>NC_052151.1:198139702-198497803 GCF_902713615.1 Scyliorhinus canicula
CCCCTACACCAACCCTCCCCCAGCCATGCCGGCATTTATCCCTTGTCCAGGGCCACAGACCCAAACTTGTCTCCGCCCACGGGTACAGACTTTCACCTTGAACTTGACTCCGACGATAGCGAGAGTCTCCCGGATTTGATTATTATCCATGAACACTGGTGCGATCTCTCTGCCACCAGTCACCCCAGCCCCCGGAACCAGGACTTAGATATCTTTGACCCCCTATATGCCCTCCCCCAGCCATCGCCACAGCGACCGCCCGACCGCAGTAACTTGCTCTCCACTCCCACCGTCCCTACGCCTCACAACAAACAAGCCCCTCTTTGGCACCGCAACAACTCTTGCAGACTGGTACGGCACGACGATTCGGATTATCCGACGACCCACGTGGCCAAGGCACAGAAACGGCAGACACGAGTCTGGGAACCGGGAGATGGTGATGATTCAGATACTGACTCTAGTTTCGGTCATGCTTTTACAACACTATTTGGTACAGAACCCTGAGGTCACGAGATGATGAGAAAGGGACACCATCTAAGTATTAAGGTGTACACGTTCTGATGGAGCCTGCCCGCATTTTTCCTTCTTCTTCTTCTACTTTTGATTAATGTCGGCCGACACACAATGACTCTTCTGATTCGAGGGTAAGATGTCCAATGTCAGTTAAAGGCACATGTTTGTTGGTAGACAGATCACTGTTCTACCAGTCTTTATGGCAGGTTTCCACACGACTACAAACTCTTCTCATTCACCCAGGTCATCCAGGTAGGTAGTAACGTCACTAATCCCCTCAGGTAAGACACCTGAGGACCCTAAATTCTTCCAGTCAGTTAAGCTTGGGGAGTGGAGTAACGGCAGTAACCCCCGCCCTACCCGGGGATTCCACTCATTCTTCTCCCGCAGCAGCCCACACGCACCTCATGTTCCCGTCACTTCATACACTCTGGAATGGTTCTCTACACTCTGCATTACCTTTGGCAAGCCCTTAGTTTCACCTTCTCTACTCCCTCTTTGGTTGTGGTATAAAGAATGTATTTTGCCATGTTCAGTTCACCCCTTCTTTCCTTTACCTCCCGTGACCCCCCTGGTCGTTCCCCACATGCTATTTACACGTACGACACAATTGGTTGCTGATCACTGCTGCTATACATGATGCTACACGCGAACTGCCTCTGAACCCTGGGACGAAACTCTATAAAACTGGCCGCCCTGAAATTCGGCTGGTTAAGATCAGCCTCAACCAGCACTGGTTGCTAGTAAAGAAAAGACTGGTTGAAGAAATTGTCCAACCACTCCCCGCATCAACCACAAGCTGCGAGAGTCTCTGTACTTTAAAAATTTGTATTTCTTGTCTCTCCAAAATGGTATTTCCCAAAATAAAATGAGGGAGTCACACAATGTGACAATCATAATGGGTAATTGGAGTAAGGAGTGAAAGACTAATAAAACGAGATATTAACCAAAGATAATAACAGACACAATGCCCAGGATTACATGGAAAACAGAAAACACGGAATAAAGCAAGGGCCACTGACATCCGTTTGGATCATCGCTGAACTTCTGCAACTGCGTGCGCAACGGACTGTTTTAACAAACCCCACACCAGCCCCAAACACTACCACACAAAAGGCCACCACCAGCCCGGACACGACAGACATAGAAACCCCCACTTGGTGCGAAAACATTGCCATATGGAACCCCTTTCATACATAGTAGAGGCCCCTCATAATTGCAATAATCTGCAGTGTCATTCAGACACTTCGACTCCATAAATGGCGAGCAAAAGCCTCCCGCTCCCCGATATATACAGTCCCATCCCTTTTCTTTGGAATTCAACGTAATTCAACTCATGTAACAATCGCTGCTAAAGGTAAACCATGTACCTCTTTAAATTCATTAGGATTAAGTAGAAATGTGATGCTGCTGTTTTAGATTTTGTACTGTATATAAGTTCTTTGATATTCACCAGCAGCATGAGAGTAGCTTAGATAGTGTTAGCTAGAGATCAACTGTGCGGATAAATTAAATGTTTTATAGTGACCTAAATTATTGTAACCGTTAGAGAGGAATTAATTTATGAATGTATTCATGGAATATTCGGTAAATGTCCCAAACCATAAGATAGAACGGAGTAGAACCTTGACCAAGGGTGACCGGTCCACCAAGAATCAACAGGGATCAATAGTGTGATCCACCACGCTTCGCGTTCAGGATCAAAAGGACGGAATGTAGCCATCTAAGATGGCCACCTGCAAAGGACCATGGGAATTATGGCCAACCCAGGACTCAGACAGATACACAACCTATGTGTATCTAAAACACAAGTAACCAGACCTGACCGAAACCCCCGCTCGTTTACATTTCAATGGCCCATTTTCCTGGGACAAAAGAACTTCAATCAAGCAACCGATACAACCACAGACTGATCGGCGCCACTCCCTTGCTCAGAAAGCACAACTGCCAAGGTCAACGACCGCTAAGGACCCGCCCAGCCACCAAGGCACCCGCTCCTTTATTGGGTCCAAGGTTAAGGATCGGCCCGAAGAGCGCGAAATCCCAGAGAGATAAAAGAGAGCACAGCCATGTGTTCTGTCTCTATTGGATCCAGCCTGTGCCTACCTAATTGCAGCAGGAACAGCCAGCTAAGTTCAAGATCAACGATCGCTACCTGACAGATGAGCCCAGCAGAGACAGAGCCACTTTCGTCGAACCAGCCATTCTTAGTAATTACAGACCAGTCAGTTTGACATCAATGGTGGATTGAGCAACGATACTCAGGAAAAATAACAGCCACTTGGCGAGGTTTGAATTAATTAAGGAGAGCCAGCATGCATTTGAAAAAGGCAGATCATGCTTGACGAATTAAAATGTTTTGATGAAGTCAGAGAGAAGGTTGATGAAGGGAATATGGTTGATGCTGTCGATGGGGGGTTTTAAGAAAATGTACAAAGTACCGCATACCTTTGGAAAGCAGCGAGTTGTGGAAAATGGTTGTTTTTCAGACAGGGGATGATAGACTGTGATTTCCCTGAGCATCAGTGCTAAAATCACTGCCTATCCATTTGTACAGTGCCAGTCGCCCTGAAGTTAAGTATAGGTTATTGTAGCTGATAGGTGTAGTTTAACTTGTAGTAAATATTGTGTTTGGACGTTGAGATAACTCTTGTTATCTCTTGTTATCTCTCGGGGCCTCATGGTAGCATGGTGGTTAGCATCAATGCTTCACAGCTCCAGAGTCCCAGGTTCGATTCCCGGCTGGGTCACTGTCTGTGTGGAGTCTGCACGTCCTCCCCGTGTGTGCGTGGGTTTCCTCCGGGTGCTCCGGTTTCCTCCCACAGTCCAAAGATGTGCGGGTTAGGTGGATTGGCCATGCTAAATTGCCCGTAGTGTAAGGTTAATGGGGGGATTGTTGGGTTACGGGTATACGGGTTACGTGGGTTGAGTAGGGTGATCATTGCTCGGCACAACATCGAGGGCCGAAGGGCCTGTTCTGTGCTGTACTGTTCTATGTTCTATGTTGTATATGTATGATTTGAACTAACTAACTGGTTGTGTGGTCATTTGATAGATATAAGGGAAAGGCTTGTGGTTCACCGAGATAAACAGAAACACCCACAGTATTGGCAACGCTGGTGGGACCTATAGAGCAACATCCCTCCACCCAGATTCCCCCCCCCCCCCCCCCCCACACACACAGATTATTCAATGAGATACCCATTGTCCATGTTGTAGTTGTTCAATTAGCAAAATAAAGACAAGGTATTTGAATATATTTGCATTTTGGTGTGAATCTGCATCGTGTCAACATATTCAGGTGTTAACTATCTATTATGACATTGGGAACATGTTCTTAGATGCTTGCAAACCTGTGACTCATTCTTTTATAATCCTTTCAATTTAGTGCTGAATAGTGCTTTAAACACAAGCTAAATAAGCTGCAATAAAAGCAACAATTAAACAATTAAAATAATTAATTACCAACAGTAATGCAGAGACGGCACCGACAATTATTACTAATCACATTTGTGAAACTACGCTCTGATATTATCTTGTTGAAAAGAGCCCCACGTGAACTTCAATGTTTCTTGACAACTCAATTACAAGCTCGAGGCTGAGTTAGAAGCAGCAAAAGATGGGATGAAAACAGAAAGGGAGGTGGCACTGGAAAACCTCGAGATGCTTGGAGAGTTGATAACTGACCTGCCCTGGGTGGGTTGCATCTCAGTTTGCTGAAGGTAGAGATAGCTGAAGGGCTTGACATAAATTTTAAATTTCTTGTGATATGAGGAAGGCGCCGGAGAATTGGAGCATGGCAAATGCGACACCCTCATCAAAACAAGGCAAAGGCCATTCTTAGTAATTACAGACCAGTCAGTTTGACATCAGTGGTGGATTGAGCAACGATACTCAGGAAAAATAACAACCACTTGGCGAGGTTTGAATTAATTAAGGAGAGCCAGCATGCATTTGAAAAAGGCAGATCATGCTTGACGAATTAAAATGTTTTGATGAAGTCAGAGAGAAGGTTGATGAAGGGAATATGGTCGATGTTGTCGATGTGGGGTTTTAAGAAAATGTACAAAGTACCGCATACGTTTGGAAAGCAGCGAGTTGTGGAAAAAGGTTGTTTTTCAAACAGGGGATGATAGACTGTGATTTCCCTGAGCATCAGTGCTAAAAAACTGCTTTGAATATGCAAATCATTTGGATCGTGGAAGAGAGTCGAACATCCAAATTTACCGATAATTCCAAGCTTAGAGGACAGGCAAACAGTGAGGATTAGAGGAATTGTCTACAACAAAATATAGATATAGACTGGCTAACAGAGCCGGCAGACAATGGGCAGATGGAATTTAATACAGAGAAGTGCGAGAAGTGCAGAGGAGAAAGAGAGGCACAATAGGGCAGCACAGTGGTTAGCACAGTTGCTTCATAGCCCCAGGGTCCCAGGTTCGATTCCTGGCTTGGGTCACTGTCTGTGCGGAGTCTGCACGTTCTCCCCGTGTCTGCGTGGGTTTCCTCCGGGTACTCCGGTTTCCTCCCACAGTCCAAAAATGTGCAGGTTAGGTGGATTGGCCATGATAAATTGCCATTGGTGTCCAAAAAGGTTGGGTGGGATGACTGGGTCATCGCGATAGGGTGGAAGCGTGGGCTTAGGTAGGATGCTCTTTCCAAGTGCCGGTACTGAGTCGACGGGTCAAATGGCCTGGTTACGCACTGTAAATTCTATGATAATATGGACTCAGTGACACACACCAGCAGAAAAATCCTGGCATTCTTCAACATTAATAAAAATTGGTAAAAACTCAAAGCTGATTTGACTGCATACGGTATAATCTGGAACAAGCATTCATTCATGAAAAATTAGTATTAATTCACTATTAATATGGCTCATCCAGTTCAGTTTATGATCAATGGAAACCCCAGGATTACTCGGCAATCACAGTGCCGGATCATGCCCCACATTGGGTGGATCTACAGGTTAGTTTGGGGAGAGGACAACGCCCGCTATGGAGGCTGGATGTGGGGTTGTTCGCAGACAAAACAATCTCTGGGCGTGTTAACAAGTCCATCCAAAACTGCCTGGAAACAAATGATATGGGGGAGGTCTCTGCAGCGACGGTTTCGGATGCTTTGAAGGCAGTGGTCAGAGGGGAATTAATGTCGATACGGGTCCACGGAGAAAAGGCGGAACGGGCTGAGAGGGATAGGTTAGTTGAGGAGATACTCCAGGTGGACAGGAGATACTCGGAGGCCTCGGACACGGGGCTACTGAGGGAGCGTCGGAGGTTGCAGGCGGAGTTTGGGCTGTTGACTACAGGGAAAGCGGTGGAACAGCTGAGGAAGGCAAGGGGAGCGATTTATGAGTACGGGGAAAAGGCTAGCAGAATATTAGCACACCAGCTCAGAAAAAGGGAGGCGGCCAGGGAGATAAGGAGAGTAAAGAGTAAAGGTGGGAATGCGGTCCTGGACCGAGTGGTGGTGAATATGGTGTTTAAGGACTTTTACAGCAAATTATATGAGTCGGAACCCCCGCCTGGGGTGGAGGGGATGAGACAGTTTTTGGGTCAATTGAGGTTCCGAGGGTGGATGAGGATCTGGTTGAAGGCTCTGGAATCTGGATCTGGAAGCCCCAATTGAAATTGAGGAAATAATTGAGGGGCTGGAGGGCATACAGTCGGGCAAGGCGCCGGGGCCGGACGGCTACCCGGTGGAATTCTACAAGACGTTTTCAGAGATATTGAGCCCACAGCTGGTGAGGACATTTAATGAAGCAAGAGAGAAGGGAGCCCTCCCCCCAACAATGTCGCAGGCCTCGATTTCATTGATTCTGAAATGGGAGAAAGATCTGGACCAATGTGGGGCATACAGGCCAATTTCTCCACTGAATGTGGACGCCAAACTGCTGGTTAAGATACTGGCCACAAGGATAGAGAACTGTGTCCTGGGGGTGATAGGGGAAGACCAGACAGGATTTGTAAAGGGCAGGCAACTCAAGCACAATGTTCGAAGGCTTTTAAATGTTATTATGATGCCCTCAGAAGGAGAGGAGATGGAGATGGTGGTAGCGATGGATGCGGAGATGGATTTTGATCGGGTGGAGTGGGATTACCTGTGGGAGGCGCTGGGAAGGTTTGGGTTTGGTGAGGCTTCATTGACTGGTTGCCCTATCAGGCACCAGTCGCGAGTGTGCGAACGAACCGGCTGAGGTCAGGGTATTTAAAACTACACCGAGGGATGAGGCAAGGGTGCCCCCTCTCCCCGCTACTGTTTGCCCTGGCCATTGAGCCATTGGGCATGGCGTTAAGAGCCTCTAGGAACTGGAAAGGGCTGGTTTTGAGAGGGGGTGGAGAGGGGGGTGGAGCACCGGGTGTCGCTGCACACAGATGACCTGCTCTTGCATATTTCAGACCCGTTGGAGGGGATGGGGGAAGTTATGCGGATCCTCGGGGAATTTGGTAATTTTTCGGGGTACAAATTGAACCTGGGGAAAAGAGAGATGTTCGCGGTCCAGGCAAGAGGGCAGCAGAAGAGACTGGGAGAGCTGCCTTTTCGAATGGTAGGAAGAAACTGTCGGTATCTGGTAATCCAGGTGGCCCGGGAATGGGAGGCACTGCACAAGTTAAACCTATCCCAGCTCGTAGAACAAATGAAAGGTGACTTTCAGAGATGGGACTTTCAGAGATGGGACATGCTCCCGCTATCACTGGCAGGGAGGGTACAGACCGTGAAAATGCTCGTCTTTCAGTGCCTCCCCATCTTCATCCCAAGGGCCTTTTTCAAGCGGATGAATAAGGTTATTTTGGGCTTGTGTGGGCGGGGAGAAAGTGTTGCTGGAGCGTAGTCGGGGGGAGGGTGGATTGGCGATGCCAAACCTTTGCAATTACTACTGGGCGGCTAATATAATATAATATAATAATAATAATATAATATAATAGGTGATGGTTTAGCTCACTGGGCTAAATCGCTGTCTTTTAAAGCAGACCAGCAGCACAGTTCAATTCCCGTACCAGCCTCCCCGGACAGGCGCTGGAATGTGGCGACTAGGGGCTTTTCACAGTAACTTCATTGAAGCCTACTCGTGACACTAAGCGATTTTCATTTTTCATATATAGCCATGATTAGGAAGTGAGTAGTGGGGGAGGGTCGGTGTGGGAGCGGATGGAGGCGGCGTCATGTAAAGACACAAGTTTGGGAGCACTGATATCGGCACCTCTTCCGTTCTCGTCACCCCGATGCTCCACAAATCCGGTGGTGGTAGCGGCTCTGAGAATCTGCTGGCAATGGGGGAGATATAAGAGAGTGGAGGGAGCATCGGTTTGGACCCCGATTTATAATAATCATCGGTTTGGATAGGCTGGATGGTGGGTTCCGGAGATGGCAAAGGGTAGGAATTAGGAGGATGGAGGATCTATTTATAGATGGGAGCTTCCCCACCTTGGAGGATAAATTTAAATTGCCAGCAGGGAATGGGTTCAGGTATTTGCAGGTGCGAGAGTTCCTGAGAAAACAGATGTCGGCCTTCCTGCTGCTGCCGCCATGGTGGATACAGGACGGAGTAGTCCCCAGTACCTGGGTGGGAGAGGGGAAGGTATCAGATATTTACCAGGAACTTTTGGATCCAGAGGAAACTCCGGTGGAGGAGCTTAAGGGCAAGTGGGAAGACGAGTGAGGAGGAGAGTTAGAGGCGGGTCTAGGGGCAGATGCCCTAAGCAAGGTTAATCCCTCCTCATCATGCGCCAGCGGGCTCACAGGACAGTGGCTTGGATGAGCAGGTTTTTTGGGGTAGAGGACAGGTGTGAGAGGTGCGCGGGAAGCTCAGCAAATCATGTTTTGGGCATGCCCGGAGCTCAGTGGGTTTTGGCAGGTTTTCCCTAAGGCAATGTCCACGGTACTTAAAACACGGGTGGTGCCAAGTCCGGAGGTAGCGATCTTTGGAGTGTCGGAAGAGCCGGGAGTTCAGGGGGAAAATGAGGCCGACGTCTTGCCCTTTGCCTCTCTGGATCTTATTAATGTGGAGGGATTCGAAGCCCCCCCCCAGTGTAGAGACATGGGTTTCTCAGTCTCAAGAAAATAAAGTTCGCCTTTGAGGGTCAATGGTTGGGTTCACCCGGAGGTGGCAGCCGTTCATCAATTTTCTTAGGGAAAATTAAAATGTCAGCAGATGCAGTATTCCAAAGGGCAGGAGAGAAGACCAGATTGTTGTTTTATGGTTGGGGTGTGTGAAGTTGTGATGGGGGTGGAAATGTTTATTGTACCATGTTTATGTCGCTGTTATTGTTATTATTATAAAAACTTGCAAATACCCTAATAAATTTTTTTTTTTTAAATGGTAACCCCAGGATGTTGGTTGTGGGGGATTCATAGACAGTGATGCCATTTAATGTCAAGTGCGGTTGTTAAATCCTTTCTTGTAGATGGTCATTGCCTGACATTTCTGTGGCGTGAATATAACTTGTCACTTGTCAGCCCAAACCTGGATATTGTCCAGGTCTTGCTGTATTTGGACACGGATTGCTTCATTATCTGAGGAGTTGCGAATGGTGCTGAATATTGTGCAGTCATCTGCAAACATCCCCACTTTTGACCTTATCTTGGATGGGAAAGCATTGATGAAGGAACTGATGATGGTTGGGCCAAGGACACTACCCTGAGGAACTCCTGCAGCGATGTCCTGAATTAAGATGATTGACCTACAACCACCACAACCATCTTCTTTTGTGCTAGGTACATCTCCAACCAGCTGAGAACTTTCCCCCTCATTCCCATTGACTCCAGTTTATTGAGGGCATACATGGCCAAATGCTGCCTTGATGTCAAGGGCTGACTGCCTCTCACCTCACCTCTGGCATTCAGCTCTTTTGTCCATGTTTGAACCAAACTGAGCAGGTTATTGCTGAGTAAGTGACGCTTGATGACATTGCTAATGACTCCTTCCATCACTTTGCTGATGATAGAGAGTAGACTGAAAGAGCAGTAATTGGCTGGGTTGCATTTTTCCTGTTTCAAGTGTACAGGACACACCTGGGCAATTTTCCACATTGCCGGTTAGATACCAGTGTAGGAGAACAGCCTGGCGAGGGGTGCATCAAGTTCTGGAGCACAAGTCTTCAGCATTATTGCCGGAATATTGACTGGGCCCGTAGTCTTTGCCGTGTCCAATAATGTTAGTCTTTCTTAATATCACGTGGAGCGAATTGGGTTTTTTTCATAAACATTTTATTGAGACATTTATAATTTTAACATTTAACATATTAACATTAACAGAACAGTCCGACACACACAAAAACCCCACAGTAACATACCCAACTTCCCCTCCCCGCCCTAACTCCGAACCAGTCATATATTACATTCCCTGCCCTTGTTCTCCACTTCCATGCCTCCCCCCCCCACTCCACCGCCCTTCTGCTGATGGTCAGGTTTCCTTAAAGAAGTTGATGAATGGCTGCCACCTCCGAGCGAACCCCTGTATTGAACCCCTTGAGGCAAGCTTAATCTTCTCCAGCATGAGAAACTCTGCCATGTCACTGAATCACATCCTCAACTTTGGAGGCCCCGAGTCCATCCCAGCAAAATCCGACTCCAGGCCACCAGGGAGGCAAAGGCCAAGATGTCAGCCTTCCCCCTCCCCCACCACCTCCCCCTCCCCTGGGCTTCCAGATCTTCTGATACTCCAAATATTGCCACCTCTGGACTCGGCATCACCCTCCCTTCCAGGACCTCTGACAGGACATCTGCAAATCCTTGCCAAAATCAGGTTCGGACACGCCAAAAACATATGCACATGATTCGCCGGACTTCCCCCGCAGCTCTCACACCTGTCCTCCACCTCCTCCAAAAACCTACTCATCCAGGCCACAGTCATATGCGCCCTGTGGACCACTTTGAACTGGATCAGGCTCAGCCTGGCACACAGCGAGGATGCATTGATTCTTTTCAGGGTCTTCTCCCATAGCCCGACTTCCAACTGCGGAACACATCCTCGGCATAGACTTTATGTACTCACATAAACTCTCCTTCGACCCCGTAAATAAGTCTGCCTGGTGAATGTCCAAGACAGCTAGAGCCCCCTTCACGCTCTCAGTGGGAGATTACAAAAACAGGATTTGCTCAGTCGGGGACTATCGGTTTCACCCTTCGGCAATTAGCACAGATGACACCATTAGATGGGTATTAGCCACACACAAAGGTGCGTTTGCCCAACACAAGCACGACTGTGGGCACATTCCAGGTACAATTATCATCTCAGGTCCCGACCCCAAACCAGAGAAACAGGATGGATTTCCACAACAGGCTGAGGGAGAAATCTTAAAGGTAATTAACAGTCTGTTAAAACAAGGACTAATTCAACCTGTAGCTTCCACTAATAATTTGGCCCGTAAAGAAACCAGGCGGCTCGTTGTGACTCACCATTGACTACCGCGAACGAAGCAAAGTTACCCCTTTAACAGCACCCACCGTTGCCACATGTTCCGCGCGACCATGCTTAAGCAGGGAGTGCAATAAAAGTATTTCATCGTGCTGGGTATCAGCAATGGTTTTGGTCCATTCCCCCAGATCGGGCTTGCCAGTTTAAATTCGCATTCACTTTTCAAGGACCACAGTACACATGGATGTGTCTCCCCCGAGGCTCCCATAATTCCCCCTCCATTTTCCACATAATTCCCCCTCCATTTGGTCCTTTCAAATTCTCCCACCCCGAATGCCTAATTCAGTATGTAGACGACCTGCTCCTTCCTGCAAACCGATACCAGGGAAGAGTACGTGGCTCTATTGGCCGAATTACTAACCCTGCTCCAGTCCATCGGATGCAAGGTAAACCCCAATAAGACACAGATATTGAGGGAAGAGGTACTTTATTAAGGCACTACTATTACACACGGCAAACGTGAAATTGAACAAAAATGCATTGAATCCATTGTGAACTTGCCCCTGCCTCATAATGTAAGTGCACTCCACTCATTTTTAGGTTCAGTGGGATACTGCAGAAATTATATCGATAGTTCTGTCACCCGAGGATGCCACCCATTCATGTCGAAGCAGCGACCCATACAGTGGCACTCTATGGGTGCGTAAAAACACAAGCGTCATATTTGGGTGCAATAACCAACGGACAATTGACAGAAAGCCCAATGGGTCCACATCAGAATGTTACAATAGCACAACCGGGACAGAAGAACTTACTAATGAAGGATGCCCCAAATTGGATGTTTAAATAAAATTGCAGGGAACACAATAAGAATCGGACAAAATTGCCCCGGGACACCCACGAAAGATAATTTGGCAATGCACGCAATTAGAGTAGGACCTAAGCCAGCCCTGGGTGACACCACCCCACAGACCACCTCCAGTCAGGATACCACACAACAACTGTTAGAGATAGAGACCAAAACCCCCACCTGGTGGGAAGGCATTGCAGAATGGAACCCACTCTCATACATAACAAAGACCCTCCTCCTGATTGCAGTAATCTATAGTGTAGTCCTCACATTCAAACTCTGTAAATAGAAGGCAAAAGCCTCCCGGCCCCCTATACACAGTTCGAGCCCCCCTCTTTGAAAATCCTACAGACCTCTACTAAGAAATTACAACTTACAAAAACTGTGATAACCGCTGCTAAATGGACCCTTTATACCTCTGCACCGATTAAATGTGATAAGACGAAAGGATGTGGTGCTGCTGTTTAAGTTTGTAGATTTTGTGTTATAGATGAGTTCTTTAGGTAAAACCAGCAGCATGAGTGTAGTTTAGAAAGTTTAGTTAGAAACCAACTGTTTTGTATGTTAATTTAAGTTAAAATGCTTTATATGGATCTGATTTTAGGAATGAAATAGCTATCAGTAGTGAATTGTTTTAATGAATGTATGTGATATTAATGAATTAGGTAAAATTGTGCAATACATTTAGGACAGAGTAGAGTAGGACCTGAACTGTCTGACCAGTGCTAGCTTGATAAGGTAGACTATGGGATCAAGACTGAGATCCAACACACTTCGCGTTCAGGATCAAGAGGACGGAATGTAGCCATGTAAAAGGGCCACCTGCAAAGGACCATGGGAATTGTGGTCAATGTGGGACACAGACAGGTACACAGCCTCGGGCTATTGCGCAAAGACACCAGACTTGGCTGAAACTAATATCCATTAAGAGTCGATCACCGCTTCCTCCAGGACAATAGAGTTTGAATCAAGGGAAACAGCAGGGCAGGAAGAAAAATGGCAGGGCTATAGTGATAGGGGACTCGATCGTAAGGGGAATAGACAGGCGGTTCTGTGGACACAATCGAGACTCCAGGATGGTATGTTGCCTCCCTGGTGCAAGGGTCAAGAATGTCTCGGAGCGGCTGCAGGACATTCTAGGGGGGGAGGGTGAACAGCCAGCTGTCGTGGTGCACATAGGCACCAACGATATAGGTAAAAAACGGGATGAGGTCCTACAAGCGGAATTCAGGGAGTTAGGAGTTAAACTAAAAAGTAGGACCTCAAAGGTAGTAATCTCAGGATTGCTACCAGTGCCACGAGCTAGTCAGAGTAGGAATGTCAGGATAGATAGGATGAATGCGTGGCTTGAGAGATGGTGCAAGAGGGAGGGATTCAAATTCCTGGGGCATTGGGACCGCTTCTGGGGGAGGTGGGACCAGTACAAACCGGACGGTCTGCACTTGGGCAGGACTGGAACCAATGTCCTAGGGGGGGGTGTTTTCTAGAGCTGTTGGGGAGGGTTTAAACTAATGTGGCAGGGGGATGGGAACCAATGCTGGAAGTTGGAAGGTAGTAAAACAGGGACAGAAACAAAAGGAAGTAAGGGGAAAAGTGCAAGGCAGAGAAGACATAGTCAGAAATCCATAAGGGCGACAGTACAAGGTACAGTGACTGAGGGGAGCACAGTGAATAGGCCCAGTAATAACAAAAGGAATAAAACTGGAGATGTTAAGATTCAAAACAGAGGTAAAAAAACCAACATAAGTGTACTTTACCTGAATGCTCGTAGTATTCGGAATAAGTAAATGAGTTGGTGGCACAAATCATCGTAAATGACTATGATTTAGTGGCCATTACTGAAACATGGTTAAAGGATGGTCACGACTGGGAGTTAAATATCCGAGGGTATCAAACTATTCGGAAGGACAGAGTGGATGGTAAGGGAGGTGGTGTTGCTCTGTTATTTAAGGATGACATCCGGGCAATAGTAAGGGATGACATCGGTGCTATGGAGGATAAGGTTGAATCCATTTGGGTGGAAATCAGGAATAGTAAGGCGAAAAAGTCACTGATAGGAGTAGTCTATCGGCCACCAAATAGTAACGAGATGGTGGGGCAGGCAATAAACAAAGAAATAACTGATGCATGTAGAAATGGTACAGCAGTTATCATGGGGGATTTAATCTACATGTCGATTGGTTTAACCAGGTCGGTCAAGGCAACCGTGAGGAGGAGTTTATAGAATGTATCCGCGATAGTTTCCTAGAACAGTATGTAATGGAACCTACGAGGGAACAAGCGGTCCTAGATCTTGTCCTGTGTAATGAGACAGGATTGATTCATGATCTCATAGTTAGGGATCCTCTCGGAAGGAGCGATCACAATATGGTGGAATTTAAAATACAGATGGAGGGTGAGAAAGTAAAATCAAATACTAGTGTTTTGTGTTTAAACAAAGGAGATTACAAGGGGATGAGAGAAGAACTAGCTAAGGTAGACTGGGAGCTAAGGCTTTATGGTGGAACAGTTGAGGAACAGTGGAGAACCTTCCAAGCGATTTTTCACAGTGCTCAGCAAAGGTTTATACCAACAAAAAGGAAGGACGGAAGAAAGAGGGAAAATCGACCGTGGATATCTAAGGAAATAAGGGAGAGTATCAAATTGAAGGAAAAAGCATATAAAGTGGCAAAGATTGCTGGGAGATTAGAGGACTGGGAAATCTTTAGGGGGCAACAGAAAGCTACTAAAAAAGCTATAAAGAAGAGTAAGACAGAGTATGAGAGTAAACTTGCTCAGAATATAAAAACAGACAGTAAAAGTTTTTACAAATATATAAGACAAAAAAGAGTGGCTAAGGTAAATATTGGTCCTTTAGAGGATAAGAAGGGAGTTTTAATAATGGGAAATGAGGAAATGGCTGAGGAACTGAACAGGTTTTTTGGGTCGGTCTTCACAGTGGAAGACACAAATAACATGCCAGCGACTGATAGAAATGAGGCTATGACAGTTGAGGACCTTGAGAGGATTGTTATCACTAAGAAGGGAGTGATGGGCAAGCTAATGGGGCTAAAGGTAGACAAGTCTCCTGGCCCTGATGGAATGCATCCCAGAGTGCTAAAAGAGATGGCTAGGGAAATTGCAGATGCACTAGTGATAATTTACCGAAATTCACTAGACTCTGGGGTGGTCCCGGTGGATTGGAAATTAGCAAACATGACGCCACTGTTTAAAAAAGGAGGTAGGCAGAAAGCAGGAAATTATAGGCCAGTGAGTTTAACTTCGGTAATAGGGAAGATGCTGGAATCTATCATCAAGGAAGAAATTGCGAGGCATCTGGATAGAAATTGTCCCATTGGGCAGACGCAGCATGGGTTCGTAAAAGGCAGGTCGTGCCTAACTAATTTAGTGGAATTTTTTGAGGACATTACCAGTGCAGTAGATAACGGGGAGCCGATGGATGTGGTATATCTGGATTTCCAGAAAGCCTTTGACAAGGTGCCACACAAAAGGTTGCTGCATAAGATAAAGATGCATGGCATTAAGGGTAAAGTAGTAGCATGGATAGAGGATTGGTTAATTAATAGAAAGCAAAGAGTTGGGATAAATGGGTGTTTCTCTGGTTGGCAATCAGTAGCTAGTGGTGTCCCTCAGGGATCCGTGTTGGGCCCACAATTGTTCACAATTTACATTGATGATTTGGAGTTGGGGACCAAGGGCAATGTGTCCAAGTTTGCAGATGACACTAAGATGAGTGGTAAAGCGAAAAGTGCAGAGGATACTGGAAGTCTGCAGAGGGATTTGGATAGGTTAAGTGAATGGGCTCGGGTCTGGCAGATGGAATACAATGTTGACAAATGTGAGGTTATCCATTTTGGTAGGAATAACAGCAAACGGGATTATTATTTAAACGATAAACTATTAAAGCATGCCGCTGTTCAGAGAGACTTGGGTGTGCTAGTGCATGAGTCACAGAAGGTTGGTTTACAAGTGCAACAGGTGATTAAGAAGGCAAATGGAATGTTGTCCTTCATTGCTAGAGGGATGGAGTTTAAGACTAGGGAGGTTATGTTGCAATTGTATAAGGTGTTAGTGCGGCCACACCTGGAGTATTGTGTTCAGTTTTGGTCTCCTTACTTGAGAAAGGACGTACTGGCGCTGGAGGGTGTGCAGAGGAGATTCACTAGGTTAATCCCAGAGCTGAAGGGGTTGGATTATGAGGAGAGGTTGAGTAGACTGGGACTGTACTCGTTGGAATTTAGAAGGATGAGGGGGGATCTTATAGAAACATTTAAAATTATGAAGGGAATAGATAGGATAGATGCGGGCAGGTTGTTTCCACTAGCGGGTGACAGCAGAACTAGGGGGCATAGCCTCAAAATAAGGGGAAGTAGATTTAGAACTGAGTTTAGGAGGAACTTCTTCACCCAAAGGGTTGTGAATCTATGGAATTCCTTGCCCAGTGAAGCAGTTGAGGCTCCCTCATTACATGTTTTTAAGGTAAAGATAGATAGTTTTTTGAAGAATAAAGGGATTAAGGGTCATGGTGTTCGGGCCGGAAAGTGGAGCTGAGTCCACAAAAGATCAGCCATGATCTAATTGAATGGCGGAGCAGGCTCGAGGGGCCAGATGGCCTACTCCTGCTCCTAGTTCTTATGTTCTTATGTTCTTATGTAACAGTAACAGTGACCGGCGCCCCCCCCCCCCCCTTATTTGGAAAGACCTACGTGCCTGGGACAATGTTAGCTAGGACCCACCCAGCTATCGAGGTATCTGCCCCCTAATTGGCTGAGATCGTTGATGATGATGGAGAACCCTATCGATCCACTGGACCCGGAGTAAGGACTGCCCAAAAAGGCACGAAAGAGACGAAGGGTAAAAAGCCCTGCGCACTAGAGATCTGCCTCTTTTGGGGCCGGCCTGTGTGCGACCAACTGCAGAAGAACAAGCAAGTTCAAGGACCCGCGACCATTCCTGAAGGACGAGCTCAGCTGAGACAACCAACAACTTCCAACCGACCACGTGGACCCGGGCAAAGGCCTTATTTCGCACAGTGCCGGTCACTCGAAGTTAAGTACAGGTCATCTTAGTTGGTTTAGGATGGGGCCGCATATATTATTGCATAGAGATACAAGTCTTGCGTTATTAATAAACTGTGTTTTTGAGCTAACATATTGGTTGTGTGGTCATTTGGTCAATATCAGAAACAGCTTGTGGTTCACCCCAAGTAAAGAAGGCATCAGCAGCAGACTCCCTGGAGGACAGTGGAAGCACTTTAGGGATCCCGAAAAGGTCAAACAAACTAACAAGAGCAACCTGACACATGATTTCCATTCCAATTAGTGGTGTCACCCCTACTCATACTGAGATGGCACTTATTGCAAATAATGATGTCAACTGCGTTAGCATTGACAGGGTGAGTTTTAAAGCATCGCAAACCAAGTAAGAAGCATTTTTCCTCTGAAAACAGACATTGCCTCCAGGAACTGAGTGACATAGTTGGATATTGGAAAGTATGCAACCCTGTGAATTGAACAAAAGCAAATTACTGCGGATGCTGGAATCTGAAACGAAAGAGAAAATGTTGGAACATTTCAGCAAGTCTGGCAGCATCTGTAGGGAGAGAAAAGAGCAAACGTTTTGAGTCCGATGACTCTGTCGAAGCTTTGACAAAGAGTCATCGGACTCGAAACGTTAGCTCTTTTCTCTCCCGACAGATGCTGCCAGACCGACTGAGATTTTCCAGCATTTTCTCTTTCGCCTATGACATATAGGAATTAGTGGAAATTGAAATGAGTGGTGTTGTGTTATGTAATTTGGAATAAAATTTTGAGCAAAAGATGCTCCTGACTTTGAAGTGAGTTCAATGTGTTTTATTGAACTATTAGCACAGTTCTCAATGAGTTCGACTCTGCTAATTTAAATGTAGTAACTCAGTCTAACTGAACCAGCCTTGCTCTAAACCACGTGCTGGGGTGTGATGCTGAGGATACACCCTGTCTCACTCTGTAGATGTTGGTCTGTGGAAAGAGGCGGGGTTGAGTGCCTCTTCCCCTTTTATAGTGAGATACCACCCCTGAGTGTCCTGACTGCTCATTGGCCATGTCCTATTCTATGTGTTCATTAGCTGCATGTTTGCATATCATGACATCTCCCCCTTTTTTTAATGTTTTGTTGGCATATGTGAATGTATTTACATGTGAATGAGTCTGTGTAACGTGACTGACAGAGGACAACAGAACAGAGCAAACAAAACAAACGTTCACAAGTCCAGTCTCTGAGGCTTCCGTCTGATCCTGGTTGACTGCCGGAGAGATGGTGGAGAGGCCAACGGCGCCCTGACAGGCGGGATGGAACCCTGACTGGCGGCCTGGTGGTTCGAGGTATCAGGAGGTGGCAATTCAACATATGGAAGTGGAGGAGAAAGTGGTTGCAACTTCGCACAGTGCCCGTCGATTCCTTCGCACGATGGAGCCATCAGCCATACGTACAATATAAGAGCGGGGCGTTGCCTATCGAACGACTGCCGGGGCAGACCACCCACCAACCGCTATCTTGATCCTGACAGTGTCTGCTGGGGATAGCACGGTGGCCAGATCGGTGGCATGGGCATCATAGCCCTGCTTTTGACGGTCTCTGAGCTGCTGCATCTTCTGCAGCACCGGGAGGTGATCCAGGTTGGGCAGGTGTATGGCTGGAAGCGACGTGCGCAGGTCCCTGTTCATCAGGAGTTGAGCTGGCGACGTGCCAGTGGACAATGGAGTCGCCCTGTACGCAAGCAGTCCAAGGCGTATGTCGGAAGCAGAGTCCGCAGCCTTGCAGCTGAGCTGTTTCACAATGCGCACCCCTTTCTCGACTTTTCCATTGGACTGCAGATAGTGCGGACTGGAGGTGACATGCTGGAAATTGTATGACCTGGCAAAAGTGGACCATTCTCGACTGTTAAAGCACGGGCCACTGTCGCTCATGGTGATTGGGATGCCATGCCTTGAGAACGTCTCCTTACAGGGTTTGATGACGGTCCGCGAGGTGAGGTCCGGGAGCTTTTGCACCTCAGGGTAATTTGTGAAATAGTCGATGATCAATACGTAGTCGTGACCATTCACATGAAAGAGGTCGTTGCCAATCTTGGACCACGGAGAGGTCACTATGTCATGCTGTTGGAGTGTCTGCTTTCTCTGCGCTGGTTGGAACCGCTGACAGGTAGTACAATTCAGGACCATGTTCGTGATGTCCTGGCTGATGCCGGGCCAGTAGACAGCTTGCCAGGTGTCGACTCCCAGGTGTCCCTCATGAATCTGGCGCAGCACCAAGCTCTGGAGACTGAGCGGATTCATAATCCTGTCCAGTTTGAGGAGGATACATCAATCACCGTTAGGTCATCCTTCACATTGTAAAATTATGGGCACTGCCCTTTCTGTCAGCCATTGGTGAGGTTGTGGATGATGTGCTGCATCATCCCGGATGAAAATACCTTCCCATCTGTCGCCGGGAGAGTGCTAGCACACAGCTGCACCTGTGATTCGATGTGCTGGATGATCTTCAGCGGCTCACTGGGCGAGGTGACAGAGTGGGACAATGCATCACCGATGATGAGCTCCTTGCCAGGTGTATACACCAAGTTGAGGTCATACCTCCTAAGTTTAAGCAGGATCCTCTGCAACCAAGGCTTCATGTCGTTCAGGTCCTTGTGGATGACGTGGACCAGAGGCCTATGATCCGTCTCGACAGTGAATGTCGGCAGGCCGTAGTCATAATCGTAAAATTTCAGGATGCAGGTGAGAAGACCCAAGCACTCCTTCTCAATCTGTCCACATCTGGTTTCAGTGGGTGTCATTGTCTTGATGCGTAGGCTACTGGTGCCCAGGATATAGAGAAATACAGCACAGAACAGGCCCTTCGGCCCACGATGGTGTGCCGAACTTTTGTCCTAGGTTAATCATAGAATTTTGGACACTAAGGGCAATTTATCATAGCCAATCCACCCAACCTGCACATCTTTGGACTGTGGGAGGAAACCGGAGTACCCGGAGGAAACCCACACACACACGGGGAGGATATGCAGACTCCACAGACAGTGACCCAAGTCAAAATCGAAACTGGGACCCTGGAGCTGTGAAGCAATTGTGCTATCCACAATGCTACCGTGCTGCCCTTAAATGAAGTGTCATCTCGTTGAAGCAACACCGCACCGATGCCATCCTGACTCGCATCTGTAGATATCTTTGTCTCCCGGTCCAGGTCAAAGAATGTCAGGACTGGTGCAGTTGTGAACTTGGCTTTCAGCTCCAGCCACTCTGTCTGGTGTGCCGCTTTCCACTCAAAGGCAGTTGACTTTTCCACCAGGTTGCGTATGGCCGTGGTGTGTGTGGCCATGTTTGGAATGAACTTTCCCAGAAAATTGGCCATACCCAAGAAGCGCACCACCGCCTTTTTGTCCTCGGGGACCTTCATCGCCTCAATGGTCTTGATTTTATCTGTGTCCGGGCGCACACCATGCTGTGAGATCTGGTCGCCTAGGAACTTAAACATTTGGACCCGTTTAATTTTAGGCCGTTGGCATGTACATGGCAGAATACCTTCTGGAGACGGGACACATGTTCTTCAGGAGTCGTGGACCATATGATGATGTCGTCCACGTATACACGAACCCCTTCAATGCCTTCCATCATCTGCTCCATGATGCGATGGAATACCTCCGATGCCGAGATGATGCCAAATGGCATGCGATTGTAGCAGTATCTGCCAAAAGGCGTGTTGAAGGTACAGGACTCTTCCAGCTGGATTTGCCAAAATCCCTGTGATACATCCAATTTGGTGAAGAAGCACGCGTGTGCCATCTCACTCGTGAGTTCCTCCCGCTTCGGGATGGGGTAGTGTTCCCGCATAATATTCTTGTTGAGATCCTTGGAATCAATGCAGACCCGCAGGACGCACACCATCGAGCTGACCCAGTCAGTCGGTTCAGTGACCTTGGATATGATGCCTTTTTGCTGAAGATTCTTGAGCTGTGCCTTCAGGCGCTCTCTCAATGGAGCAGGGACTCATCGTGGTGCCTGGACCACTGGCTTGGCATCAGATCGTAGCAGAATCTTGTATCGATACCGTTGAACCCATCCGGATACTGAGCGAGGATGTCGTCGATGCCGGCCTGAAGATCCATATGGGAGGATGTTGTGGTCTAAACCCTTTGAATGAGGTGCAGCTGCTTGCAGGCGTGCGCACCTAGTAGGGATGCACTGTCCGGCTGAACAATTTCAAAGCGAAACCGTGCTTGTGTGTGTCGGTTGGATACATGCAGATGGCAGGATCCTAGTGCCATGATGGCATTTCCGTTGTAATCCAGGAGCTTGCAGGCAGATGGAAGGACCGTGGGGGGTGGGGGGCTTCTTAATGCATATGAAGTCTTCCGTAGGGAAGAAGTATTGGCAATTCTGGACAAGGTGAAAATAGATAAGTCCCCGGGGCCGGATGGGATTTATCCTAGGATTCTCTGGGAAGCCAGGGAAGAGATTGCTGAGCCTTTGGCTTTGATTTTTAGGTCATCATTGGCTACAGGAATAGTGCCAGAGGACTGGAGGATAGCAAATGTGGTCCCTTTGTTCAAGAAGGGGAGTAGAGATAACCCCGGTAACTATAGGCCGGTGAGCCCAACGTCTGTGGTGGGTAAAGTCTTGGAGAGGATTATAAAAGATACGATTTATAATCATCTAGATAGGAATAATATGATTAGGGATAGTCAGCATGGTTTTGTGAAGGGTAGGTCATGCCTCACAAACCTTATCGAGTTCTTTGAGAAGGTGACTGAACAGGTAGACGAGGGTAGAACAGTTGATGTGGTGTATATGGATTTCAGTAAAGCGTTTGATAAGGTTCCCCACGGTCGGCTATTGCAGAAAATACGGAGGCTGGGGATTGAGGGTGATTTAGAGATGTGGATCAGAAATTGGCTAGTTGAAAGAAGACAGAGAGTGGTAGTTGATGGGAAATGTTCAGAATGGAGTTCAGTTACGAGTGGCGTACCACAAGGATCTGTTCTGGGGCCATTGCTGTTTGTCATTTTTATAAATGACCTGGAGGAGGGCGCAGAAGGATGGGTGAGTAAATTTGCAGACGACACTAAAGTCGGTGGAGTTGTAGACAGTGCGGAAGGATGTTGCAGATTACAGAGGGACATAGATAAGCTGCAGAGCTGGGCTGAGAGGTGGCAAATGGAGTTTAATGTGGAGAAGTGTGAGGTGATTCACTTTGGAAAGAATAACAGGAATGCGGAATATTTGGCTAATGGTAAAATTCTTGGTAGTGTGGATGAGCAGAGGGATCTCGGTGTCCATGTACATAGATCCCTGAAAGTTGCCACCCAGGTTGATAGGGTTGTGAAGAAGGCCTATGGTGTGTTGGCCTTTATTGGTAGAGGGATTGAGTTCCGGAGCCATGAGGTCATGTTGCAGTTGTACAAAACTCTAGTACGGCCGCATTTGGAGTATTGCGTACAGTTCTGGTCGCCTCATTATAGGAAGGACGTGGAAGCTTTGGAACGGGTGCAGAGGAGATTTACCAGGATGTTGCCTGGTTTGGAGGGAAAATCTTATGAGGAAAGGCTGATGGACTTGAGGTTGTTTTCGTTAGAGAGAAGAAGGTTAAGAGGTGACTTAATAGAGGCATACAAAATGATCAGAGGGTTAGATAGGGTGGACAGCGAGAGCCTTCTCCCGCGGATGGAGGTGGCTAGCACGAGGGGACATAGCCTTAAATTGAGGGGTAATAGATATAGGACAGAGGTCAGAGGTGGGTTTTTTTACGCAAAGAGTGGTGAGGCCGTGGAATGCCCTACCTGCAACAGTAGTGAACTCGCCAACATTGAGGGCATTTAAAAATTTATTGGATAAGCATATGGATGATAAGGGCATAGTGTAGGTTAGATGGCCTTAAGTTTTTTTTTCATGTCGGTGCAACATCGAGGGCCGAAGGGCCTGTACTGCGCTGTATCGTTCTATGTTCTATGTGAGAGGAGGTTGGCAGAGGCACCTGTGTCCAGCTTGAACGGGATGGGGCAGTGGTTGACCTTCATCACTGCTCGCCATTCGTCCTCGGAATCCACAGCTAGGATTGATTGAACTTGTGATGTGTCTGGTGTGGCATATTCACACTTTGTAATAATGCCCACACGGTAGGCGTTGTCCAGGCATTCATTATCTGGATCCGTTGCGCTGCCGGGATCAGTATCTTGTCGGCATTGTTGCACATTCCTGATGCGACGTCGTCGGAATTGGGAGCGCTGGCTCCTGACTGGTAGTACAGATCTGCACAGGGCTGCACATAGCGGCCTGGCTTCCCGCAGTTTAAACAGCGTCTGCCTATTGCATTGCAGTGTTTCTTTAAATGGGCGGTACCACGTTTGAACATGTCATAACGTCGGCATCCTGACACTCCGTGCGTCGTTGCACATGCGCAGCATGGTTCTCAGACGTCTGCGCCTGCGTAGTGAAGGTTTCGGCCGCTTCGTTATCCTGTTCGCATCGCGTATGCGTCGGGCCCCGGGAAGTCCGCTTTCGTCAATGTTAAGGCGCTGCATCCGGGAGATGGTCTGCACACTCACTGCCTCGTGGGAGGCTAGTTTTTTCACTTTCTGCCGTTTTGTACTGGGAATAGCGATTTTTTGCGTGCTCATGCACTGTATATGTTTTAATCGCGACTGGCAGGGTCATATACTTGATCTTCAGTAACTGCTCTCTGAGGATCAGAGTGAACTCCAAAAACGATTTGATCTCTGATCATGGAGTCAGTGATATCACCAAAGTTGCAGGATTGCGCTAACAGTCTACGGTTAGTTAAATATGAGTTGAAGGATTCGTCTTTGCATAGTCTTGCAATCGCTGCTTGACTATGCAGCGCTCGAAGATTTTGTTGGTGTCTGCCTCACAGTGGTTGTCAAACTTGTCCAGGATGGTCTGAAACTTTGTCTTGTCCTGGTCTTCGGCGAAGTGAAAGGAGTTGAATATTTCCAAGGCATGATCACCTGCTGTGGTGAGGAAAGGAGTCACCTTCCGTGCATCAGACGCACCATCGAGGTCTGTGCTTCGACGTAAAGCTGATATTTCTGTTTGAATGTCCGCCAGTTGGCACTGAGATTGCCGGAGGTCCTGAGCTGGTGAGGAGTCGGAATCTTTTCCATTGTGCCGGTATACATTCGCTGGTCATCACGGATGTCGCTGAGTTGAACTAACTAGATTGAACAGACTCTGGGTATCATGTTATGTTATGTAATTTGGAATAACACAAGCTGCCACTTGATGCAGTTTTGAGTAAAAGATGCTCCAGACTTTGAAGTGAGTTCAATATGTTTTATTGAACTATTAGCCCAGTTCTCAATGAGTTCGACTCTCTGCTAATCTAAATGTAGTAACTCAGTCTAACTGAACCAGCCTTGCTCTAAGTCATGTGCTGGGGTGTGATGCTGAGGATACACCCCGTCTCACTCTGTAGATGTTGGTCTGCGGAAAGAGGCCTCACCCTTTTGTAGTGAGATACCACCCCTGAGTGTCCTGACTGCTCATTGGTTGTGTCCTATTCTATGTGTTCATTAGCTGCATGTTTGCATATCATGACAAGTGGCAGAAAATTGTTCCACTTTGAAAGCAACCCCCACCTCCTTGCATTGAGCTGTGACGTCCAGTACTTTACTGGGCATTTATTGTGCTATGTGCTTTAGAGAAGGTCAAACAATAACATACCTGGTGCTGAAATACAATATCCTTCATCTGATAGCAGGAGCCTTAATTATTAATTGCCAGCATTCACAAAGCGTCATTGAACACTGCTGTCACTTTCACACCTACAGTATTCTTAGTATTTAGAAGTAACACAAAATAATTCACCTTATTATACAACCACACAAGATTAGATCAGAGGACGAGGTCATTCAGGCTTGCCTCACAGCTCTCAGTTGGACCCAACAATAACTTAATTTCCAAATCTTCAATCACTTCCTTTTCAATCAATTTCAATCAACAGCTTAGGTGGGGTGCGCTTTCCAAGGGCCGGTGCAGACTTGAAGGGCCAAATGGCCTCCTTCTGCACTATAAATTCTATGAAATTCTATGATTCTAAATTCTGCTTCCACCAGGTATTGTACTCCAGGGTCTCGGAGTGAAACAACAGTCATGTAATTTTCCAAAATCTTTACACGCCATTCAGATGTGCAAAAACTTTTCTCCCCAGCATTAATGTTCTTTCCAAATGCAGGCCGTGGTAAAACAGAATTCTCTGTAATGTAGCCACCACGACACTCCTACATAGATACACAGAGATAGGAGCAGGAGGAGGCCTTCGAGGCCCTTCGAGCCTGATCCGCCATTCATCACGATCATGTCTGATCATTCAACTCAATAGCCTAATCTGGTCTCCCCATATCTTTGATCCCATTCTCCCCAAGTGCTAGATCCAGCCGCCTTTTGAATATATTCAAAGTTTTAGCATCAACCACTCCCTGTGGTAATGAATTCCACGGGGACACCACTTTGTGTGAAAAAATGTCTCCTTATCTCTGTGCAAAATAGTTTACCAAACTAACCATTTGAGTTCATGCTATCACAAGTTTGCTATGGATCAGAAGAACCTTCAATTATGATGTGCTGGAGATATTTTCGGGGCCTTCCAGTGAGCAGGCGACAGGCATTTACACCACCGCCTCCCCTGGCCTGGAACCCCGGGAGGAGCCTGAGGAGATCCCGCCTGTCAATGATCCCAGTGGCCAGTTCAAAGAAGACCCTAGGTTGTTGGTGGGCCCACTGCACTCAGTGTGGTGGAGGATTCGGGCCCCTCCTCCACCAACACCCCAACTCCCTCCCTCCCCACCACCCTCCTTTCCCCTCTCTCCCCACCACCGCCCTTTCTTTCCCTTCTGTTGGTACAGAGGCGAGGGTATCTGGTCTCTCCAGCGCAAAGTTTAGTGCTTGTACCAATTGGGTTTTGCAGAAATGTGTTGTGAACTATTTTAATAATCAGAGCATCCATTCCCCCCTCCCCGTACATTGGTACTGAGGGGAGGACATGCTGTTTCCCCAACACAAAATTAGTGTTTACACTGTTTGGCCTTCTATATATTTTTTATTGTTTTACTAAAAAGATATGGAGGAAGAGGTTCAGCGGCTTTTGGGGGTGGGGGGGGGACACAATGTAACTATGTTCAGGCCTTGGGTGGGAAGACGTGAGGGGGGAAATCGCCTCCATCAGCCGTCTCCTTTTTACATGGGGGGCGCGGTCTCCCAAAAAAAAACGTACTGACCTGCAGGCCTTCCTTCCACCCCCGCCTGGCCACGGCACCTGTACCTCCACTGCACCCTGGTGTACACCTACCACTTTGAGACCCCCAAAACTTACCTGGTCCCGGATTCCCAGGACTTAGGCCTGAGAACTGCTTGCAGTCCCAGTCCTGTCCATTAAAGCTTCTGATGCAGGTGAAACAAGAGAGCTGCTCGCCAATCAGATTAGCCAGCAGTTCTCTGATGCGTGGCTCCACAGTAAGGGGTGGAAGTCCTGCCTCCAGCCAATTCATACTTGGAGCATTAAGCAGCTGCGGGGCAGGCAGTATTAACAGGGATGTGTCCTGCATGGTCTGCTCGGTGTTGCGTTATGCTTCTTCATGTGTACTTTACCTGAACGCTCGTAGTATTCGGAATAAAGTAAATGAGTTGATGGCACAAATCATCGTGAATGGCTATGTGGCCATTACTGAAACATGGTTAAAGGACGGTCACGACTGGGAGTTAAATATCCGAGGGTATCAAACTATTCGGAAGGACAGAGTGGATGGTAAGGGAGGTGGTGTAGCTCTGTTATATCCGGGCAATAGTAAGGGATGACATCGGTGCTATGGAGAATAAGGTTGAATCCATTTGGGTGGAAATCAGGAATAGTAATGGCGAAAAAGTCACTGATAGGAGTAGTCTATAGGCCACCAAATAGTAATATTTTGGTGGGGCAGGCAATAAACAAAGAAATAACTGATGCATGTAGAAATGGTACAGCAGTTATCATGGGGGATTTTAATGTCGATTGGTTTAACCTGGTCAGCCAAGGCAGCCTTGAGGAGGAGTTTATAGAATGTATCCGCGATAGTTTCCTGGAACAGTATGTTATGGAACCTACGAGGGAACAAGTGGTCCTAGATCTTGTCCTGTGTAATGAGACAGGATTGATTCATGATCTCATAATTAGGGATCCTCTCGGAAGGAGCGATCACAATATGGTGGAATTTAAAGTACAGCTGGAGGGCGAGAAGGTAAAATCAAACACTAGTGTTTTGTGCTTAAACAAAGGAGATTACAATGGGATGAGAGAAGAACTAGCTAAGGTAGACTGGGAGCAACGACTTTATGGTGGAACAGTTGAGGAACAGTGGAGAACCTTCCAAGCGATTTTTCACAGTGCTCAGCAAAGGTTTATACCAACAAAAAGGAAGGACGGTAGAAAGAGGCAAAATCGACCGTGGATATCTAAGGAAATAAGGGAGAGTATCAAATTGAAGGAAAAAGCATACAAGGTGGCAAAGATTGGTGGGAGACTAGAGGACTGGGAAATCTTTCAGGGGCAACAGAAAGCTACTAAAAAAGCTAGAAAGAAAAGCAAGAGAGATTATGAGAGTAAACGCTCAAAATATAAAACCAGATAGTAAAAGTTTCTGCAAATATATAAAACAAAAAAGATTGGTCAGGTAAATATTGGTCCTTTGGAGGATGAGAAGGGAGATTTAATAATGAGAGATGAGGAAATGGCTGAGGAACTGAACAGGTTTTTTGGGTCTGTCTTCACAGTGGAAGGCACAAATAACATGCCAGTGACTGATAGAAATGAGGCTATGACAGGTGAGGACCTTGAGAGGATTGTTATCACTAAGGAGATAGTGATGAGCAAGCTAATGGGGCTAAAGGTAGACAAGTCTCCTGGCCCTGATGCATCCCAGACTGCTAGAAGAGATGGCTAGGGAAATTGCAAATGCGCTAGTGATAATTTACCAAAATTCACTAGACTCTGGGGTGGTCCCAGTGGATTGGAAATTAGCAAACGTGACACCACTGTTTAAAAAAGGAGGTAGGCAGACAGCGGGTAATTATAGGCCAGTGAGCTTAACTTCAGTAGTAGGAAATATGCTGGAATCTATCATCAAGGAAGAAATAGCGAGGCATCTGAATAGAAATTGTCCCATTGGGCAGACGCAGCATGGGTTCATAAAGGGAAGGTTGTGCCCAACTAATTTGGTGGAATTTTTTGAGGACGTTACCAGTGCGGTAGATAACGAGGAGCCAATGGATGTGGTATATCTGGATTTCCAGAAAGCCTTTGACAAGGTGCCACACAAAAGGTTGCTGCATAAGATAAAGATGCATGACATTAAGGATAAAGTAGTAGCATGGATAGAGGATTGGTTAATTGATAGAAAGCAAAGTGTGGGGATTAATGGGTGTTTTCTCTGGTTGGCAATCAGTAGCTAGTGGTGTCCCTCAGGGATCAGTGCTGGGCCCACAATTGTTCATAATCTACATTGATGATTTGGAGTTGGGGACCAAGGGCAATGTGTCCAAGTTTGCAGACGACACTAAAATGAGTGGTAAAGCAAAAAGTGCAGAGGATACTGGAAGTCTGCAGAGTGATTTGGATAGGTTAAGTGAATGGGCTAGGGTCTGGCAGATGGAATACAATGTTGACAAATGTGAGGTTATCCATTTTGGTAGGAATAAAAGAAAACGGGATTATTATTTAAATGATAAAATATTAAAGCATGCTGCTGTGCAGAGAGACCTGGGTGTGCTAGTGCATGAGTCGCAAAAAGTGGGTTTACAGGTGCAACAGGCTAATGGAATTTTGTCCTTCATTGCTCGAGGGATGGAGTTTAAGACTAGGGAGGTTATGCTGCAATTGTATAAGGTGTTAGTGAGGCCACACCTGGAGTATTGTGTTCAGTTTTGGTCTCCTTACTTGAGAAAGGACATATTGGCACTGGAGGGTGTGCAGAGGAGATTCACTAGGTTAATCCCAGAGCTGAAAGGGTTGGATTACGAGGAGAGGTTGAGTAGACTGGGACTGTACTCGTTGGAATTTAGAAGGATGAGGGGGGGATCTTATAGAAACATATAAAATTATGAAGGGAATAGATAGGATAGATGCGGGCAGGTTGTTTCCACTGGCGGGTGAAAGCAGAACTGGGGGCATAGCCTCAAAATAAGGGGAAGTAGATTTCGGACTGAGTTTAGGAGCAACTTCTTCACCCAAAGGGTTGTGAATCTACGGAATTCCTTGCCCAGTGAAGCAGTAGAGGTGCCTTCATTGAATATTTTTAAGGTAAAGATAGATAGATAGAATAAAGGAATAAAGGGTTATGGTGTTCGGGCCGGAAAGTGGAGCTGAGTCTACAAAAGATCAGCCATGATCTCATTGAATGGTGGAGCAGGCTCGAGGGGCCAGATGGCCTACTCCTGCTCCTAGTTCTTATGTAGCATAAGCTGCTTCTCTGATATGCTCTGACAAAGGAAGGTTCAGATGGAGATAGGTTTAAAACATTTATTGAACAGTTAACAATTCTCCAACTTGAGTTCGACTCTCCTTCTGATCTTACTATAGTAACTCAATCTAACTAACCAGTCTGCTCTAATCCATGCGGTGGGTGTGATGCTTCCTGATCTGCCCCTGTCTCTCTGAGTGACACCTATGGAAAGAGAATGACCATGTGTGCCCTGTCCTTTTATATGGGTAGCCCCCTTGTGGGAGCATCACCTCTGGGTGTCTTGACTGCCCATTGGTCATGTCCTATCTTACTGACCTATTGGTTGAATGTCTGTGTGTCATGATGTCTCTGGTGCTCCCTCTAGTGGAGGGGTGGGCAAACTTTTCCGTGCAAGGGCCACATTCAGAAATTCACAATTTTAAAGGGCCGCATAGTATATTAAGTAAAATAATTAATATTTTAAATAGCCAAAATAAAAGGTCTTTAAAGAAAAAAAAGCACATTTATTTGAAAAGTAACTCAGTAAGTAACAGAACAATGTCAATGAGAATGATGCATCTGACTGCAGTCATTTACCAGTTTGTTGAAATCAGGTGTCAAGTTGCTTGTGCTGATCCTGAACACTGACAGAAGCACAGCCTAGCCGAGTCAACGATAAAACGCGCGTAGTGGGGTGGATGAGTGGGGCTGCCTTATTGGTCGGTTTAGTTGGGTGTGCGACCAATAGGAGTCCAGGTTACAAACAATAATAAGGCTTATTGTTTGTAACCTGGACTCCTATTGGTCGCACACCCAACTAAACCGACCAATGAGACAGCCCCACTCATCCACCCCACTACGCGCGTTTTTATGAGGCCCGCCAATGAGGTGCCCGGAATCATAACCGGCATTTTTGAAAAGCCGCCGGGGAAAAGCCGCTGAAGTAAATGCGCTTATTCAATAATTATTGAATAAGCGCATTTACTTCAGCGGCTTTTCAAAAATGCCGGTTATGATTCCGGGCACCTCATTGGCGGGCCGCATAAAAACCTTTGTCGGGCCGCATGCGGCCCGCGGGCCGTAGTTTGCCCACCCCTGCTCTAGTGGTTACTGAGTCCTAGTGTATCTACATTACCCCTTGTATACTTGTATATTGTATCTACAGTGATGCATATCACCACACTGGGAAGGCAGTAGGGGAAACCCCCACCATCCTGAAAGTCCTGGCCTGTGTCCCATGCTGCAGTGTACAAATGGGCCATCCATCCAATAATGCTTCATCTCCAAGGTAATTCTCTGTGTTTGCCCTGACAGTAATTGTTGGAAGGATATATGACTGGGGAAGTAGAATAGTCAAGGCCAATTTAGTTTCCCCCAAAGTCCACATTTGCAGCAAGAGGATGGAATAATTATCAGGCCTGGTGTTTTCATTATCTGATCCAGAGACCCTGATATCAATGAAAAACTAAACTCTTGTTAAAATTACTTCCAGACAGAAGGATCCAATGTCTGAGTTACTATCAATCTATCTGTGCATTTGTTTTAGCTGTGCATGTGTGTCAGGAACAATTGATGACAACAATAATACTGCACACAGTTGATGTACCAGTTACACTGGCACTTTGTAACCACACTGTCATCAGTTAACTCCACATTGACCAAAGGTGATCTGGAACACGGGACAGCTCAGTGACACACAGTTTTCCAGAAATTCAAAATGACATTGTGTAGGTCTCTCCCACCTTTCCAAATACAATGATATGAATGATCATAGTTAATGTTCTCCATACAGCTCTGATGCTTGCCTCAATCTGTTGACATTGATGGATGCTGGCACAGTTTCCTGTGCATCCTCACGTCAGTTACATGCTTTCAGATTACTTTAAACATTTAAATAGCTGCAGTGAACACTAAGCGAGCTAAATGTCACATCATTTTCACTGCTTCACTCTTGCTTCCTTAACTTCACCAATATATTTTGTATAATTAAATATCATCCGTTCAATATATAAAAGGGTGATTTTATACCGCTGCATATAGGATTACACTGACTACTTCAGGGACTCAAAGCCTGATGTCCTTTCAGATGGTTGAATAAGCCTCATGCAAAATAGATTTTGAAGTTATTTTTGATTCATGGAGTAGCTCTCCAGCTTCTATACAAGTATTCAATGACAGCAAGAAAATCTATAATGTCCTTAAAATCCTTATTTTTAGAGAGTTAAAGGATGCAGTGCAGCCACATACTTGGTCAGCCTATTTAAGCCTCTGTATCAGTTTGTAACTGTAACAGAATATCTCTCATCTGTCTAACCGTTTCAGCCGATGTGCTCTACTGGGTAAAACTAATGCTGCAGAAATTATATAAAGTGGGTAAAAGGGAACATCCGGCAGTTGGGATTCTCTTTTCCCGCTGGCAGCCCACCCCCGCCCTGGGTTTCCCGACGATATGGGGTGGTTTCAATGGGAAATCCCATTGGCAAGAGGCAGGAAGAGAAAATCCCGTCGACAGCACAACGTGCTGCTGAGAAACATGCGGCTACGGAACCAGAGAATCCAGCTCAACACCTGAACAAGGCATATCCTCCTCCAAGAGGACCAGATCTAACAACTCGCTGCGTTAAACAATTAACAACTTAACTTCTCGCTCGATTTTTTGACAATTATTGTAAATTTGTGTCCAGAGTTACCGGCCCTCAACCAATGGAAACAGTTTCTCCTCATCTGCTCTGATCAAAACTCCTCAAAAACATTAAACATCTTTATTAAATCTCCACTTAACCTTTCTGTGCTTTAAACAGAACCATCCCAGCAACTTCAGTTTCTGTATACATGGGTTCCCGCCTCTTGAATATATTCAAAGTTTTAGCGTCAACTGCTTCCTGTGGTAATGAATTCCATAGGCTCACCACTCTGTGTGGAGAAATGTCTCCTTATCTCTGTCCGAAATGGTTTACCCTGAATCCTCAGATTATGACCCCTGGTTCTGGACACACCCATCATTGGTAACATCTTCGTTGCATCTACCCTGTCTAGTCCTGTGAGAATTTTATAAATCTCTATGAGATCACCCCTCATTCTTCTGAACTCCAGCGAGAACAATCCCAACCTGGTCAATCTCTCCTCATGTGTCAGTCCCGCCATCCCTGGAATCAGTCTGGTAAACCTTCGCTGCACTCCCTCGAGAGCAAGAACATCCTTCCTCAGAGAAGGAGACCTAAACTGCACACAATACTCCAGGTGTGGCCTCACCAAGGCCCAGTATAATTGCAGCAACACATCCCTGCTTCTATACTCGAAACCTCTCGCAATGAAGGCCAACATACCATTAGCCTTCTTTACCACCTGCTGCACCTGCATACTTACCTTCAGCGACTGGTGCACAAGGACACCCAGGTCCCGCTGCACACTCCACTCTCCCAATTTACAACCATTCAGGTAGTAATCTGCCTTCCTGTTTTTGCTTCCAAAATGAATAACCTCACAATTATCCAAATTATACTACATCTGCCATTGATTTGCCCACTCGCCAACCTATCCAGATCTTGCTGTAGGATCCCTGCATCCTCGTCACAATTCACCCTCCCACCTAATTTGATATCATCTGCAAACTTTGAAATGTTACATTTTGTTCCCTCATCCAAATCATTAATATATATTTTGAATAGCTGGGGTCCGAGCACCAATCCCTGTGGTACCCCACTGGTTACTGCCTGCCAATTTGAAAAGGACCCATTAATTCCTACTCTTTGTTTCCTCTCTGCCAACAGTTTTCTATCCACCTCAATACATTTCTCCCAATCCCATGCTCTTTAATGTTGCACAATAATCTCTTATGCGGGACTTTGTCAAATGCCTTCTGAAAGTCCAAATATACCGCATCGACTCTACTGGTTTTCCCTTCATAAATCCATGCTGACTCTGCCTGATCCTGTCACTGCTTTCTAAATGTTCCGCTATAAAGTCCTTGATAATGGATTCAAGATTTTCCCCACTACCGATGTTAGGCTTACTGGTCTATAATTCCCTGCTTTCTCTCTACCTCCCTTTTTGAAACATCGGAGTGACGTGATCTACCCTCCAATCTGCAGGGACAGTTCCAAAGTCTATATAATCCAGGAAGATGATCACCAATGTATCCACTATTTCCAGAGCCACCTTTTTAAGCACTCTGGGATGCAATTCTCAGGCCCTGGGGATTTATCCACCTTCAATCCCATCAGTTTTCCCAGCACCATTTCTCTACTAATGTTGATCTCCCTCAGTTCTTCCCTCTCACTAAACCTTTCATTCTCCAACATTTCTGGGATCTGATTTGTGTCCTCATTTGTGAAGACAGAACCAAAGTATGTATTCAATTGCTCAGCTATTTCTTTGTCCCTTATTATGCATTCCCCTGTTTCTGTCTGTAGGGGGCCGACATTTCTCTTCACCAATCTCTTTCCCTTCACATATCTGTAGAAACTCTTAGTGTCAGTCTTTATGTTCCCTGCAAGCTTCCTTTTGTACTGTACTTTTCCCTTCTTAATCAATCCCTTCGTCCTTCTTTGCTGAATTCTAAACTGCTCCCAATCCTCAGACCTATTATTTTTCTTGGCCAATCTGTATGCTTCTTCCTTGGTTCGGATACTATTTCTAATTTCCCTTGTAAGCCATGGATTGGCCCTCTTACCCCCTTTGCCTTTGTGCCAGATAGGAATGAACAGTTGCTGTAGTTCCTCCATTCATTTCTTGAATGTTTGCCATTGTCTATCCACTGTCATCCCTTTAAGTAACTCTCCCCAATCTATCAAGGCCAACTCACGCCTCATATCCTCATAGTTCCCTTTATTAAGATTCAGCACCCAGTCCCCGAATCAACTACTTCACTCTTCATCTTGATAAGAAATTCTATCATGTTATGGTCGCTCATCCCCAAGGAGTCTCGTACAGCCAGATTGGCAATAAGACACAGTCTAAGATAGCCTGCTCTCGAGTTGGTTCCTCCACATATTGGTCAAGAAAACCATCCCATATACTCTCCAGGAATTCCTCCTCTGTGGCATTGTGGCTAATTTGATTTGCCCAATCTATGTGAAGATTAAAATCACCCATGATCACTGACACTCCCTCATTACATGCATCACTAATTTCTTATTTTAATGCCATTCCCAACCTCACCAGTGCAGTTTGGGTGTCTAGATATAACACCCACTAATGTTTTTTGTCCTTTGGTATTTCTCAACTCTACCCATACAGATTCCGCATTGTCAGAGCTAATATCCTTTTTCACTATTGTGTTAATTTCCTCCTTAACCAGCAGTGCCATACCACCACCTTTTCTTTTATGCCTGTCCTTCCTAAACACCGAGAACCCTCGGATATCCAGTTCGCATCCCTGGTCACCCTGCAGTCATATCTCCATAATCCCAGTTATATCAGAGCCATTTATATCTATCTGCGCGATTAGTTCATCCACTTTATTGCAAATGCTCCGTGCATTAAGGCACAGAGCCTTTAAGTTTGTCTTTTTCACAATGCTTGTCTTGCTCCCAATATTTTTATCTACTGCCTTGTTTGAATTTTGTCCTTGGTTTCTCCACCTATTACTTTTCGTATTCACTTTTCTACCTTTTTGTCCTTGCTCCCTCTTTCTCTGACTCTTTGCATAGGTCCCCATCCCCCTGGCATTTTAGTTTAAACCCTCCCCAACCGCTCCAGGTTATCAGTTCCAGTCCCGCCCACATGGAACCCATCCAGTTTGTACAGGTCCCACCTCCCCCAGATCCGGTCCCAATGCCCCAGGAATCTGAAACCCTCCCCCTGACACCATCCCTTCAGTCACGTATTCATCCTATATATCCTGTAATTTCTACTCTGACTAACACGTGGCACCGGCAGGAATCCTGAGGTCACTACCTTTGATTTTTTTTTTTTTTAGAACAGTACAGCACAGAACAGGCCCTTCGGCCCTCGATGTTGTGTCGAGCAATGATCACCCTACTCAAACTCACATATCCACCCTATACCCGCAACCCAACAACTTCCCCTTAACCTTACTTTTTAGGACACTACGGGCAATTTATCATGGCCAATCTACCTAACCCGCACATCTTTGGACTGTGGGAGGAAACCGGAGCACCCGGAGGAAACCCACGCACACACGGGGAGGACGTGCAGACTCCGCACAGACAGTGACCCAGCTGGGAACCGAACCTAGGACCCTGGAGCTGTGAAGCATTGATGCTAACCACTATGCTACCCTGCTGCCCCAACTTTCTTAACTTCCATCCGAGCTCCATGGATTCTGCCATTGGGACCTCATCCCTTCTTTAACCTGTGTTTTTGTACCGATGTGTACCACAACCACTGGCTGTTCACCCTCCCCCTCCAGAATGTCCTGTACCCAGCTCCGAGACATTCTTGACCCTAGCACCAGGGAAGCAACATACCATCGTGGAGTCTCGTTTGCGGCCACAGAAACGCCTGTCTATTCCCCTTACAATTGAATCCCCTGTAACTATTGCCATACTTATTACTCCTCCCCTCTGCAGCAGAACCATCCATGGTGCCACGGGTTTGGCTGTTGCTGAGAGGCCATTCCCCTCAACAGTATCCAAAACGATATATATGTTCTGCAGAGGAATGGCCACAGGAGATTTCTGCACTACCTGCCTCGCTCTCTTGCTCTGTCTGGAGGTACAACCTTTAAAGAGTTTTACCTGGAAATACAATGAAATGTCGGAGGAGTGTACAGTCAGAGGGTGAGCTATCTCTGTATGTCGGAGGGTTGTACAGTCAGAGGGTGAGCTGTCTCTGTATGTCGGAGGGGTGTGCAGTTAGAGGATGAGCTATCTCTGTATGTCGGAGGGGTGTACAGTCAGAGGGTGAGCTGTCTCTGTATGTCGGAGGGGTGTACAGTCAGAGGGTGAGCTGTCTGTGTGTCAGAGGGGTGTACAGTCAGATTGTGAGCTATCTCTATATGCCGGAGGGGTGTACAGTCAGAGGATGAGCTATCTGTGTGTGTCGGAGGGGTTACAGTCAGATTGTGAGCTATCTCTGTGTGTCGGAGGGGTGTACAGACAGAGGATGAGCTATCTCTATATGCTGGAGGGGTGTACAGTCAAAGGGTGAGCTATCACAGTGTGTCGGAGGGGTGTACAGTCAGAGGATGAGCTATCTCCATGTCGGAGGGGTGCACAGTCAGAGGATGAGCTATCTCTGTATGTCGGAGGGGTGTACAGACAGAGGATGAGCTATCTCTATATGCTGGAGGGGTGTACAGTCAGAGGATGAGCTATCACTGTGTGTCGGAGGGGTGCACAGTCAGAGGATGAGCTATCTCCATGTCGGAAGGGGTGTAAAGTCAGAGGGTGAGCAATTTATGTATGTCGGAGGGGTGTACAGACAGAGGATGAGCTATCTCTGTGCGTCGGAGGGGTGTACAGTCAGAGGATGAGCTATCTCTGTGCGTCGGAGGGGTGTACAGTCAGAGGATGAGCTATCTCTGTATGTCGGAGGGATGTACAGACAGAGGATGAGCTATTTCAGTATGTCGGAGGGGTGTACAGACAGAGGGTGAGCTGTCTCTGTATATCGGAGGGGTGTACAGTCGGAGGATGAGCTATTTCAGTATGTCGGAGGGGTGTACAGACAGAGGGTGAGCTGTCTCTGTATGTCGGAGGGGTGTACAGTCAGAGGGTGAGCTGTCTGTGTGTCAGAGGGGTGTACAGTCAGATTGTGAGCTATCTCTATATGCCGGAGGGGTGTACAGTCAGAGGATGAGCTATCTGTGTGTGTCGGAGGGGTTACAGTCAGATTGTGAGCTATCTCTGTGTGTCGGAGGGGTGTACAGACAGAGGATGAGCTATCTCTATATGCTGGAGGGGTGTACAGTCAAAGGGTGAGCTATCACAGTGTGTCGGAGGGGTGTACAGTCAGAGGATGAGCTATCTCCATGTCGGAGGGGTGCACAGTCAGAGGATGAGCTATCTCTGTATGTCGGAGGGGTGTACAGACAGAGGATGAGCTATCTCTATATGCTGGAGGGGTGTACAGTCAGAGGATGAGCTATCACTGTGTGTCGGAGGGGTGCACAGTCAGAGGATGAGCTATCTCCATGTCGGAAGGGGTGTAAAGTCAGAGGGTGAGCAATTTCTGTATGTCGGAGGGGTGTACAGACAGAGGATGAGCTATCTCTGTGCGTCGGAGGGGTGTACAGTCAGAGGATGAGCTATCTCTGTATGTCGGAGGGGTGTACAGACAGAGGGTGAGCTGTCTCTGTATATCGGAGGGGTGTACAGTCAGAGGATGAGCTGTCTCTGTATGTCGGAGGGATGTACAGACAGAGGATGAGCTGTCTCTGTGCGTCGGAGGGGTGTACAGACAGAGGATGAGCTATCTCTGTATGTCGGAGGGATGTACAGACAGAGGGTGAGCTATCTCTGTATGTCGGAGGGGTGTACATTTAGAGCTATTGGAATCATTCGATGCTCATGGGTCACAGTGACACTTCAAGTTCATTCCAGGAATCTATGAGAGACATGTTCAGCAGCTGACACACATCACTGCAGCAAAGTAATGACAGATGCCCTCTTCAGGTGGACCAATGAGTACATAAAGTTTAGAACAGTAGTCAGATAGGCCAAGAGGTTTTGACTCCATCGATGGATTCTCCCATGTGCAAGGTCTCACAGACCACACACTTACAGTCATCAAGGCTGCCATAGGTCCCTCAGGGGCCTTCATAAAACAGAAGGGATTTGTTTCCCTCAATATCCACTTGTTCATGGCCATTCCTAGTGCAGCCTGCAGGCAGGTCCACGTTACCCTTGGAGCATTCATGATGTTTACATTCTCAGGTATTCCCTCTTGCCACGGTTGTTCATTCCAGGCTGGAATCTTGAAAACACACGCTACCCACTAGATAGGGTTACTGACTCCAGTGAAGAACCCAAGGGCACGGCAGAGAAGAAGTATAACACCAGCCATGTGACAAACCTGGAGCCCATCAAGCAGACCGTAAGGCTCCTGAGGATTCGGTTCAGGTAGCTGGATCATTCCGGTGATGCACCCTGCTTTTCCCCAGTCACAGTTTCATTTATTATCATAGTCTGCTGTGCAGTGGCTTGCAAAGCCAAGCAAATTCTGCAAAGGTGGGGAGGACATGGTTACCTCGGATTTTGTGGAATGTGAGCCATTCTTAGACAAGTGTTTGACCTGGCAGCTCATCCTAACAGAGGATGATCCCTGAAGGGAACAGTGACTTGGTTAGAAGGAAGGCTTGGGTGAAAGTCAAACAGACACAATTCCCAGATCCCTTTCTATCAAGTAGAAAAAACAATGGGGAAGGTGTATAGTGAGCATTTATTAAATGTGTATGGTTGAGCATTTACTAAAGGTGTATAGGGCAGCACGGTGGCACAGTGGTTAGTACTCGGGGTACAAGTTAAGTCTAGACAAGAGTGTATATTTTGTGGTGTTTCGGCCAGGGGTGGGGCAGGGGCGGTCGGGGGGGGACTTCCATTCCGCAAGGCAGAGACTCACTTTAGATACCTGGGGTTGCAGGTTGCTAGGGATTGTGGGGGGCAACATTTCTAGTTTGTTGATCTGGCAAGGTGGGATGGTCTCCCTCTGTCACTGGCGGGTCGGGTACAGACGGTTAAAATGAACGTGTTGCCGCGATTTCTGTTTATTTTCCAATGCCTGCCGATTTTCCTGCCCAAAGCATTTCTTTTTTTTAAGAGAGATTGAAGGAATGATTACCTTGTTTATATGGGGAGGGAAGGTAGCCAGAGTGAGAAAGATGCCGAGGTTGGGGCTGATACAGCTGAAGGTGGTATACAGAGCACACCTCACAAGGGCGAGGATAAGCCGATTCTTTGGAGGGGTAGATGTTCTAAGTATGCGTGTGAATGGGGGAGGGCCCAATGTTTTGGTCCTGTCTTAAGCTAAAGAATTACTGGAAGGAGGTTTTTAGGGTAATTTCTAAGTGGTGCACATGAAACTGGACCTGGGCCCCCGGGAGGCCATATTCGGGGTGTCGGACCAGCCAGGTATGGAAACGGGTGCAGAGGCAGACGTTGTAGCCTTCGCCTTGTTGATCGCCCGAAGGCAGATCGATCCTTTTGGATGGAGAAAAATGGCAAAGCTTCTGCCATTGCAACATTTGGAAGATGAAGTGAATAAATGGTGGTTAAACAACTTTAAGTTCCGGACTGAGAGAAGAAACATATTGGTTCAGCATTTCTGTTGGCCTGGATTGTTTTCAGTTCTGATGAAAGGCCTGAAATATGAACTTTATTTCCCAAAGATGCTGCCTAATCTGCTGAGTATTTCCAGCATTTCGTCATAATGAAATTGGCAAGAAATTGTCAGCAGAACTTGATGTCGGCAGATTGGGTGGACCCTGGATGGACCTCTGGATCCTGCCAATTGGGGAAATTTTCCACCCTAAATGTCGCAATTTAATAAAACCAGACTGAAAATGACAGAACCCGTTTTATCCAATAATTGTTGATGTTCCTCATTCGCCTAAAACTGCCAACTCAATCAAACTACAGAGTATACTCTGTAGCTCTGACATTCCCTTGCACCTCTTCTATTCCTACTGCAAGAACTTAAATTGAAAACTCTTGAAGAGAGTCCATTTATAACATGTCAAATGGCATTGGTAAATTATCCAATTATTAGCAATATTTACACTGAACGTGTGAACATACTCTCCAACTGTTAAGTGTTGTTTCCATAATTTAAAAAAATTCATTCTTGGGATGTGGGTATTGCTGGCTCGGCCAACCACTTGCCTTGTAGATAATGTAAATGCTGCCCTGATGTCAAGGGCAATCACTCTTGCTTTACTTCTTAAGTTCAGCTCTTATGCCCATAGTCATAGACATAGAAAACAGAAGCAGGAGATGGCCATTCGGCCTTCGAATCAGCTCAGTCATTAATTATGATCATGGCTGATCACCTACTGTTCCCGCTTTCCACCCATGTCCTTTGACCCTTTTCACCCCAAAAGTGTATCTAACTCCTTCTTCAAAACATACAATGTTTTGGACTTAATTGCTTTGTGGCAGCAAATTCCACAGGCTCTGGGTAAAAGAATATCTCCTCAGCCTAGTCCTAAATGGTTTACCCCATTCCTCAGACTGTGACCCCCGGTTCTGGACTCCACTGTGATCAGGAACATTCTTCCAACATCTACCATCTCTACTCCTGTTGGAATTTTCCAGGTTTCTATGAGATACCCTCTCATTCATCTAAACTCCAGCAAATATAATCCAAACCGACTCAATCTCTCCTTTTACATCAATCCGGCCATCCCAGGAAATAATCTGCTAAACCTTTGCTGCACTCCTTCTAAAGCAAGAACGTTCTTCCGCAAACAAGGAGACCAAAACACCACACAATATTCCAGGTGTGGACTCGCCAAGACCCTGTACAATCGAATCAATCATCCTTGCTCCTGTACTCTAATCCTCTCACAATGAAGGTCAACATACCAGTTGCCTTCGTTACCGCCTGCTGTGTCTGCATGCTTCCCTTCAGCGACTGCTGTATGAGGACACCCAGGTCTTGTTGTGCATTCCCCTCTCTCAACCTATAGCCATCACTCTTATCCTCTGCTGGAGCACATACTGAAGTTCAAGCATATGACCCTGCCAGTCATGATTGAAACATGCACTGTGCATGAGCACGCTAAAAATCACTATTCCCAGTACAAAACAGCAGAAAGTGAAAAAACTAGCCTCCCACGAGGCGGAGTGTGTGCAGGCCATCTCCCAGATGCAGCGCCTCAACATTGACGAAAGCGGCCATTTCGCGCGCTCTTCCCAGGGCCAGACGCATGCGCGATGTGATTGAGATAACGAAGCAGCCAAAACCGGCACTGCACAGGTGCAAACGTCCGACATACGAACTGTGCATGCGCAACGACGCACGGAGCGTAATGACGCCAAAGTCATGATGTGTGCAAACTGTGGTGTGGTGCATTGCAAGAGGAAGACCCTTTTAAACTGCGGGAAACCATATGCAGCCTTGTGCAGATCTAAACCACCAGTCAGGAGCCAGCGCTCCCAATTCCGACAACAGTGCATCAGGAATGTGCAACACCGCCGACAGGATTCTGATCCCGGCAGCGCAACGGATCCAGATAATGAATGCCTCGACAACACTTACCGTGTAGGCATTATTACAAAGTGTGAATATGCCACACCAGACACATCGCAAGTCCAGTCAATCCTAGCTGTGGATTCCGAGGACGAATGGCGAGCAGTGATGCAGGTCAACCACTGCCCCATCCAGTTCAAGCTGGACACAGGTGCCTCTGCCAACCTCCTCTCACAGGCAGAGTTCAGACGCATTAGGAAGCCCCCCACGGTCCTTCCAGCTGCCTGCAAGCTCCTGGATTACAACGGGAATGCCATCACGGCACTGGGGTCCTGCCATCTGAAAGTCTCCACCGACACACACAAGCACGGTTACGCTTCTAAATTTAAGCCGGACAGGGCATCCCTACTAGGTGCGCACGCCTGCAAGCAGCTGAACCTCTTTCAAAGAGTTTACACCACAACGTCCTCCCATTTGAATCTTCAGGCAGCATCGACGACATCCTCGCCCAGATGTGTTCAACGGGATGGATACGCTACCGTATTGATACAAGATTTTGCTACGGTCTGATGCCAAGCCAGTGGTCCACACACCACCACGAGTCCCTGCTCCACTGAGAGAGTGCCTGAAGGTAGAGCTCAAGAATCTTCAGCAAAAAGGCATCATATCCAAGGTCACTGAACCGACTGACTGGGTCAGCTTGATGGTGTGTGTAAAGAAACCTTCGGGGGACCTGCGCATCTGCATTGATCCCAAGGATCTCAGTAAGAACATCATGCGGGAACATTACCCCATCCCGAAGCAGGAGGAACTCACGAGTGAGATGGCACACATGCGCTTCTTCACAAAAGTGAACGCATCCCAGGGATTTTGGCAAATCCAACTGGAAGAGTCTAGCAGAAGGCTCTGCACTTTCAACACACCTTTTGGCAGATACTGCTACAATCGCATGCCATTTGGCATCATCCCGGCATCGGAGATGTTCCATCACATCATGGTATAGATGATGAATGCATTGAAGGGGTTCATGTTTATGTGGGCAATATCATCATCTGATCCACGACTCCTAAAGAACATGTGTCCCATCTCCAGAAGGCATTCTGCTGTGTACATGACTACGGCCTAAAGTTAAACAGGTCCAAGTGCTGTTTCGGAACATCTACACTCAAGTTCCGAGGTGGCCAGATCTCGCAACATAGTGTGCGCCCGGACACAGACAAAATCAAAGCCATCGAGTCAATGAAAGTCCCTGAGGACAAGGCGGCTTCCTGGGTATGGTCAGTTTCCTTGGCAAGTTCATCCCGAACTTGGCCACACACACCACGGCCCAACGCAACCTGGTAAAAAAATCAACTGCCTTTGAGTGGAAGACAGAACACCAGACAGAGTAGCTGGAGCTGAAAGCCAAGCTCGCCACTGTACCTGTCCTAGCATTCTTCGACCCAGACCGGGAGACAAAGATGTCCGCAGATGCGAGTCACGATGGCATTGGTGCGGTGTTACTTCAACAACATGACGCATCATCCTGGTCACCAGTAGTTTACGCGCCACGGGCAATGGCACCCACTGCAACCAGATCTACACAGATTGAGAAGGAGTGCTTGGGTCTTCTCACCAGCATCCTCAAATTGCATGATTATGTCTATGGCCTGCCGACATTCACTGTCCAGGCGGAAGCCTCTGGTCCACATCATCCATAAGGACCTGAACGACATGACGTCTCAGTTGCAGAGAATCCTGCTTAAACTCCGGAGGTATGACTTCAACTTGGTGTACACACCTGGCAAGGAGCTCATCATCGGTGATGCACTGGCCCTCTCCATCAACTCGCCCAGTGAGCCGCTGGAGATCATCCAGCACATCAAATCGCAGGTGCAACTGTGTGCAAGCACTCTCCCGGCGTCAGATGAGAAGATCGTTCTCATCCGAGATGAGACAGCCAAAGACCCCCTGTTGCAGCGAGTCATCCACAATCTCACCAATGGCTGGCAGAAAGTGCAATGCCCACAATTTTACAATGTTAAGGACGACCTGACGGTGATCGATGGCATCCTCCTCAAGTTGGACAGGATTATCAGTCAGCTCATTCTCCAGAGCTTGGTGCTGCGCCAGTTTAATGAGGGACATCTGGGCATTGAGAAGTGCAGACACAGAGCCCGGCATCAGCCAGGACATCACAAACATGGTCCTGAACTGTGCTACCTTTCAGCGGTTCCAGCCAGCGTAGAGCAAGGAGTCACTCCAACCGCATGACCTAGAGACCTCTCTGTGGGCCATGGCTGGCATCAACCTCTTCCATGCGAATAGTCGCGACTACATATTGATCATCGACCACTTCTCGAACTACCCTGAGGTGCTGAAGCTACCAGACCTCACCTCACGGACTGTCATCAAAGCCTGTAAGGAGACATTCTCAAGGCATGGCATCCCAATCACGGTCATGAGCGACAGTGGCCCGTGCTTTAACAGTCGAGAATGGTCCACGTTTGCCAGGTCGTACAATTTCCAGCATGTCACCTCCAGTCCGCACTATCTGCAGTCCAATGGAAAAGTCGAGAAAGGGGTGCACATTGTTAAACAGCTCATCTGCAAGGCCGCTCTGTTTCCGACATACAGCTTGGACTGCATGCGTACAGGATGACTCCATTGTCCACTGGCATGTCGCCAGCTCAACTCCTGATGAACAGGGACCTGCGGACGTCGCTTCCAGCCATACACCTGCCCAACCTGAATCACCTCCCGGTGCTGCAGAAGGTGCAGCAGCCAAGAGACCGTCAAAAGCAGGGCTATGATGCCCATGCCACCGATCTGGCCACTGTGCTATCCCCAGAAAACACTGTCAGGATCACGATACCGGATGGTGGGTCATCTGCACCGGCTGTCGTTGTTCGATAGGCCGCGCCCCGCTCTTATGTTGTACGGATGGCAGATAGCTCCATCGTGCGAAGGAATCGACGGGCACTGCGCAAAGTTACTTGCCCATAACCACTTTCCCCTACATTTCCACATGTTGAATTGCTACCTTCAGATACCTCGAACCACGAGGCCACCAGTCAGGCTTCCATCCCGCCTGTCAAGGCGCCATCATCCCCTCCACCACCTCTCTGGCGGTCGACCAGGATCAGGCGCAAGCCTCAGAGACTGGACTTATGAACATTTGTTTTGTTTGCTCTGTTCTGTATTCCTCAGTCAGTCACATTAGACAGACTCATTCAGATGTACATACATTCACATACAGCAACAACAAAACATAAAAAAAGGGGAGATGTCATGTTATGCAAACATGCAGCTAATAAACACTTAGAATAGGACACGACCAATGAGCAGTCAGGACACTCAGGGGTGGTATCTCAGTATAAAAGGGATAAGGCACTCACGCCCCACCTCGTTCCACAGATTAACATCTACAGAGTGAGACAGGGTGTATCCTCAGCATCACACCCCAGCACGTGGCTTAGTGCAAGGCTGGTTCAGTTAGACTGAGTTACTACATTTAGATTAGCAGAGAGTCGAACTCATTGAGAACTGTGCTAATAGTTCAATAAACACATTGAACTCATTTCAAAGTCTGGAGCATCTTTTACTTAAAACTGCACCAAGTGGCAGCCTGTGTTATTCCAAACTACTGAACATAACACCCTGGATGTCTCGGAATATTCAGGACTGGAAAGAAAGAAAAGAGGGACTTCTAGCAGGAACAAAGGTAGCAAATCGGCAAAGGTCTTCGTGGAGTAGAGAAAGTGCAGGGGGAAACTTAAGGCGGCAATTAGGAGACCAATGGGAGGAGGGGGACATGAAAAGATACTGACGGGTGAGATCGGAAGAATCCCAGGATAAGTATCTCAATGGAAAGAGGATAACCAAGGAAAGAGGGACCTGGAAGGCAATCTGTACGTGAATCCAGAGGACATTGGTAGGGTGTTATGCGAGTGCTTATTCATGTCTGTCTTCACTTGCGAGGAGGAGGATATTGGTACAGAATTTGGGGAGAGGGACTGTGAGGTTGTTGAACAGTTTGACATGGGGAGTGAGGCGGTATTGGAGATCTTAGCAGGCATAAAGGTCAACAAATGTAATGTGATGTATCCCAGGCTCCAGTGGGAGGCAAGAGAGGAAATTCCTCAATGCCACAGGGGAGGTGCCAGAGGATTTGAGGACAAATAATGTGGTTCCACTTTTCAAGAAGGGTGGTAGAGATAAACCAGGGAATTGCAGAGTCTCCCATCAGTAGTAGGGAAAATACTGGAGAAAATTCTGAAGGAGAGAATTAATCTCCACTTGGAGAGGCAAGGTTTGATCAGGGGTAGTCAGCATGGCTTTTGTCAGAGGGAGGTCAGGTCTCATGAATTTGACTGAATTTTTCGAGGAGGTTGATCGGGTGCGTAAATGAAGGTAGTGCAGTTGATGTAATTTACATGGATTTTAGCAGAGCCTTTGACAAGGTCCCACATGGGAGACTCAAAAACACATAGGATCCGGGGTAAATCGGGAAGTTGGATCCAAAACTGGCTAAGTGGTAGTAGGCAGAGGGGGGTGGTAGAGGCTGTTTGTGCGGTTGGAGGCCGGTGTTCGGTTTTGTACCACAGTGATCAGTGCTAGGTCCCTTATTGTTTGGATATATAAATATAAGATGAAAATGTGACATAATGATAAGTAAGTTTGCAAATGACACAAAGATTGGCAGGGTGGTTAACAGTGAGGAAGAAAATTAGGGGCAGCACGGTGGCACAGTGGTTAGCACAGCTACCTCACAGCGCCGAGGTCCCAGGTCCGATGCCGGCTCTGGGTCACTTTCCGTGTGGAGTTTGCACATTCTCCCAGTGTTTGTGTGGGTTTTGCCCCCACAACCCAAAGATGTGCAAGGTAGGTGAATTGGCCTCACTAAATTGCCCCTTAATTGGAAAAAAATGAATTGGGTACTCTAAATTTATTTTTAACAAGTGAGGAAGAAAGTCTCAGGTTGCAGGAAGATACAGGCAAGTTGGTTAAATGGGCAGATCAGTGGCAGGTGGAATACAACCCTGCAAAATTAAGTTAATGCACTTTGCATGGAGTAACAAGATAAGGGAGTAAGCACTCAATGAATGGCAAGGCACTCAAAACCTCAGAGAAACAGAGGGACTTTGGGGTGCATGTCCACAGATCCCGGAAGGCGGCAGGACAGGTCAATCGGGTGGGTTAAGAATTAAGGGTTAAGGTGGGTTAAGAATGGGGCACTTGTCTTTATCAGTCGTGGCACAGATCACAAGAGCAGGGAGGTTATGTTGGAGCTATACAAAAGTTTGGTTGGGCCACAGGTGGAGTAGTGTGTACAGTTCTGGTCACCTCTTTATAGGAAGGATGTGACTGAACTGGAGAAGGTGCTGACAAGATTCACCAGGATGTTGCCTGGGATGGAACATTTGAGCTATGAAGAGAGGCCAGGTTGTTTGCTTTGGAGCAGAGAAGTGCTCATTGAGGTGTATAAAATTATGAGGCGCATGGACGGGATAGAAAGCAGTTGTTCCCCTCAGTTGAAGGGTCAACAACAAGAGGCAGGATGTTTAGAAGGGATATGAGGAAAATAGTTTTCATCCAGTGGATGGTGGGAGTCTGGAATGCACTGCCTGGAAGAGGAGTTGAGACAGGAAACCTCACAACCTTTAAAAAGTATATAAATAAACACTTGAAGTATCATAACATTCAAGTCTATGGGCAAAGTGCTGGAAAATGGGATTACTGTAGATTTAGTGTAATTTTGCCTTGCAGATTCAATGGACTGAAGGGCTTCTTCTGTACCATATGACTCAGTCTCTTATGAAAAATGAAATGAAAAATTGAAATGAAAATCGCTTATTGTCACGAGTAGGCTTCAACGAAGTTACTGTGAAAAGCCCCTAGTCGCCACCTTCCGGCGCCTGTCCGGGGAGGCTGGTACGGGAATCGAACAGTGCTGCTGGCCTGCTTGGTCTGCTTTAAAAGCCAGCGATTTAGTTCAGTGAGCTAAACCAGCCCCTGCCCCTGCTTCCTCACGTTGATTATCCAAATTAGACCTTTCACTCTAAAAAAAGGGACCATAACTATGAGGTCAGAAGAAACAGTTTCAGCTCGAAGATAGGGTAACATCATCAAAGAAATAAGAACAAAACAAGAACAAAGGAAATTACAGCACAGGAACAGGCCCTTCGGCCCTCCCAGCCTGCACCGATCCAGATCCTTTCTCTAAACCTGTCGCCTATTTTCCAAGGTCTACTTCCCTCTGTTCCCCACCCGTTCATATATCTGTCCAGATGAATCTTAAATGATGCTATCGTGCCCGCCTCTACCACCTCCGCTGGCAAAGCATTCCAGGCACCCACCACCCTCTGCATAAAGAACTTTCCACGCACATCCCCCTTAAACTTTCCCCCTCTCACCTTGAAATCGTGACCCCTTGTAATTGACACCCCCACTCTTGGAAAAAGTTTGTTGCTATCCACCCTGTCCGTACCTCTCATAATTTTGTAGACCTCAATCAGGTCTCCCCTCAACCTCCGTCTTTCCAACGAAAACAATCCTAATCTACTCAATCTTTCTTCATAGCTAGCACCCTCCATACCAGACAACATCTTGGTGAACCTCCTCTGCACCCTCTCTAAAGCATCCACATCCTTCTGGTAATGTGGCGACCAGAACTGTACGCAGTATTCCAAATGTGGCCTAACCAAAGTCCTATACAACTGTAACATGACCTGCCGACTCTTGTACTCAATACCCCGTCCGATGAAGGCAAACATGCTGTATGCCTTCTTGACCATTCTGTCCACCTGCGTTGCCACCTTCAGGGTACAATGGACCTGAACTCCCAGATCTCTCTGTACATCAATTTTCCCCAGGACTCTTCCATTGACCACATAGTCTGCTCTTGAATTAGATCTTCCAAAATGCATCACCTCGCATTTGCCTGGATTGAACTCCATCTGCCATTTCTCTGCCCAACTCTTTATTGAAGAATGTTGTTGGGCGAGGTACATTAGATGTCTTCAAAGCAAAGTTACACATAATGCACATACACTTTGGAACAGCAGGTAGATCACAGAAAAATTCAGAGCAGAAAAGGCCCTTCAGCCCATTGGGTCTGCACCATCACATGAAAGGTAGCTGATCTGCCAATTCGAGTCCCACTTGCCAGCACTTGGCCCATTGGCTCGAATGTTAAAAACTGGCAAGTGCTCATCCAGGTACTTTTTAAAGGATGAGGGGCAACCTACCTCTACCAACCTCCCAGGCAATGCGTTCTGGACCTTCACACCATCGGGGTAGAAATGTTTTTCCTCAAATCCCTCCTAAATCTCCTGCCCCTCACCTTGAATTTGTGTCCACTCGTAACCAACCCCTCAACTGAGGGGAGCAGCTGCTCCCTATCATCCTGTCCATGCCCCTCATAATCCTGCATACCTCGATCAGGTCACCCCTCAATCTTCTCTGCTCCAGCGAAAATAACCCAAGCCTATCCAACCTCTCTTCGTAACTAACATGTTCCATCCCAGGTAACATCCTGATGAATCTCCTTTACACCCCCTTCCAGTTCCATCATATCCTTCCTATAATGTGATGACCAGAATTGCACACAGTATTCCAGCTGTGGCCTTGCCAATGTTCTATATAACTCCAACATGACTCCTCACTTTTAATAAAGGCAAGTGTACAATATGCCTTTATCACCATCCTATTAACCTGCCCTTGTGCCTTCAGAGATCTATTTGCAAACACGCCAGGGTTCCTTTGTTCCTCAGGATTTCCCAATTGGTGCCATTCATTGAATATTTCCTTGTCAAATTGCTCCTTCCAAAGTGTAACACCTCACATTTTTAGGATTAAATTCCATCTGCCACTTTTCTGCCCATTTGACCATCCCTTCTTTATCTTCCTGTAACCCAAGTCTCCCAGCCTCACTGTTAACCACCCGACCAATCTTTGTGTCATCCACAAACTTACTGATCCTAACCCCCATCATCATAGGTTTCCTGTTAAATGGCGAATAATGGGGGACCCATCACAGATCCACTGGACACTGGCTTCCAGTCACTAAAGCAGCCGTCTGTCATCACCCTCTGTTTCCTGCAGCTCAGCCAGCTTTGAATCCACCTCATCAGGTTCCCCTGTATCCTACGTGCAGTTGCTTTCTTTATAAGTCTCCCATGTGGGATGGATAAGATATTTTGCAAGTGTAGCCATTTGCGTGATTTTAGGAGAGATTTCTTCGTATTTGCTTCTGCTCTTGGATGTCCAACATCAATATTCCACCAAACTAGTCTAGTTGGCGCTAGTTAATCCAGAGATGATTTGCTGAAACGGTGAACCTGGTCATGAAGAATACAGATGCTGAGCGGCTTTGAATTTGCACTTGAACTGCAAAATGGAACACTCCACAAACATGCTGTCACTCTGACTATCATAGAACATAGAACATAGAACATAGAACGATACAGCGCAGTACAGGCCCTTCGGCCCTCGATGTTGCACCGACATGGGGAAAAAAAAAAAACTAAAGGCCATCTAACCTACACTATGCCCTTATCATCCATATGCTTATCCAATAAATTTTTAAATGCCCTCAATGTTGGCGAGTTCACTACTGTTGCAGGTAGGGCATTCCACGGCCTCACCACTCTTTGCGTAAAAAACCCACCTCTGACCTCTGTCCTATATCTATTACCCCTCAATTTAAGGCTATGTCCCCTCGTGCTAGCCACCTCCATCCGCGGGAGAAGGCTCTCGCTGTCCACCCTATCTAACCCTCTGATCATTTTGTATGCCTCTATTAAGTCACCTCTTAACCTTCTTCTCTCTAACGAAAACAACCTCAAGTCCATCAGCCTTTCCTCATAAGATTTTCCCTCCATACCAGGCAACATCCTGGTAAATCTCCTCTGCACCCGTTCCAAAGCTTCCACGTCCTTCCTATAATGAGGCGACCAGAACTGTACGCAATACTCCAAATGCGGCCGTACCAGAGTTTGGTACAGCTGCATCATGACCTCATGGCTCCGGAACTCAATCCCTCTACCAATAAAGGCCAACACACCATAGGCCTTCTTCACAACCCGATCAACCTGGGTGGCAACTTTCAGGGATCTATGTACATGGACACCGAGATCCCTCTGCTCATCCACACTACCAAGAATTTTACCATTAGCCAAATATTCCGCATTCCTGTTATTCTTTCCAAAGTGAATCACCTCACACTTCTCCACATTAAACTCCATTTGCCACCTCTCAGCCCAGCTCTGCAGCTTATCTATGTCCCTCTGTAACCTGCAACATCCTTCCGCACTGTCTACAACTCCACCGACTTTAGTGTCGTCTGCAAATTTACTCACCCATCCTTCTGCGCCCTCCTCTAGGTCATTTATAAAAATGACAAACAGCAACGGCCCCAGAACAGATCCTTGTGGTACGCCACTCGTAACTGAACTCCATTCTGAACATTTCCCATCAACTACCACTCTCTGTCTTCTTTCAACTAGCCAATTTCTGATCCACATCTCTAAATCACCCTCAATCCCCAGCCTCCGTATTTTCTGCAATAGCCGACCGTGGGGAACCTTATCAAACACTATCGTTAGTGAAGGCCTGTTTAAATACCCTACGTATGATTTTAAAACAAAAATTTATTATTTTGCACATCAGGTTTTGGGAACATTTGAGAATCATACTGTATGTGCAGCATGGTAGCACAGTGGTTAGCACCAGTGCCTCTCTGTTGCCCCTCAGGGGCTGGTTTAACACAGTGGGCTAAACAGCTGGCTTTTAAAGCAGACCAAGACAGGCCAGCAGCGCGAGTTCAATTCCCGTACCAGCCTCCCCGAACAAGCGCCGGAATGTGGCAACTACGGGCTTTTCACAGTAACTTCATTTGAAGCCTATTTGTGACAATAAGTGATTTTCATTTAATTTTCGTTTCACTGCCAGGGACCCGGGTGCAATTCCGGCCTTCGGTCACTGCCTGTGTGGAGTTTGTATGTTCTCCCCATGTCTACATGTGTATCCTCCTGATGCTCCGGTTTCCTCCCACAGTCCAAAGAAGTGCAAGCTAGGTGGATTGGCCATGATAAATTGCCCCTTTAATGTCCAAAAAATTAGATGGGGTCACTGGGTTATGTGGATAGAGTGGGGCATGGGCCTAGGTAGGGTGCTCTTTCCAAGGGTCGGTGCAGACCTGATGGGTTGAATGGTCTCCTGCACTGCAGGGATTCTATGAATCCTATGAATCTATGCTGTGATGGATGTTACTCGCTGATATTCTGGCAATGTTAACTATCTCTCACATACGCATCGGCACATTCTTTTTCTCATATCAATCTATTTAGTTTGAAATATGTTGACAATTCTTTATCAAAACACAGTGCTGTGGAAGTATAAGGGTACTTGTACCAGGATAGAAACCAGAGTTGTTATAATCCGAATTAAAGTCACAGGATCTGGACCATTAGGTTCCTCGTGGCCTCACCTAAATACGATCTCCCCCACAATGAGGAGTTGGGGCTTAACCGGGGAGCCCTGTGGACATAAAAACCCAGACCCAAGTGTGGGTCGGAGTGGGAGACCCTTCGGGGAGTGGGAGTGGGAGTGGCAAGAGTAACTTGTTATCGTGTATCGTGTTCAACATCGCTTCCTCGTGGTCGCTCACTGGCGATGAGGATCAAGTAGAGCTGCTGGAGATGGCACCCTCTCCGAACCCGGCCCACTTCGCAAAGGCCTCAGGAGGCCTCCGGCCAGGCAACAGGAATGGGGCAACAAATAGGAAAATTAGAGGAATTTGATGCCGATACGGGTGATTGGAACCAGTACATCGAGTGGCCACAGCATATTTTTCATTTGAATGCTATAATTGAGAATGAAAGGCAGATGGTTACCCTCCTCACGGTTTGCGGCACTGCCACATACAGCATCACAGAGCTGAACCTACTCAGATGCACCTAATACATGGTCGTTCATGGAGCTGGTCACATTGGTAGGTGGACATTTTACTCCAAAACCACCTATTATATAGCAAGGTGTTTTCGATTTTCACACCCCCACCCAACAAAGGTGACCGATTGTCTGGCCCGCCTGAAAAAGGTAGTTGAATTTTGCATCTTTGGAGCGGCACCGACAGAAACACCAAGGAACAGGTTGGCTTGCGGCATTTGGATCGCTGCCACCCAGAAGAGGCTGTTGGCCGAGGCCAACATGGATTTACAGAAGGCTACTGAAAAGCTTTGTCGAGGGCAAGTGCACAGCAAGGGGTGCAAGGAATGGCGGTCCTCAGCCTAGGGCGCCCGACAGAGCGGACAACTCCGCCTCCATGGACCGAAGTTTATGACTCCCACTGCTGGAGGTGCACTTCCCAGGACCCTGACCCTCATCGATGGGGCCCTGCAGACCACAATTCCTTTGGAGACCCTCTTGGCCCGTTTTTTGTTCTACGACAGAACCACGCCAAATGCCACCACTGGGGTGGTGCCATCCAGGCTGCTGATGGGAGTGATGATGCACTTGATTGAGCCCGATATTGGAGGGAAGATCCGCAGTGGGCAGGACTGCTCCGATATGGATTCAGGGAGACGTATGCCCGTTAGAGAATTCGCCACAGGCGATGCGGTCTATGTTCAAAATTTTGCTGATGGAGGTTTATCAATTCCGGGAATTGTGGTACTGCCGACTGGACCAGTCTCCAACTCAGTATGGGAGCCAAACCAGCACATGAACCACCTCAGCAGCCACAACTAGAAGGTGCTCGATAACTGCCCTGAGACTCCGTAGCAGATAGAGCCACTCGCTCCCGCACTGCTGCCTGTCCCGTCACCCAAGACGCGGAGATGTGGGGTGCCATCACATTGTACCAGGGGTTTGACACAGAAGCCGAGCCAAACGAGGTGGCAGTCCGTGGCTCCGACATAACGGCACCACTCCAACGCTCAGCCCATAAACAATGCTCCCCACTCTATTATACACCTTCAGATCTGGCGCAACAGACCTTCAAACAATAGCTCAGGGCCAAAAAGATTGGCGCCCTTCCTCCTCCGGCCATCAGGATAGACGACGTTTAGGGGGTCTGTTTCAACCTGAACGGAAGTCACGGTTTCTGGGCCATTAGGTTCCCCGTGGCTTCACCTGAATACGATCTCCCCCGATGAAGAGGGTGGGGTAAACCCTTAACCGGGAAGCCCTGTGGACGTAAAAACCCCAATCGAAGCATGGGTCGACGTGGCAGACCCTTCGGGGAGTGGCAAGAGTAACTTGTTATTGTGTATCATGTTCCATGTCCAAAAACGCTTCCTCATGGCCGCTGGCCTGGATCCCACAGCAGCAAAATTATTTTCCATTCCTCTAAAATTGTTTAATTTCAGAACTTAGAATGAAACCATGCTGTAATATTGGACAACATTCCAATAACAGATCATCACATCAAAGTCATAAATTGAGGACACAGTAAAAACTCAGTACAATTAAGGGCAACATTTGGCCATTGATTTTTTAACCAACAAGAATTGCATTTCTTTTTTTTGAATTTAGAGTACCCAATGTTTTTTTTTCCAATTAAGGGGCAATTTAGCGTGGCCAATCCACCTAACCTGCACATCTTTGGGTTGTGAGGGTGAAACCCACGCAGGCAAAGGGAGAATGTGCAAACTCCACGCGGTCAGTGACCCAGGGCTGGGATTCGAACCCGTGTCCTCAGCGCCGCAGTTCCAGTGCTAACCACTGCGCAACATGCCGCCCCGAAAAATTGCTTTTCTGAAGCACCGTTAATGTTATAAAACATCCCAAGGAGCTTCGAACACTGAGCTACGCAAGCCGATATTGGTGCAGATGGGTCAGAGCATGATTAAAGAGGCAAGTTTTGCAGGGCATCTCAAAGGGGAGAAGAGGGTTGGGGGGATTCCAAAATAGGATCGGAAGAGCTGAAGGCACAGCCACCAATAATGGAATAATTTCAGTCAGCAATGTTCAAGAGGCCAGAATTAGAGGAGAATTTGAAATATTCCTGAGTAAGAATGGCGTCAAACACACTAATACCACCATATCACCCTGCAACAAATAGTGCTTGCCTGACAAGTTAGTGTTTAAAGATACCTTAAGCTGAAGCTGACATGAATATCAATGTCAGAGAAAAGCAAGACAAAATGTAAATGAGCAGATGCTACACCAGGCATGAAACTTCAAATCTGCTCAGAAGGTCATGGTGAAAATCACTTGAGGGGGAAGTATGTGATATCGGAGTTGTTGTAGAGGTGGGGTACATTCACATACTTAGTGAAATTAGAGAAAGACTTGCTTTGAAGAAATTTGACAAAGGGAGAGGCTGAGAAACCTCATTGAGTCCAAATTTCTCCATGAGCTCAAAGTCCACTGTCAGAGCAAAGGGTGTCACTGGCCGGGATTTTGCGGCCGTTTGCATTGGGGGCAAATGGCAAAACCTCACCAGAGGCCAAAAAAAGTGACTTGTACTGGTGAGATGTTGCAACCCGATCATCCCTTCCGCCTGCCAGTGGAGTTCCCACCATCCCACCAGGCAATGGCAGGAACTCCATTTAGATACATTATAATATGACAAGGGGGCTCCCCCACTGTATTATTCTCCCCACTATTCTCCATATTATTTTTTGTTAGGTTTGATTGGGGTATCCTTTAAAACGGTTCAGTTGCTTTCGTAGTGGTTGCCTCCAGTTCAACATATGTTAGTCTCTGCATGCCTGGATGAGTGCAGCTCTGACAACACTCAAAAAGCTCAGTGCCATCCAGGACGAAACAATCCACTTGATCCACATCCGCTACCTTATACTCTCATCACAGGAAGGAGGCTCATAGCCCACCTGAAGAAGGAGCTGCGCTCCGAAAGCTCGTGTTTGAAACAAACCTGTTGGACTTTAACCTGGTGTTATAAGACTTCTTGGGCAGCAGGGTAGCATGGTGGTTAGCATAAATGCTTCACAGCTCCAGGGTCCCAGGTTCGATTCCCGGCTGGGTCACTGTCTGTGTGGAGTCTGCACGTCCTCCCCCTGTGTGCGTGGGTTTCCTCCGGGTGCTCCGGTTTCCTCCCACAGTCCAAAGATGTGCGGGTTAGGTGGATTGGCCATGCTAAATTGCCCGTAGTGTCCTAATAAAAGTAAGGTTAAGGGGGGGTTGTTGGGTTACGGGTATAGGGTGGATACGTGGGTTTGAGTAGGGCGATCATGGCTCGGCACAACATTGAGGGCTGAAGGGCCTGTTCTGTGCTGTACTGTTCTATGTTCTATGTTCTTACTGTGCATAGCCCGCATGCAGTGGTCCCAATCTTGCCACATGCATTGCAGGATCCCCAACTACTTTGATGAAGTCAGGTCAGCTTCTGAAAGCAACATAGTACATGCCAGCACAAAGGCATGAGGAACCATAAGGAATCACAAGACAGGAACCTTTGACAGGTCATAATGTAATCCTGCATAAGTTAAATAGATCGGATAGATGCGGGCAGGTTGTTTCCACTGGCGGGTGAAAGCAGAACTAGGGGGTATAGCCTCAAAATAAGGGGAAGTAGAATCTATGGAATTCCTTGCCCAGTGAAGCAGTGGAGGCTCCTTCATTAAATGTTTTTAAGATAAAGATAGATAGTTTTTTGAAGAATAAAGGGATTAAAGGGTTCAGACCGGAAAATGGAGCTGGGTCCACAAAAGATCAGCCATGATCTCATTGAATGGTGGAGCAGGCTCCTAGTTCTTATGTACTTATGTATGTGGTCATTAAATTGACGAGTATTGTGAAAGTGGCAAATATGCATTAGAGCACTGTATTGAAGCATGGTAGCATGGTGGTTAGCATCAATGCTTCACAGCTCCAGGGTCCCAGATTCGATTCCCGGCTGGGTCACTGTCTGTGTGGAGTCTGCACGTCCTCCCCGTATGTGCGTGGGTTTCCTCCGGGTGCTCCGGTTTCCTCCCACAGTCCAAAGATGTGCGGGTTAGGTGGGTTGGCCATGCTAAATTGCCCGTAGTGTCCTAGTAGTAAGGTTAAGGGGGAGAGTTGTTGGGTTACGGGTATAGGGTGGATACGTGGATTTGAGTAGGGTGATCGGCACAACATCGAGGGCCGAAGGGCCTGTTCTGTGCTGTACTGTTCTATGTTCTATGTTCTATTGAATGTATAAAAGTACCCTTCTGTTTTGATCGGTAAGGATATTCAGATTTGATTGTGTCAACTGCCACCAGTGATTATTGTTTTCATTGATTCACAGTTTAGACATCTATTCCATTACTTTAAAGTTTGACTTCAAAGGTTTTAATGTTTTCGGCTCTTGAAGTTTTGTTGGTACAGTTCTGCAATAAAATGCCATTATGAATACCTGGCTGTGTTTCAAACCCCATTAATTGATTCAGTTCAGCAGAGATTGTTGAAACAGCCATTGAGTTTGGACATTGTGACAGTTTTACAACCAGTTAATAGAATAATGGCTTTTTAAATTGCTTTTTGTAAGACAATTTATTTATCTATACAGTTGTATGAATATCTCAAATAATTTCCCATGTTCTTATGGGGGTCAAGAGTTTGGTGCACAGTCGATATTGGCTGAGTGGAAATGGGAGGGGGGTGGTGCTGAGGGTGCATTGGGTGAATTGTCATTGGGAGAATGAGAGGGTTAAAGGGTATTAGGGATATGGATGGCTTGGGCCATATGGAGAATACATGGGGGTGAGGTGAATGTGGGAACTAGTGTGTAACGAACAAGGTTACATAACATCTACAGAACAAGGTCAATGTCCCAGCGAGCTGAGTTGGGTCTTCTAACTTGGCTACCTTCTATTTGTGCACTTCGGCTTCAGCCTCTGCCTCAGGAGGCAACAGCCCTGACTCCAGCCTCCCCAAACTGTGCGGTGAAAGGACTGTGCGTGCGTGCCACTCAGGATGTGGGATTGCGAAAGCTGGAAATGGCCTGAAGGGAAATCCAACCCTTTGTTTTAAAATATTTTAATTTATGCATTGAAACAGTTAATCTCTTTTAATTATTCATGTGAATGAAAACGAAAATGAAAATCGCTTATTGTCAGTGCACCATATTTGTGAAGATAACATGATTGTAGGCTTCAATGAAGTTACTGTGAAAAGCCCCTAGTCGCCACATTCCGGCGCCTGTTTGTGGAGGCTGGTACAGGAATTGGACCGTGCTGTTGGCCTGCCTTGGTCTGCTTTAAAAGCTAGTGATTCAGCCCAGTGTGCTAAACCAGCCCCAAGCTGTCTGGAATAATGTCATCACATTCACAAAAGATATGCTTCATGATGCTTTAATTCTTCAGCTTGACTTTCATCTTTTTTTCTCCATTTGTACACTCCATTTGAAAATTTTCTTAACATCATTTGTTGCAGATGCAAACTTCAAATATTGTTTTCTCCTGTGCCTAAACTATTCAGGGGTGTGGAACAACAACGCAAAATTCAATTCTTAATTCCAAAGCTAATCATGAGTTGGATTTGCCGCACCCCGACACAGAAATCGCAGCTGGTGCCACGATGGAGAATCCATTTCCCCGCAGGGAATAGGGACCGGCGCCAGTTCCCCGATTCTACGTGCCCCGAAAAGTGGTGTAATTAGAGTACGCCGCGCCACCTAGCACCCACCTGGAGCCATTGCTGGAGGCCCGCTCCGCCATTCTCCGCCCCCGACCAGCCAAGTCTCGACGGTGTGATTTAATGTGGTCCTGCTGGTCGGAATACTAGCATTGCGGTTGCGGACTCAGTCCGCGGCCGCCCTGGTCGGGAGCGGACCGATCAGAGGGCAGGCAGCCGGACAGTGTTTGTACGGACGGTCAGGGTCGGGCGCGCAGCTGATTGGAGTGTCTATTTACAGTGTCCAGCTCCGCGGTCGAAATCCACCGTGGAGCATGGCGCAACTGCTGGAGGCTGCCACCGTGCACCTGTGAAGCCTCCGACCCGAAGTGTGGGAGGCAGTATCTGCAGCAAAAACTGCTGGATTTACACTGGGTCCCTGCTAGCCCCCTGCAGGGTTCGGAATATATGGCCCTTTGACGGCAGTTTTTCTGGCACGGAAGTCCACAGTTTTGACGCCGGGATGGGGGTTTTGTCCCAAAAACGGAGAATCCAGCCCCATGAATCAGATAATACAGTTGTCCTGTACCTCTCTTTATACTAACCTGATTAAATTTTGACATGATTTCTCCATGCACCTTCACAAATATGGTGCACTGACAATAGATCTCAAGTGGATTCATCAAATTTTGTTTTCCATTTGTTAAGCCTGGTTATTGGACTCCAATCAATCTTCAAGGCTTTCGCCTTATTCAGACCCTGGATATTCATGGATCCACAGCAAGAGTCCAACAATAATTGGTCGTCGAGAATCAAGCAAGACCCATGAAAATATACAATATACTACTGAAGTGGAACAGAATGGATGATTGAACAATCCGCAAATATAGCAATCCGTAAATATAGAATAGATCTTCTATCAGATTAACAACACACAAACAATAACTTCAATGCCAATATATTAATTATTTACACCAATAATTTATCAAAACTAAACAGCTCAAAATTAATGCTTCGGTTGAAGACTTACTGTTAAACAAATAGTTAAGTAAATAATCCAATCAGTCAACAGCAGTAATTACATTTCAGTTGTTTGTTTCTATGTTTCTTATATATTGTTTGTATAATAGTTTAATGAATATAAGTTTGTAAAATGAAGAATGGATAAAACACAACATACTGGTCCAGATCTGGTGAGGAATACATCTTGCTGAGTCTCTTCGACGAGTTTGTTGGCAATTCGTTCCACTGGGGCAAGCTATAAAAGTCATACGTTGTATTATTATATTTGCCCAGGTTATCTCTTGATACAGGATATACTGCATTTGTTGTATCGGGCTAAAGAAAAAGTACCCTTGTGCTGCCTAGTTTTAATTCAAATATTTAGTTTTTACGCTCAATTTATCACATATTGCTACATAAGGACATGATTGCTTTCTAGGCTAATAGCTTAATTTCATTTGAGAAAATTAATCTAATGCACTCCAAAATGCAACAAAGAACAATTTTAAAAATACTACATGTAACAGAATACACTGCATGTAGCAAGAAATTTACAACTACATGGGTTTAGGTTTCATATTATGCAGCACTGGATCTCAGATTCTTCATGAAAATAAAAGAGCTTTGAAGTTTCTGATTTTCAATATCCTGCTTGGGGTTAAACGTTCATTTCTTGCCCATGAGTGCCGTACAGACTTCAAATAGCACATGAAACAAACAGATACAACACATGTCTAAGCGATAGATACACAGACAATCACAAACTCCTGTACACAAATAATTAAGTGTCAGTTCTACAAAGCATAAAGAAGAAACAGACAAAAAAAAGGGATCGTAAACGGCCAATTCATAATTTCAGCTTTATCTAATTTTATCGGAATTCTAATTATCTTTTAAAAAAAATAACAAATGAGCAATCTTCAACAATGCTTATTTTGCAGAACTGTGAATAACAATGATTGTATTACGGTCGCCTTTGAATGAGTGGAGAATGCTCTCAAATGCAGGTGAATTTGGGGAAGTATAAGGAAGGTGCAGGTGTTTAGCTGTTACTGCTGACATTACTGCTGGCACCAAAGACCATCAGAAAGCAAAGAGACAGTTTAAACTCTGCAAAGACATCTTAACCAGTTCATTAAGCACTCAACCTTTTCGGAATTTTCGTAAAACATCCATAAAAAAGCAAAATATTCAGATCAAGTATAATTATGCAGAGAAACAAGTTTAATCCTCTCCATTTGTGAGGTCACTGGTTCAACAAATATGAGCTTGTTGAAGTGCAAGTTCTTCAAGAAGGTGCTAGAATATTGAATGTAGGATCCATTGGCCACAGAGAGCACAGTAGCTAACCACGTTTATGTCCGCAACCAGCAGCAGGAGCAACTCTTTTCAATAGAACTTAGAGGAGGACAAGGGAAATCGTAAGTTTAAAGGGAAGATAGTTGGATGGGCTGTGTGGCTTCCCTATCCTGTATTTACATTTTGCAGACAGTGACTCCCCAGCATTCAACAGCTTTGCATTTCCCTCTTTGCACTGTTCAGTCAGCAGAGATCATGGATTGAAGCTGGGAACCTAGTTAATTTGCAAGGTCACGACCTCACTGGGTAGTGTATTTACTCAATGTACCAGGGAGAGTGGGAGTCTGTTTATGTCTCGAATGGTGTGACAATGGAGTGCACGTGCTAGGTGTAATTAAAGCGGCTGATACTAATTGGGTAAAAGGTTAAGGGGCACTTGGGAAGGGTGGGGGTGTTGAAGGGAAAAGTAGTCTGCACTTATGTTACATTGGGTTTTGTGAATAACAGTATGTTGTAAATAGTCTGGCTCCAGATTCTTCCTTTGCCAGATCCAGATTCAAAAAATTAACATGCTGGCAGAGGATTAACATCAATCAGTGGAAGTTGAAAAAGGGATTTTGTCTCTCGCTTCTGACAAAACTAATGCTCCCAGCAGCCTCTGGTGTGAAATGCCTGAGGCCCGATGCCAGTTCTCAAACTTTAATTATCCATTTGTTTCTGAGTAAGAACCAGGGACACAATTCTCCCAAAGGGAGACAAACATCCGACGCTGGAGTGAAACCCGGAGTGTTTCACTCCGGCATCGGAGGCCGCTCCTCGCCCCCCCCCCCCCCACCCCCCCCCCCCCCCCCACCCCCCCCCCCCCACCCCCCCCCCACCCCCCCCCGGCCTTGACGCTTGTGTCAAAGCGGCGCGCCGGGAATGAGCAGGCGGCGCCTAAGTGATGTCAGCCGCGCATGCGCGGTTGCCGTCTTCCCCTCCGCTGCCCCACAAGACATGACGGCTTGATCTTGTGGGGCGGCGGAGGTAAAAGAGTGCGTCTTTTAGAGATGCCGGCCCAATGATCGGTGAGACATCTGCTGAGCACGCCCATGGTGCTCGATCCTCCCTCCACACCCCACAGGCCCCACACTCACTGGTCGCACGCTGTTCACGCCGGCAGCGACCCGGTGTGGTTGGCGCCGGCGTGAACTGGTCGGGTTCGGCAGGCCGCTCGGCACATCCGGGCCGGGGAATCGCCGGTCGCCGTGACAAACGCAGCACTCCGGCACCATGCTAGCTGCGGAGGAAGGAGAGAATGACTGGGCCTGGAGGCATGTTGACGCCATCGTCGCTCGCACCGATTTTGACGTCGGCGTTAACACTTGTCCGGGATTTCGGAGAATCCCGGCCCATATGAGCAGTGGAACAATTCGGTGGAAATGTGGACACGAGTTACCACCTGACACCACTGTTTAAAAAAGGAGTTAGGCAGAGAGCAGGAAATTATAGGCCAGTGAGTTTAACTTCGGTAATAGGGAAGATGCTGGAATCTATCATCAAGGAAGAAATAGCGAGGCATCTGGACAGAAATTGTCCCATTGGGCAGACGCAGCATGGGTTCATAAAGGGCAGGTCGTGCCTAACTAATTTAGTGGAATCTTTTGAGGACATTACCAGTGCGGTAGATAACGGGGAGCCGATGGATGTGGTATATATGGATTTCCAGAAAGCCTTTGACAAGGTGCCACACAAAAGGTTGCTGCATAAGGTAAAGATGCATGGCATTAAGGGTAAAGTAGTAGCATGGATACAGGATTGGTTAATTAATAGAAAGCAAAGAGTGGGGATTAATGGGTGTTTCTCTGGTTGGCAATCAGTAGCTAGTGGTGTCCCTCAGGGATCCGTGTTGGGCCCACAATTGTTCACAATTTACATAGATGATTTGGAGTTGGGGACCAAGGGCAATGTGTCCAAGTTTGCAGATGACACTAAAATGAGTGGTAAAGTTAAAAGTGCAGAGGATACTGGAAGTCTGCAGAGGGATTTGGATAGGTTAAGTGAATGGGCTAGAGTCTGGCAGATGGAATACAGTGTTGACAAATCTGAGGTTATCCATTTTGGTAGGAATAACAGCAAACGGGATTATTGTTTAAACGATAAAATATTAAAGCATGCCGCTGTTCAGAGAGACTTGGGTGTGCTAGTGCATGAGTCACAGAAAGTTGGTTTACAGATGCAACAGGTGATTAAGAAGGCAAATGGAATTTTGTCCTTCGTTGCTAGAGGGATGGAGTTTAAGACTAGGGAGGTTATGGTGCAATTGTATAAGGTGTTATGAGGCCACACCTGGAGTATTGTGTTCAGTTTTGGTCTCCTTACTTGAGAAAGGACGTACTGGCGCTGGAGGATGTGCAGAGGAGATTCACTAGGTTAATCCCAGAGCTGAAGGGGTTGGATTACGAGGAGAGGTTGAGTAGACTGGGACTGTACTCATTGGAATTTAGAAGGATGAGGGGGGATCTATAGAAATATTTAAAATTATGAAGAGAATAGATAGGATAGATGCGGGCAGGTTGTTTCCACTGGCGGGTGAAAGCAGAACTCGGGGGCATAGCCTCAAAATAAGGGGAAGTAGATTTAGGACTGAGTTTAGGAGGAACTTCTTCACCCAAAGGGTTGTGAATCTATGGAATTCCTTGCCCAGTAAAGTAGTTGAGGCTTGTTCATTAAATGATTTTAAGGTAAAGATAGATAGTTTTTTGAAGAATAATGGGATTAAGGGTTATGGTGTTTGGGCCGGAAAGTGGAGCTGAGTCCACAAAAGATCAGCCATAATCTCATTGAATGGTGGAGCAGGCTCGAGGGGCAGATGGCCTACTCCTGCTCCTAGTTCTTATGTTCTTATTCAAGAGGGAGCAAGTTATAACTTTGGCTTTGTGGAAAACATAAGATGAGAGGGGAAGTATTTTTAGTCATTTGGCAACACAGAACTGGAGTATTGCTGAAAAAAAGAGACAGTCTTTTCATCTTGCACTCATCAGGCCACTTCACAAGAAAACCCGTATAAGGAGAAAAACGACAATTTATACTGTACGAGAAGAAAAGGCTGATTGGTTGGCAAGTGGATTCTGATTGTTCAAAGTGTTGCCATGGAGAATGCACCTGGTAATGGTGACTGACAGATAACTGCCAAGCATCATTTAAATTTAAAGCAGGCAGCTTAGAATTCCATAGAATTCCTACGGAGACCGTTCAGCCCATCGACTCTGCACCGACCCTCTGAAAGAACACCCAATCTAGGCCCACTCCCCAACGCTATTCCCACCTAACCTTCACATCCCTGGACACCAAGGGGAAATTTTATCATGGCCAATCCACCTAATCTGCACATTTGCGGGCACTTGACCCTGATTGGTCAAGACATTGCCCTGGCGAATGAAGCAGTGCCTGTCAATTATTTTGTTTGGCTGAAACAGGTTTTCTGTCTGCAAAGAACGGGGTCTTATGTATTAATATTCATTTATTAATATAGTGGTTAATATTATAAGGTTTGGGGATGATAGTACACAAAAGTCTTTAGTATTACGCCCAGTAGTAGTTGCAAATGTTCAGCAGCGCCAACCCACCCTCCCCCCGAATGCGCTCCAGCAACACTTTCTTCACTCGCGGGTTTTTACCCGCCCACACAAAGCCCAAAATAAACTTATTCACCCGCTTGAAAAAAGCCTTTGGGATGAAGATGGGAAGGCACTGAAAGACAAACAGAAATCTGGGGAGGGCTTTCATTTTAACAGTCTGTACCCTCCCCGCCAGTGATAGCGGGAGCATGTCCCATAGCTTCCAGTCCTCTTTCATTTGTTCTACGAGCCGGGACAGGTTTAACTTGTGTAGTGCCTCTCATTGCAGGGTCACCTGGATTCCCAGATACCGAAAGCTCCTTCCTACCATTCTAAACGGCAGCTCTCCCAGTCTCTTCTCCTGTCCTCTTGCCTGGATCGTGAACGCTTTTCCCCCATGTTCAATTTATATCCCGAAAAATTACAAAATTCCCCAAGGATCAGCATAACTTCCCCCATCCTCTCCAACGGGTCTGAAATATACAAGAGCAGGTCATCTGTGTAAAGCGAGACCTGGTGCTCCGCACATTCCCTCCAGCCCCCCCCCCCCCCCCCCCCCCCCACCCGCTCCAAGCCAGCCCTTTCCAGTACCTAGAGGCCAATAGCTCTATGGCCAGAGCAAACAGTAACGGGGAGAAGGGACACCCTTGCCTCGTCCCTTGGTGTCATTTAAAATACCCCGACCTCAACCGGTTTGTACGCACACTCGCTGATAGAGCAACCGCACCCAGTCCATAAAGCCCTCATCAAACCCAAACCTTCCCAACGCCTCCCACAGGTAATCCCAACCAACCCAATCAAAAGCAGTCTCCGCATCCATCACTACCACCACCATCTCTCTCCTTCGGAGGGCATCATGATAACATTTAAAAGCCTTCGAACATTGACCCCGGGTTGCCTGCCCTTTACAAATCCTGTCCGGTCCTCTATCACCCCCAGGTCTATCCTTGTGGCCACCTTAGCCAGCAGTTTGGCGTCCACATTCAGTCGAGAAATTGGTCTGTATGACCTGCATTGCTCCGGATCCTTCTCCCATTTCAGGATCAATAAAATTGAGCCTGCGCCAGTGTTGCGCCTTCTCTCTTGCTTCATTAAATGTCCTGACCAGCTGTGGGCTCAATATCTCTGAAAACATTTATCGAATTCCACCGGGTAGCCATCCGGCCCCGGGGCCTTGCCCGACTGCATGCCCTCCAGCCCTTCAATTTCAATTGGGGCTTCCAGCCCTTCAACCAGATCCTCATCCACCCTCGGAACCTCAACTGACCCAAAAACTGCCTCATCCCCTCCACCCCAGCCGGGGGTTCCGACTCATATAATTTGCTGTAAAAGTCCTTAAACACCATATTCACCACCACTCGGTCCAGGACCGCATTCCCACCTCTACTCTTTACTCTCCTTATCTCCCTGGCCGCCTCCCTTTTCCTGAGCTGGTGCGCTAACATTCTGCTAGCCTTTTCCCCATACTCATAAATCGCTCCCCTTGCCTTCCTCAGCTGTTCCACCGCTTTCCCTGTAGTCAACAGCCCAAACTCCACCTGTAACCTCCGCCGCTCCCTCAGTAGCGTCCAGGGCCTCCGAGTATGTCCTGTCCGCATGGAGTATCTCCTCAAGTAATCTATCCCTCTCAGCCCGCTTCGCCTTTTCTCTGTGGGCCCATATCGAGATTAATTCTGCTGATTAATTGCTGCAGAGACCTCCCCCATATCATTTGTTTCCAGGTAGTTTTGGATGGACTTGTTCACCCGCCCACGGATTGCTTCATCCGCTAACAACCCCACATCCAGCCTCCATAGCGGGCGTTGTCCTCTCTCCAAACTAACCCGTAGATCCACCCAGTGTGGGGCATGATCCGACACTGCGATTGCCGAGTACTCAGTATCCACCACTCAGTATTAGCGCCCTGCTCAGAACAAAAAAGTCAATGCAAGAGTAGATATGGGAGATTAAAAAAATCTCCTTCACCTTTGGCCGTGCAAACCTCCATGGATCTACTCCCCCCATCTGCTCCGTAAACCCCTTCAATTCCTTTGCCGCAGCTGGCCTCCTCCCGGTCCTGGATTTTGACCGGTCCAATTCCGGAACAATGACTGTATTAAAATCTCCCCCCATGATCAAGTTATGTGACTCTAAGTCAGGGATCTTACCTAACACCCACCTCATTAATTCCACATCGTCCCAATTTGGAGCATATATATTCACGAGTACCACCCGTACCCCCTCACCATTATGTACCTACATCCCATGTCTGACACGGTTCTCCCTGCCTCGAATGCCACTCATTTATTGATCAAGATCGCTAACCCCCTTGGCTTTGAGTCCAGCCTGGAGTGGAACACTTGGCTAACCCACCCCTTTCTCAATCTAGCCTGGTCTATAGGTGTGTCTCTTGTAACATTGCCACGTCCGCCTTCAGCCCCCTCAAATGCACAAACACGCGAGCCCTCTTGACCGGCCCATCCAACCCTCTAACGTTCCAATTAACCAGCCTGTTCGGGAGGCGCTCCCCACCACCCACCACCACCACCACCCCACCCCCCCCCCCCCCCCCCCCCCCCAGCCGACTAGCCATCACCCTTTTTAGGCCAGCCTCCAGCTCGCGCCACCGGCCTCCTCGAGCCCCCCTCGGGCACTCACCATCCCCAACCTCCCATTTGTCCCCTAGTAACAGTTCCTCTCCTGTCAGCAAATCAGCTTCCACCCTCCTCCCACCCCGCTCCCTCCCCCGCTGGTAGCACTAGAAAACCAATCCCCATCTCAAGCTCCAGCTTAACGCCTGCTCACTCCCAACTGTGCTTCCGTGAGTCAGCTGACTAAGCTGACGTGATAGCTCCCACCCATGGCACCAAACAGTCTGTCTCTCCATTGTTTCCTCCCCTCTTCCCCCATTTGGACAAACATATTCAAAGCATCACATTCGCCAGTAAACAAATATCCGAAAAGACAGCCACAAAACAACGCCCCCTCCAACCAGCTCCCAGTAAGACAAAGTTAACTTTAGCCATCGAAACAGCCCCTTATTACACATAACACTACTTATTCAAACCAGCACAAGTGATTTTCAACAAGTCGCCACCACAGTACTCTCCAAGGATTCAGTGTCTTTAGTTCACCTCCAGTCTTTTTCCCTTGATGAACGTCCATACATCACCTGGTGTTTTGAAGTAAAAATCCCGTTCCTCATATGTGGCTCACAGACGGGCTGGGTACAACATCCTGAACTTCACCCCCTTCTTAAAGAGGGTCGTTTTTGACCGATTAAACCCAGGTTGCCTCTTTGCCAAATCCGTGTCCAGGTCTTGATAAATACACAGCGCACAATTCTCCCACTTGCTGCTCCGTTCTTTTGGCCCACCGCAGAACGTGTTCCTTGTCCAGGAATCGTTGTAAATTTACCACCATCGCACTCGCCGGCTCGTTCGCTTGGGGCTTCTTCGTGAGGGCTCTGTGCGCTCTATCCACTTCCAGGGGCTGAGGGAACCCCTCAGCCCCCATCAACTTCTCCAGCATGTTCGTCACATAGGCCCTCGTATCCAATCCCTCACTGCCTTCAGGGAGGCCGCCATTTCTCAGATTCTGCCTCCTGGACCTGTTCTCCAGGTCCTCCAGCTTCTCCTGCATTCTTTTCTGGCGGTCATTCATCATCTCCACCTTGGTCTTCATCACGGTTATGTATTCCTCGTGCTCAGACACCTTTCTCTCCACCTCCTGGATCGCATATCCTTGGGTTTCTTGATTCTGCACCACCTGATCAATCGAAGAATCGAAGCCTTGATCAGGTCCAGCGTGTCCTTCTTAAGCTTGGCGAAGCAATCTTCAAAAATCTTCGACAGTGGGAAATTTGGCCAGTTGGATAATGAACTGGCTAACCGATAGCCAGTTGTGGTGGATGGCAAATATTCAGCCTGGAGCCCAGTTACCAGTGTTATGTGTACCGTAGGGATCAGTTCTGGGTCCTCTGCTGTTTGTGATTTTCATTAATGGCTTGGATGAGGGAGTTGAAGGGTGGGTCAGTAAATTTGCAGACGATACGAAGATTGGTGGAGTTGTGGATAGTGAGGAGGGCTGTTGTCGGCTTCAAAGAGACATAGATAGGATGCAGAGCTGGGCTGAGAAGTGGCAGATGGAGTTTAACCCTTAAAAATGTGAGGTTGTCAATTTTGGAAGGACAAATATAAATGCGGAATACAGGATTAATGGTTGGGTTCTTGGCAATGTGGAGGAGCAGAGAGATATTGGGGTCTATATTCACAGACCTTTGAAAGTTGCCACTCAAGTGGATGGAGCTCTGAAGAAGGCTTATGGTGTGCTAGCGTTCATTAGCAGAGGGATTGAATTTAAGAGCCATGAGGTGATGATGCAGCTATACAAAACCTTGGTACGGCCACATTTGGAGTACTGTGTGCAGTTCTGGTCGCCTCATTTTAGGAAAGATGTGGAAGCTTTGGAAAAGGTGTAAAGGAGATTTACCAGGATATTGCCTGGAATGGAGAGTAGGTCTTATGAGGAAAGGTTGAGGGTGCTAAGCCTTTTCTCAATAGAACAAAGAAGGATGAGGGGCGACTTGATAGAGTTTATAAGATGATGAGGGGAATAGATAGAGTAGACAGTCAGAGTCTGTTTCCCCGGGTGGAACAAACCATTACAAGGGGACATAAATTTCAGGTGAAGATATAGGGGGGATGTCAGAGGTAGGTTCTTTACCCAGATAGTGGGGGCATGGAATGCACTGCCTCTGGAAGTAGTTGAGTCGGAAACATTAGGGACCTTCAAGCGGCTATTGGACAGGTACATGGATTACGGTAGAATGATGGGGTGTAGATTAAGTTGTTCTTAATCTAGGACAAACGTTCGGCACAACATCGTGGGCCGAAGGGCCTGTTCTGTGCTGCACTTTTCTATGTTCTATGAGGCACTTTATTTTACACCAAACCTTGCTTTTAGTTTGTGATTTGACTTCAGGCCTTTGCACTCTCAAGGGAATGACACCCAGACTTGTTGGAGAGTTTCAGACCTCACAGTGGCCTCAGATTACTTCATCCAGGCTGCAGAACCAATCTGCAGAATCAAATAGGAAGAACCCTGACACGTGTAGAGAGGTGGAGAGAGTTTGGGGCGTCAGGAATTGAGTTGCTCACCGCAGCATACCTAGCCTCTGACCTGCTCATGCAGCTGCAGTATTTACCCTCTGATGTTAGTTTCTCTGCAGTTTGGCCTTTTACACCTTTTGATCTCTCTGGGTACCGCCATTAACACTCTTACCCCTGCATTTCTGTGGCTTTGGCTCATCTTTCATTCTCACTCCACAGTATAAATATTTCCCACTTTCTCTGTCTTTAGCTTTTACAAAGGGCCATCTGGACTAGAAATGTTAGCTCTTTTCTCTCCCTACAGATGCTGCCAGACCTGCTGAGATTTTCCAGCAATTTATTTTTGGTTTCAGATTCCAGCATCCGTAGTAATTTGCATTTATTTATTTTTTTTAGACAGTATTTACATGGCCGGTCCATTTCAGTTTCAGGTTAATGGTAAAACCACCCAGGATATTGATCGTGGGGCACTCAGCGATGGTATTGCCATTCAATGGCAAATGAGTATAGTTAGATTCTCTCTTTTGAAGATGGCCTTTGCCTGGCACCTATGTGGCACACATGCCACTTGTCAGCCTGAACCTGGAAATTGTCCGTCCTGCTGCATTTGGACATGGACTGCTTCAGTGTCTGAGCAGCTTGGAGTGGTGTTGAACATTCTGCAGTCAACAGTGAACGTCCCCACTTCTGACCTTATTATGGAGCACAGTAAGAAGCCTTACAACACTAGGTTAAAGTCCAACATGTTTGTTTCAAACACTAGCTTTCGGAGCACTGCTCCCTCCTCAGGTGAGGAAGGAGCAGTGCTCCGAAGGCTAGTGATTCGAAACAAACCTGTCCGACTTTAACCTTGTATTGCAAGACGTCTTACTGTGCTCACCCCAGTCCAACGCCGGCATCTCCACCTCATGATGGAGGGAAGGCATTGATGCAGTAGATGAATGTAGTTGGGCCAAGGACGCTACCCTGAGTAAATCCTGCTGCGATGTCCTGGAACCGAAATGATAGACCTCCAAAAAACCTCCACATCTTCCTTTGTGCCTGGTATGATTCCAACCAGTGGCGAGTTTTCCCTCTGATTCCCACTGACTCCAGTTTAGCTAGGGCTCCTTGATGCCACACTCAGTCAAATGTTGCCTTGATGTCAAGGGTAGTCACTCTCACCTCGCCTCTGGAGTTCAGTCCTTTTATCTATGTTTGAACCAAAGCTGTAATGAGGTCAGGAACTGAGTGACCCTGGCGAAACCCAAGCTAGTTATTGCTCATTAAGATTTTCATTTTGATTTATTATCACTTGTTCTGAGGTACAGTGAAAAGTATTGTTCTGCATACAGTCCAGGTAGATGGTTTCATACATGAAAAAGATCGAACATTCGATAAATACAAAGACATAAACACGGGTGAAGCATAAGGAGTGTAGTGCTACACAGTAGAGAAGATGCAGCTGCGTGGAGAGATCAGTTCAGTAACAGCGGGGAGGAAACTGTTTGAATCTGTTAGCACATGTTCTCAGACTTTTATATCTTCTGCCCAGTGGAAGAAATAATAACCTGGGTGGTAGGGGTCTTTGAATATGCAGCCCACTTTCCCAAAGCAACAGGAGGTGTAGACAGAGTCAATGGATGGGAGGCGGGTTTGCATGATGGACTGGGCTGTGTTCACGATTCTGGTAGTTTCTTGCGGTCTTGGGCAGAACAGTTGCCATACCAAGTTTTGATGCAGCCAGATATAATGCTTTCTATGGCACATCTGAAAAATGAAAATCGCTTATTGTCACGAGTAGGCTTCAAATGAAGTTACTGTGAAAAGCCCCTAGTCGCCACATTCCGGCGCCTGTTCGGGGAGGCTGTTACGGGAATCGAACCGTGCTGCTGGCTTGTTTTGGTCTGCTTTCAAAGCCAGCGATTAGCCCTGTGAGCTAAACAGCCCCTCTGTAAAAAATGGTAAGAGTCAATGTGGATATGACAAACCACCTTAAGATTCCTGAGGAAGTATAGGCGCTGTTGTGCTTTTTTGGTTGTAGCGTCGACATGGGTGGAGCATGTTGATGATGTTTAAACCTAGGAATTTGAAGCTGCCATCTTGGCAGAATTGATGTCGACAAGGGTGTGTACGATGACCAACTCCTTAGTTCTGCTGACATTGAGGGAGAGATTGTTGTCATTACACTACACCACTAGGTGTCTATCTCCCTCCAAACTCTGATCGATCGTTGTCTGAGATCCGACCCAATATGGTCGTGTCATCAGCAAACTTGTTGATGGAGTTGGAGCCGAATTTTGCCACATAGTTGTGTATGTGTAGTGAGTATAGTAACGAGTAAGTGCCGCTTGACAGCACTGTTGATGACTCCTTCCATCACTTTAGTGATTGTGACTAGAGTGGTATACGGGTAATCGGCCGGATTGGTTTTGCGTTGCTCTTTGTGTACCGGACATACCTGGGCAATGATCCATGGGTAGATGCCGGTGTTGTAGCTATATTGGAACAGCTTGGCGAGGGACCACAAGACCATAAAACATAGAAGCAGAATTAGGCCACTCGGTCCATTGAATCTGCTCCACCATTCAATCATGGTTGATATTTTTATCATCCCCATTTTTGTGCCTTCTCCCCATAACCCCATATCCCCTTATTAGTCAAGAACCTATCTATCTCCGTCTTAAAGACACTCAGTGATTTGACCTCCACAGCTTTCTGCGGCAAAGAATTCCACAGATTCACCACCCTCTGTTGAAGAAATTCCTCCTCATCTCTGTTTTAAAGGATCGTCCCTTTAGTCTGAGATTGTGTCCTCTGCTTCTAATTTTTCCGAAAAGTGGAAACATCCTCTTCGGCCAACCATCATCTGCTACCAGTGTTAACTGGATTCACACCAGTTGCTGAAGTTAAAATTAAGACACAGCAGCTTTCTCTGCTACAGAGGTCTCATTGACTTAGTTGACAGCCAGCAATACTCCAACACACCAGTGTCCCAACAATCTCCATTTATAACCTTTTGGGAATTAAATTAACAAATCAAGGAGACAAATTAACCTTCAAAGATCAAATCAACAATTTAAAAAGGGGGGGCAGTCAAAGAACAAAGAGAAAAACAGCACAGGAACAGACCCTTCGGCCCTCCAAGCCTGGACCAGTCATGGTACCAAACTTGCCCTCAGGGGCTGGTTTAGCTCACTGGGCTAAATCGCTGGCTTTTGAAGCAGACCAAGCAGGCCAGCAGCACGGTTCGATTCCCGTACCAGCCTCCCCGGACAGGCCCCGGAATGTGGTGACTAGGGGCTTTTCACAGTAACTTAATTGAAGCCTACTCGTGACAATAAGCAATTTTCATTTCATTTCATTTCCTCGCCGTATTCCTCGATGCCCAAAGGAAAAAGAACAAAGAAAGGTATGAAATCACCGCTAAGTTCCATGAAGGGAAACTACAACAGAAACAATCTATCCTTATTTATTGATGTACAAATACCCATAATCTGTTTAACAATGTAATTTCCATTAAACCGATATAATTTTTTTTTAAATTTTTTTATTCTCCTTTTTCACATTTGCTCCCAAATTTACACCAACCAACAATAAACAATAATCAGTAACAAATATGTCAATCCGCATATCAATAACAACGATCCCATCCTCCCATCAAACGCCAAACATTAGCCCGCATGTTCACACAAACAAATGACAAAAAGGAATTAGGGATCAACCACAGTCGCCATGAACACACACGCCCCACCCCCCCCCCCCCAACCCTCCTACCCGAACTAATATTCGATGTTATCCAGTTCTTGAAAGTGCACAATGAATAATGCCCATGAATTGTAAAACCCCTCAATCCTTCCCCTCAGTTCAAACTTAACCTTCTCAAGAGTCAAGAATTCCAACAAGTCCCCCCGCCACGCCAGGGCACCGGATTCTAACCCTGGCTGATCAGACACACCAAATATGGCTCCCGGGGACCCGGGTCCAGTTTCACATGCACCACCTTGGAAATTACCCTAAAAACCTTCCAGCTTTGGTGAGGACCAAAACATATGAACATGATTAGCTCACAAACATCTTCTACTCCTTCAAAGAATCGGCTCATTCTCTCCCTCGTGAGGTGTGCTCTGTATACCACCTTCAGCTGTATCAGCCCCAACCTCGCACATGAGGTGGAGGCATTTACTCTCTGGAGCACGTCACACCTGACCTCCTCCTCTGTAACCTCTCCCAACTCTTCCTCCCACTTTGCTTTGATCCCTTCCAGTGGTGTCTTATCCTCTTCCAAAATAGCTCCGTACACCGCTGACCTCCAATCCCCTTGTAGTCAGCACCTCCTCCAGCAATGTGGTGGCCGGTTCCTCCGGGAAGCTCTGTATCTCCTTCCTGGCAAAATCTCAAACCTGCATGTATCTAAACTAAGAAACAAATCTTTTAGCGTCTTAATCCCCTTCCCTTCCCATTTCCGAAAACTTCCATCCCACTTCCCTTGCTCAAATCTGTGGTTCCCCCGAATTGGCATTTCCCTTGACCCTACCCCCAACCCGAAGTGTTGGCGAAACTGCCTCCAGATTTTCAATGAAGATATTATTACCGGACTCCCGGAGTATTTCCCCAGGGGCAGCACGGTAGCATGGTGGTTAGCATAAATGCTTCACAGCTCCAGGGTCCCAGGTTCGATTCCCGGCTGGGTCACTGTCTGTGCGGAGTCTGCGCGTCCTCCCCGTGTGTGCGTGGGTTTCCTCCGGGTGCTCCGGTTTCCTCCCACAGTCCAAAGATGTGCGGGTTAGGTGGATTGGCCATGCTAAATTGCCCGTAGTGTCCTAAAAAGTAAGGTTGGGGGGGAGGGGGTTGTTGGGTTACGGGTATAGGGTGGATACGTGGGTTTGAGTAGGGTGATCATGGCTCGGCACAGCATCGAGGGCCGAAGGGCCTGTTCTGTGCTGTACTGTTCTATGTTCTATGTTCTAGTTATCGGGAGCAGCGCTGTTGCTAGTGATTTCAGCCCCGACCCCCTGCACAAACTCTCCTCCATTCTGACCCATTGGGAATCAACCCCTCTGACCCAGCTCCGCACCTTCTCCACGTTCGCCGCCCAGTAGTAGTACATCAAGTTCGGGAGACCCAAACCCCCTGCCTGCCTTCCCCTTCCTCACTCTGGCCACCTTCCCTTCCCTTCCCATATGAACAAGGTAATCCTTCCCTCAATCTCCCTGAAAAAAGACTTTGGCAGGAAAATCGGTCGGCATTGAAAAATAAACATAAGTTGCGGCAACACGTTCATTTTAACCACCTGTACCCGACCCGCCAGTGACAGACGAAGACCATCACGCCTCGCCAGATTGGCTTTCACTCTCCCCACCAAACTAGTGATGTTGTCCCCACTCCCAGGCAACCTGCACCCCCAGATACCTAAGGTGAGTCCCTGCCCTACGGAATGGCAGCCCCCCCCCCCCCCCCCCCCCTAGCCGAGACACCACAAAATACTCACTCTTGTCCAGGTTCAGCTTGTACCCCAAGAAAGACCCAAATACTCGCAGTAGCTCCAATATTCCTCCTATCGACGCACTCGGTTCCGACACATACAGCAGCAAGTCGTCAGTAAATAAGGACACCCTATGCTCTATCCCCCCCCCCCCCCCCGCACTATTCCTTTCCAAGCTCCCGAACCTCTTAATGCGATGGCCAATGGCTCAGTCGCAAGTGCAAACAGCAGTGGGGGACATAGGACATCCCTGCCTCGTCCCACAGTGGGGAGAAAAGTATCTCAAGCTGATATTGTTTGTCAGGACACTCGCCTTCGGCTCCTTATATAATAGCTTTACCCAGTTCACAAATCTTGGTCCAATCCCAAACCGCTCCAGAACTGCCATCAGGTACTCCCATTCTACCCAGTCAAACGCCTTCTCGGCGTCCAATGACACAACCACCTCTGTTTCCTTCCCCTCCGCCGGTGCCATAACGATGTTCAAAACCATCCTAATGTTCAAAAACAGCTGCCTCCCTTTCACGAACACCATCTGATCCCACCTATCACCTTCGGGAGGCACTCCTCCAGCCTACCCGCCAGAACCTTCAGCAATACTTTTGCCTCCACATTCAGAAGTGATATGGGCCTATACGACCCACACTCCGTCGGATCCTTATCTTTTTTTAGCAACAGTGAAATCGTGCCTGCCCCAAGGTTTGCGGCAGCACTCCCTTCCCTATCGCCTAATACCATCAGAGGTGCCAACGTATCCTTGAATTTTTAATAATATTCCACCGGAAACCCATCCGGCCCTACTACCTTCCCCGACTGCATCCTCCCAATCGCACCCTTCATCTCTTGCTCCACTATCACTCCTTCTAATGTAGCCCTGTCCCCCTCCGCTTGCCTCGGGTACTCCAACCCATCTAGAAATTCCTGTATCTCACGGTCTCCCCGGGTGGCTCTGACCTGTACAACCTCTCATAAAACTCATCAAAAACCTTGTTTTTAAAAAAAAAAAAAAATTTTTATTCAAATTTTCACAAAAAAGAAAACAGTAACAGAAAATTCTAAGAACAAAAAGAACAAACCCCCCTCCCCCCCAATCTCCGCCTCCCCTTCTACCGCTGGCATCATTATAACATTCAAGAGCCTCCGTATATTAGCGTTCAGCTGCCTCCCCTTCACAAACCCAGTTTGATCCGCGTGAATAACCTGCAGCACACAGTCCTCTATCCTCGTGGCTAAGATCTTTGCCAAAAACTTGGCGTCCACATTTAAGAGTGAGATCGGCCTGTATGACCCACACTGCAGGGGATCCTTGTCTCGCTTAAGAATCAAGGAGATCAGCGCCCCCCCTCCCTTGCCTCGTTGAAGGTCCTAACCAACAGGGGGCCCAGCAGGTCTGCATACGTCTTGTAAAATTCAACCGGGAACCCATCCGGCCCTGGCGCCTTCCCCGACTGCATGCTCTCTATCCCTTTGACCAGCTCCTCGAGCTCAACTGGCGAACCCAAACCCTCCACCCATCCCTCGTAAATCTCAGCCGGTCCAAAATGCGCCCCATCCCCCCCCCCTCCTCCGCCGGAGGTTCAGACCGATATAGTCTCTCATAAAAGTCCCTGAAGACCCCATTAATGTCTACCCCCCTCTGCACCACATTTCCTCCCTGATCCTTAACACCACCAATCTCCCTGGCCGCATCCCGCTTACGGAGCTGGTGTGCCAGCATCCTGCTCGCCTTCTCCCCATACTCGTACACCGCACCATGAGCCTTTCTCCATTGAGCCTTCGCCTTTCTGGTGGTCAACAAGCCGAACTCAGCCCGAAGGCTGCGCCGCTCCCTCAGCAATCCCTCCTCCGGGGCCTCCGCGTACCTCCTGTCCACCCTCACCATCTCCCCCACCAATCTCTCCCTTTCTCTCTGCTCCCCTCTCTCCCTGTGGGCCCGAATGGAGATCAACTCCCCCCGAACCACCGCCTTCAGCGCCTCCAAGACTGTCCCCACTCGGAGCTCCCCATCATCGTTGGCCTCTAGATGCTTCTCGATACATCCTCGAACCCGCCCCCTCACCACCTCGTCCGCCAGCAGCCCCACCTCCAAGCACCACAACGGGCGCTGGTCCCTCTCCTCCCCCAGCTCGAGGTCCACCCAATGCGGGGCATGGTCCAAAATGGCTATCGCCTAATACTCAGCGTCTACTACCCTCGCAATCAGTACCCTACTCAAAACGAAAAAAATCGATCCGCGAGTAGGCCTTATGCACATGGGAGAAGTATGAAAATTCCCTGGCCCTCGGCCTCGCGAACCTCCATGGATACACCCCTCCCATCTGGTCCATAAACCCCCCTCAGCACCTTAGCCGCCGCAGGCATCCTACCCATCCTGGAACTGGATCAATCCAGTACCGTGTTGAAATCCGCCCCCCCCCCCCCATTATCAGGCCCCCCGCCTCCAAATCTGGAATCCGACCCAACATGCGCCGCATGAAACCCGCATCATCCCAATTCGGGGCATATACATTAACCAGCACCACCCGCTCCCCTTGCAGCTTGCCGCTCACCATCACATACCGCCCGCCACTGTCTGCCACCACATTCGACGCCTCAAACGACACCCTCTTCCCCACCAGGATCGCCACCCCCCCCCCCCCCCCCCAGTTTTTTGCATCCAGCCCGAATGAAACACTTGGCCCACCCATCCCTTCCTCAACCTAACCTGATCCGCCACCTTCAGATGCGTCTCCTGAAGCATAGCCACGTCCGCCTTCAGCCCCCTCAGGTGCACGAACACGCAGGACCGTTTGAGCGGCCCATTCAGTCCCCTCACATTCCAGGTGATCAGCCGGATCGGAGGGCCACCTGCCCCCCTCCCCCGTCGACTAGCCATCATCCTTCTGTAAGCCGCCACGTGCCTGCGCCCCCCCACTCAGCCCATTCCCCACAGTGACAGACCCCCATCCTGACCCCCTCTACACGCTCCAGCTCCTTCTTGGCCATTCCAGCAGCAACCCGGTATCCACCCCCCCCTCCCCCTCCCAAAACCTCCCCCCCAAGCTAGAGCCCCCCCTAGCTGCGTAACTCTAGTCATTGTACTTCTGTAAGTCAGCCGACTCCTGCTGACCCCGGCTGCTCCCGCCACCCCAAACTACCCTCCCCCGTGCCACACACCCATTCCCCACCCATTCCCCCAATGCCGACCCTGACCCCTGCCTCTCCAGCACGGGAGAAAAGCCCGCGTCCCAATTCCAAGCCCCCCCCCCACCCTAAACGCGGGAAGACAGGCACACGACCCAACAGGGCCGCGAACCCCACCCAAACCCGCAATCAGTGAAACAATAAAAATCTCAACATGCCATGATAAAACACCCAAGCAAACAGAAAAGAACAGCAAAAAAAACATTGTCCAATAGAACCCAAAAAAGCGAAAGGATATCAAGGAGGACAAAGCCTCCGGGCTGTGTACAACGTTCCCCGGCCCCCAGTCCAAGTCCAGCTTCTCTGCCTGGACAAAAGTCCAGGCCTCCTCCGGGGAGTCAAAATAAAGTTGGCTGTCTCCATAAGTGACCCACAGGCATGCCGGCTGCAACAGGCCAAACTTGACCCCCTCTTGTGGAGCACTGCCCCCGCCTGGTTAAACCCAGCCCTTCTCCTCGCCACCTCCGCACTCCAGCCCTGGCAGACCCCGACCTGCGCACTCTCCCACCCACTACCCCTCTCCCTCCTCGCCCAATGACGCACACACTCACGGTCGACCAAGCGTTGAAAGCGGACCAGCACCGCCCTGGGCGGCCCGTTCAGCCTGGGCATCCGCAGCAGCACCCGATGGGCACCCTCCAGTTCCAGAGGCCCCCGGAACGACCCCGCGCCCATCAGCGAGTTCAGCATCAGGACCACGTAGGCCCCCAAATCCAAACCTTCCAGCCCCTCCAGGAGGCCCAAAATCCGCATATTCCTCCGGCGGGAGCGATTCTCCATCTCCTCCATCCTTGCCAACCATTTCTTGTGAAGCGCCTCGTGAGACTCCACCTTCACCGCCAGGCCCAGGAGTTCGTCCTCGTTCTCCGAAGCCTTCTGCTGCAGCTCCCGAATCTCCGCAGCCTGAGCCGTCTGAGTCGCCTGTCCAGCGATGCCCTCAACGGCTCCAGGATCTCAGCCTTTAGTTCCTGGAAGGAGCGCAACAGCTCCTGCTGGCTCCCTCGCCCACTGCTGCCACGCTGCCGGTTCCCCGCCCGCCGCCACCATGTCCTTTTTGCCTCGCACCTTCTTCTGCTGCAAAGTTGATTTTCTGGTCGCTCCACTTCTAGTCCAGCCCATCCAACGGCCGACAAGCACAGAGGCTGCGTTCCCACCCGGGGAAAAGTCAAAACAGCGCCGTTGTGGGCCCTTAAAAGAGCCCGAAAGTCCAAACATAGCAGCAGCCAACGAACGTGTGGCTTAGCACTGCTTCGCCGCAACCGGAAGTCCTCAAAAACTTTGTTAATCAGCTCCGGAGCCACCACCAATTTCCCTGCCCTATCCCTCACCTGAACAATTTCCCTTGCTGCTGCCTCCCTCCGGAGCTGACCTGCTAACATACATTCTCCATGTTCATAAACTGCACCCCTTGCTCGTCTCAGTTGGCGCACCGCCTCCCTGGTGTGCACCGGCCTTCTGAAGGAGCACACTACCTCGGCCCACTCTCCCTCCCAATTTCTGTAACCTCATAACCACACCTAACCTGCACATCCTGGACATTAAGGAGCAATTTTATCATGGCCAATCTACCTAATCTGCACAGTTTTAGACTGTGGGAGGAACCCACGCAGACACGGGAAGAAAGTGCAAACTCAACACAGGGGTGTGGAGTTGGGAGAAACGTGGAGGAAAAAAAAGAAATCTCCAAGCATTAACAAGCCATAAACCGTCCGATTGTTTTACCAAAAGGAACACGCTCAGTGAGAAGTTATTGCTGGAGGCAGAGACCCTAAACTCTTTTAAAAAGATACCTGGCTCTTCTGGTTTAGCCCAGTGGGCTAAACAGCTGGCTTGTAATGCAGAACAGTGCCAGCACCGCAGGTTCAATTCCCATACTGGCCTCCCTGTGCAGGCGCCGAAATGTGGCAACTAGGGGCTTTTCACAGTAACTTAATTGAAGCCTACTTGTGACAATAAGCAATTATTATTATTACTCTAAGCTACAGGGCTATGTAGCGGGTACAGGAAGGTAGAATTAGAAAGGGCACCTGGGTGTCCTCAGCTGGCAAGGACAAGAGGGGTTGAATGGCCTCCTCGCCACCTCCGCATTCCAGCCCTGGCAGATCCCGACCTCCGCACTCTCCCACCCACTATCCCTCTCCCTCCTCGCCCAACGAAGCACACACTCACGGTCGACCAAGCGTTGAAAGCGGACCAGCACCGCCCTGGGCGGCCCGTTCAGCCTGGGCCTCCGCAGCAGCACCCGATGGGCACCCTCCAGTTCCAGGGGCCCCCGGAACGACCCCGCGCTCTAAGTGCTCTAAGCTACAGGGCTATGTAGCGGGTACAGGAAGGTAGAATTAGAAAGGGCACCTGGGTGTCCTCGGCTGGCAAGGACAAGAGGGGTTGAATGGCCTCCTTCTTTGCTGTAACTTTTCTGTGATTCTATGGAAGTCTGAGAAGAAAGACGCCTCATGATACAAGTCTTGGGTGTGTAAGACTTATATCTATAAGATAAAATCTTGTCTGTATGTATTTGTGAATTTCTTTTCTCTTTGAAATATGTTAAAGTTGCAAATATTGTAACAATTGAGTGCATGCTCTAGTTGTGATTTAAGAGCAGCTGATACTAATTGTGAATAGGTGCAGGTATCAGTTTCCACTTTGGTGGGCGTGGAAAGACTGAAAAGGAATCGTAGTCGGCACTTACAGAAGACTGGGTTTTATGATATCTTCCACCAAGTGGAAGATAGACTGGTTCCAGCTTCTCCCTTTGCCCGATCCATGTTCACCTATTTAACAGACCCACCCACATTCATACCACACCAATGTACCAGGGAGAGACCTGACCGGCATCATTACATATGCTGAAAAATCCAAATTTTGGTGCAACAATCATTTCATTATAATAGTGGATCAACTGTGCCTCACATCATTTCTGCTAATCAGAGTTCCATTTTAACAGAAAAGTGATTAACGGTTCTATAAATTCAACAACATATCCAACCACTACATCAAACTGAGTACTGCTTGTCAAATTCTATCCCAGAGTTCTTGCTCAAGTCCTGTTCTAAATTTAGCATTTATTAAGTATCACAATCTGCCTGCTGGGATTTCTCAGCGAAGAGAGGATAGGAGAAATGTATTTACACAATAGCCTTTTGAATGTGGAATGCTTTGCTGACATGAGTGATTGAGGAAAAGCACTGAATTATTAAGAGAAGATTGGACAAATGTTTAGTGTGCAGGACACAATATCAAAATTTGCAGAAGGCTCAAAGCTTGGAAGTAATGTGAATTGTGAGGAGATTAGTGTTAAATTTGCAAAGGACATAGACAGGTGGCGGAATGGGCAGACAAGAGGTGGCAGAATGGGCAGACACGTGACAGAAGAAATTTGATGCAGAGAAATGTGGAGTGATTCATTTTGGTAGGAAGTAGGAAGAACATGGGAGAGACAGGATAAAACAAGGGGTATAATTCCAACGGCGGTTCAGGAGCAGAGGAATCTGAGGTTGTGTGTGTGTAAATTATTGATTGCGGCAGGACAGATTAAGAGTATATTTTTGTATAAAAAGGCATTTGGGATCCTGGGTTTTATAAATGGCATAGAGTACAAAAACAAGGACGTTTTGATAAACTTGTATAAAGCTTGGCCTCAACTGGAGTATTGCGGAGAGTCGTAGAGGCAGGTTCAATCATTACTTTCAAAGGAGAATTGGACCCGAATATGCAGGACTATGTGGAAAGGGCAGTGGAGTGACACGAGGTGAATTGCCCTTATAGGGAGCTGACAGAGGAAAGATGGGCCAAAAGGCCTCTTTCTATGCTGTAACAATGTTCTATGACAACCAATAAAGGCTGATTGGGAGAGGGGAGAAGTCTTGGAAATGGGAATAATTTTGGATTAACACAAAAGCTACAGGAGAAAGCAGTTCAGTTGGGATAGGTTTGGACACGTAACTGAGCATTACCTTTGTTGCCCATCCCTTGAACTAAGTCAAAATTAAGTCAATCAGCCCACAGATGTAGTAATCGATTCCTCCTGCAAGTCTGATTGCACCCCCTGGCAATTATTTACATAGTTTTCTTTTGAACTGTGTCATTGGAACAGCTTGAAAAAAATGGTGGTGCTGAGGTATTATTATCAAACCAGCTTCGAGCGCCACCCCATTTCATGGCTGTCAAAATCCCTCCATGCTGGAGGAACAGTGTGTTCAGGTTTCTCTCCCTTCAATAACTCTCCTTCTTTCCCAATCATCCTTGATACCATCTTTATTGGGGTGATAGCCTTGTCTTCCTTGGAACTATTTGATACTGTCACTTACACAGTCCCCCACCTCATCATGGGTTGATTGAGTGCTTATGTTACCTGTTCCCCTTCTGCAGGCTGCAGATGTCTTCCCTCACTGTGACTTTGCTATCTGTGCTCCAGTATTCAACGAACCCCTACAGTGCAGAAGGCCATTCAGACCATCAAGTCTTCACCGACCATCGAAAAGAGCATTCTACTTAAGCCCACTCCCCTACCCTACAACCATAACCTCATGCATTGACCATGGTCAAACCACCAACCCCGCACAACTTTGGGTACGAAGGGATAATTTTGCATCGTCAATCGGCATCTTGGGGAACATGCAAACTCCACAAACACAGTCACACAAGGCTGCAATCAAACCCAGGTCCCTGGAACTGTGAGACAGCAGTGCTAACCACTGTGCTGCCTGGCAGCACTGTGGTATCAAGCTACCAAAGCCCAGGACCAACGTTCGTGATGATGGATTGAACACATCCTGTGCACCATGCAAGGCATAACTGTCAGAGTTCTGGAGGCCCACCCTTTTCTGTACTGCAACCAGGATAGGTGTACCAAGCAAAGCCCTGTGATTCACGGCACAACTTCCCAAGAGTGTCTCTGCTTTCTCTGCTCTCGTCAACCCCCCCCACCGTCTGTGGATATGGCTCCAATCACATCCCCCTCCCTATCATATGGTCCCATCTTTCGTCACACACACCTCTCCCCCACTATATGATCCATAGGCTCGTCTGTAGTCACACTTCCCATCCACTCCCCACCACATGTGGCTGTGGGCTGGTCTGACATGTGTGTGTGTGTCTCTCCTTTCCCCGCCCCCAGTGTCTGAAGGCTCTTATCTCCAGTCAAGTCTCTAGCCTCAGCCACTCACCTCACCTCACGCAGCGCAATGAACGCAGGCGAACATACCTCACTGTCACAAGTGAAGTGATGCCCGCTCGGTGACCATCGCTGAGATCCGGCAGTGAATCCCATCAGTCTAATTAGCAGCCGACGTGGCCATTTGATCTGGAAAGGAGGAATGATCCCGCCCAGCTGGGTTTTTCATGGGCAGTTGTGATATTCAAATGCAATTTCCAACATGATGTGGCGGGCTACCCAACCTGCCATGAAAACCGGGGTGGAAGATTGCAAACTCTTTTTACGTTGGCGGGAAATTAACTTCCCGCTGTTGTCCACATGTTCCCGCTCCACCTTCAGACGAGATTGGAAAATCCTACCCAAAATATCTCCATCTATCCTATCAAATCGTTTCGCCACCTCAATGGTATCCCCACCCTCAAATCTACACCACTTAATGTTCTACACGTGAATGAATACAAGCTTGGTCTTGCAACCTGCCCTCATTAAGGAACCAGATATCATTCGGGCGAATCTGTGTTGCATCCGCTCTAAGTCCAACACATTCTTAATTTTATTTTTTTCCTAAGTTTCAACATGAAACATTTTCTTCCAAATGCTATGACTGGGTTTACAATTGGACCTCACATTTACAAGCTGACCTTCATCGTGAGTGTGTGTGTGTGTTTGTGTCTCTGTCACTGGGCTTCATGTAACCGACCCCCCCCCCCCCCCCCCCCCCCCCCACAACGTCCCCAAGAGATTACAGGGTGAAAAACTTACACGTTTCAGAATCTAACACAACTCGGTGGGGAGCGATTCAGAAGATCAAATGCTGCATTATTGTGCATTTAAGAATGAGAGGGAGATGCAGACTCTCACCTCTCTGTGAACGGTACCCACACAGCCAGGTAGACAACAGCTTCTGAACCCAACACGTTCTTCCTGAGGCACAGAACTGAACATAGTATTCCAGTTAAACCAAATCTTTGTATACTTCACATAACTTCCAGCCCTCCAGATAAAGACCAACATTACATTAACCTTTTAAATTATTTATTTTACCTATCCACGAACTTTTATTCATTTCTGTATTTGGAATCCTGAATCTCATTGTTCATCGACAGTTCTTAGTTTTATGCCATTGAGAAGTTACTCTGACCTGTCATTCTCAGATCCAAACTAAACTTCATCCACTGCACCTCTGCCTACTCACTTAATCTATTAACTTTCTGCTCCTGTCTGCAAGATTTACTGAGACACCTAACTCAGAGCCATTGGTAAACTTAAGACATATTGCTTCATGCAAGTTATTTAGAAATATAGTGAAAGGCTGTAGCTTCAGGACAGATCTCATGTATTGCACCTTCTCACTTCTTTCTAAAATACAACACATCACACTTCTGGGCATTAAATCAAATCTCTCCCGTTTCAATCCATTTCATTACTCGATGTTCTCCTGACGCCCACTACTGTTTTCCTAATAGTTTATCTTATTTGCAAGCTTTGTGTCATCAGCAAACTTTTAAATTATGCCCTCTTTACTAAATTCTAGGTTATAAAGACATATCAAAAAGAACAATCATTTATCGTTACATTCCACTTCCCATTCCTCGACCAATTTTGTATCTATGCAGCCACTGCCTTTTTTCTTCTGTGAGCTTCAAGTTTATTGACATGGCTATTAGGAAGTATGTCATCAAATGCTCTTTTAAAGGCGACATACACAACATCGACTGTATTATATAAACAACATCAACTGTACTATGTACACTACATTGACTGTTATATCCACCACATCTACAGTACTACATACACATCAACTGCACTAAACTCCTAGCAACTATTATATACACAACATCAACTGTTATATATCAAGTGAACCATATATACAGCAAATGTACGAAATATACAAAATCAACTGTACTATATACACATCAACTGCGCTATATACAAAATCAACATATGCACACATCAACTTACAGTATACACATCTGCTGCACTATATATTACATCAACTGTACCATATACATGCTAACTGTATTTATCCAACATCAATGGTACTACATACAGAACAGCAACTGTACAGTATACAATCTACTTTACTATAAATACACATTGACTAGCGTGTGCACAACATCAACTGCACCATATACAAAACATTTACAGCACCAGAAAACATCAACTGCTCTATATACAAAACATGAACTGTACAGTGTATACTCTATATACGCATCAACGGTACTATATACACAACAGCAACTAATATATACAAAATTAACTGTATTAAGTACACATCAATTGTACAATTTACACTACATTATTTGTACAATTTACAGAACATCAACTGTGCAGTGTACACATCAATGGTACGATATACACATCAGCTCTACCGTGTGCACACCAACTCTACCGTATACACATCAACTCTACCGTATACACATCAACTCTACCGTATACACATCAACTCTACCGTATACACATCAACTCTACAACATACACATCAACTATACAACATACACATCTACTGCTCTCTATGCACATCAACTGTACTTTATGCACATCAACTGCACAAGATGCACATCAACTGCATTATATGTGTTCAGTTCTGGTCACCCTATTATAGGAAGGATATTGTTAAACTAGAAAGAGTGCAGAAGAGATTTACGAGGATGCTACCAGGACTTGATGTTCTGAGTTATAAGGAGAGGCTGGATAGGCTGGGACTTTTTTCTCTGGCGCATAGGAGGCTTCGGGGCAATCTTATGGAGGTCTATAAAATAATGAGGAGCATAGGTAAGATAGATAGTCAACATCTTTTCCAAAGGTAGAGGAGTTTAGAACTAGAGGGCATAAGGTGAGAGATACAAAAGAGACCAGAGAGAAAATTTCTTCACACAGAGGGCGGTGAGCATCTGGAACGGGCTGCCAGAGGCAGTGGTAGAGGCGGGTACAAGTCTTTTAAAATGCAATTGGACAGTTACATGGGCAGGGTGGGTATAGAGGGATATGGGCCAAATGTGGGCAAGTGGGACGAGCTTAGTGATAGAAATATGGCAACATAGACAAGGTGGGCCGAAGGGCCTGTTTCCATGCTGTAATCATTTATGACTCTATTACTCTATATGCACAACTACTGCATTATATGCATATCAACTGCAGTATATATGCATCAATCACACTATATAAGCATCTACTGCACTATATAGACATCAACTGCACTATATCCACATCAACTGTATTATTTACACATCTACTCCTCCATATACAAAACATCAACTGTACAGTATAGACATCAACTGTACCATGGCTCTTTGTGGTTTATATAAATGATTTATATTTGAATGTAGGAGCGTTGATCAGCATGTTCGCGGATGACATGAAAATTGGTGGGGTGGTGAATATTGAGGAGGATAACATAAAACATAGAACAGTACAGCCCAGTACAGGCTCTTCCGCCCACAATCTTGTGCCGACCATTTATCCTAATCTAAGATCAACCTAATCTACACCCCTTCAATTTACTGCTGTCCATGTGCCTGTCTAACAGTCGCTTAAATGTCCCTCATGACTCTGACTCCACCACCTCTGCTGGCAGTGCATTCCACACACCCACCACTCTCTGTGCAAAGGGCCCACCTCTGACATCTCCCCTCTACCGTCTTCCAATTACCTTAAAATGATGTCCCCTCATGACAGCCATTTCCATCCTGGGGAAAAGTTTCTCGCAGTCCACTCTATCCATGCCTCACATCACCTTGTACACCTCGATCAAGTCACCTCTCTGCCTTCTTTGCTCCAGTGAGAAAAGCACTAGCTCCCTCAACCTTTCTTCATAAGACATGCCCTCCAGTCCAGGCAGCATCCTGGTAAATCTCCTCTGTACCCTCTGCAAAGCACCCACATCCTTTCTAAAATGAGGCGACCAGAACTGGACTATTCCAAGTGTGGTCTAACTAGGGTTTTATAAAGCTGCAGCAAAACCTCTCGGCTCTTAAACTCAATCCCCCCTGTTAATGAAAGTCAACACACCATACGCCTTCTTCACAACCCTATCAACCTGGGTGGCAACTTTGAGGGATCTATGTATGTGGACCCCACGATCCCTTTGTTCCTCCACACTTCTAAGAATCCTGCCTTTAACCCTTTATTCAGCAATCAAATTCGACCATCCAAAATGAATCACTTCACATTTACCTAGGTTAAACTCCATCTACCATTTCTCAGCCCAGCTCTGCATCCTGTCAATGTCCTGTTGTAACATGCAACAACCCTCAACACTATCTACAACTCCCCCAACCTTTGTGTCTTCGGCAAACTTACTAACCACTTCCTCATCCAAGTCATTTATAAAAGCCACAAAGAGCAGAGGTCCCAGAACAGATCCCTGCGGGACACCACTGATCACCAACCTCCAGGCGGAATACTTTCCATCCACTACCACTTGCTGTCTTCTTTCGGCCAGCCAATTCTGTATCCAGACAGCCAGATTTCCCTGTATCCCATGCCCCCTAACTTTCTGAATGAGCCTACCATGGGGAACCTTATCGAATGCCTTACTGAAATCCACATACATCACATCCACTGCCCGACCTTCATCAATGTGTCTCATCACATCCTCAAAGAATTCAATGAGGCTTGTGAGGCATAACCTGCCCCTCACAAAGCCATGCTGAATATCTTCAATCAAACTATATTTTTTGAAATCCTATTTCTCAGAATCCTTTCCAATATTTTGCTCACCACAGACGTAAGACTGATGGGTCTGTAATGCCCAGGGATTTCTCTATTCCCTTTATGGAATAGGGGAACAACATTCGCCTCCCTCCAATCATCCGGTACTACTCCAGTGGAGAGTGAGGACGCAAAGATCATCGCCAAAGGCGCAGCAATCTCCTTCCTCGCTTCCCGTAGTAACGGGAAGTGGGCAGCACGGTAGCATGGTGGTTAGCATCAATGCTTCACAGCTCCAGGGTCCCAGGTTCGATTCCCGGCTGGGTTACTGTCTGTGTGGAGTCTGCACGTCCTACCCGTGTGTGCGTGGGTTTCCTCCGGGTGCTTCGGTTTCCTCCCACAGTCCAAAGATGTGCGGATTAGGTGGATTGGCCATGCTAAATTGCCCGTAGTGTCCTAAAAAGTAAGGTTAAGGTTAAGGGGGGGGTTGTTGGGTTACAGGTATAGGGTGGATACGTGGGTTTGAGTAGGGTGATCATTGCTCGGCACAAGATCGAGGGCCGAAGGGCCTGTTCTGTGCTGTACTGTTCTATGTTCTATGTAACCTTGGGTATATCCCGTCAGGCCCAGGGGACATATCTATCCTGATGCTTTTCAAAATTTCCAGCACGTCCTCCTTCTTAATATCAGCCTGTTCAAGTCTATTAACGTGGTTCACACTGTTCTCATGGGCAACAAGATCCCTCTCTCTCGTGAATACTGAAGCGAAGTATTCATTTAGGGCCTCCCCCACCTCTTCAGAGTGTAGGCACATGTTCCCTCCACTATCCCTGATCGACCCGACTCTCACTCTGATCATCCTCTTATTTCTCACATCAGTGCAGAACGCGTTGGGGTTTTCCCTAATCCTTCCCGCCTGGGCTTTTTCATTCCCCCTTCTAGCTCTCCTCAGTCCATTTTTGAGTTCCTTCCTGGCTACCTTGTAACCCTCTGGAGCCGAGTCAGATCCTTACTCCCTCAACCTTACTTAAGCTTCCTCCTCCTCTTGACTAGAAGCTCCACTTCTCTTGTCATCCAAGGCTCATTCACCTTACCATTCCTTCCTCGTCTCAGTGGGACAAAACAATTCAGCACTCTCAGCAAGTGCTCCTTAAACAATCCCCACATTACTGTTGTGCATTTTCCCAAGAACAATTGTTCCCACTTTATGCTCCTCAGTACCTTTCTAATAGCAGTCTAATTTCCCCTCCCCCAATTAAATACCTTTCCATACTGTGTTCCTATCCCTCTCCATGACTATGGTAAAGGTCAAGGAGTTGTGGTCACTGATACCGAAATGCTCTCTCACCGAGACATCTGACACCTGGCCTGGTTCATTGCCGAGCACCAAATCCAATATGGCCTCCCCCCCAGTCGGCCTATCTACATGTCGAGTCAGGAATACTTCCTGTACACACCTGAAAAAATCTGCTCAATTCAAACCATTTGCACTGAGGAGGTTCCAGTCAATATTAGGGAAGTTGAAGTCACCCATGACAACAACTCTGTTACTTCTGCACTTTTCCAAGATCTGCCGCCCAATCTGCTCCTCTATCTCTCTGCTCCTATTGGGGGGTCTATAGAAAACTCCCAATAAAGTGAAGGCCCTGCTGCCTGCCTCTGTCCTCCCACCTCTCTACCTGGGTGGGAGTGGGACCACTTGGAGCCTGGTGCTGTGCCCCCCTCCTGGGGTGAAGACCCTGCTGCCAACCTTCAGTCCTCCCACCCCTCTGCCTGAGGTGGGAGTGGGATCACCTGGGGCTGCTGTGAAGACAAAGGACTTTGTTTCAGGCCCCCACAGGGCTGAAGAGCGTCGTCCGCCCGCCTTTGCACCACCTGTGGCAGGTGTGGGGCAGCTTGGGACATTATTTTAGGCTCCTTCAGGGCTGAAGAACGCTGCCCCGCTCTGCTGTTGCCCTGCAGCACCTTTCCCTTGTGGAACCTGATGTTGTGGTGTCACATCCATCACCCCCCCCCCCCCCCCCACCATTCCCCCTAACTACCCTGATCTCAGTTACACGGCCGTGCCGTACCAGGGGTGGGCATGGCCAGTACCCCAGGGGCATCCTCCACTCTGCCGGGGGCAGGGCGGCCAAGAACATATGCGGGGGCGGCAGTCTCTCGACCTTCCGCTGCCTCCGCGGCCCCCCTCGCCCTTCCGCCTACTAACGCGGTAGCTGGGGGTAAAATGTTATGCCCACCCCACCATGACCACCGAGGCGTGCACCCGAGCGATGGTCGGGATCGTCGGCTCCTTGGCCATCAAAGATGCACGGCCGTGTTCTTCAAGCTCGGTGGGTCGCAGGTGGGTGTCGGGAGCGTGTCGCGTCTTTTCGTCCGACGTCACTTCGTCCAATGACACTTCGTCCACGTCTTTTGGTCCAACGTCTTTTTGTCCGCCCGTCTTTTGGTCCAACGTCACTTCGTCCAATTATCCAATTACAAATTAACTCCGTATAAAACCATTTAATTGATAAAATGCAAGTACAATACAGCAAGTGAATTTAGTTGCTAAAATGCAAGTAATTGATAAAATGCAAGTAAAATGAAAGTTGAAAAATGCAGTTTAAAAATCTAAAAATGCAGTTAGAAAATCTAAAAGTTTACTAATTACTTCAAATTCCCGAAATTACTTAAAATTGATGTAAATTGTAAGCAACATTCCTCAAGAAATCAATTTTTGTTGTAGAATCATATTCAACGACCAATCTTTTGAGGCGTTCAGTTATTTTCTTATATCGCGTACATGAAGTCGACTGATCTCCCCGAAGAATTTGAGCCTTTTTGCCTATTATGAACCCTTCCTCTTCCTTCAGAGTTTTGATTAACCTCCAGATATTCAAATGAGCTCCACCCGCCGAACGCTTTATGGCTGAATGAAACCCCTCAGCAGCATTATTTGTTCTCGGTAGATCTTGTAGAACACACTGATTAACATTCCATACAGCTGTCGGGAATGTAGGTGTTTCACTCCTTCGTCTGGCACCACGTCCTCTCACAATGCCTATGTAAGTCAAGTCGAAGTAAACGATGAATTCAGCAGGTATTTCTTCATCGTCTAGCAAATCTCCATAAGCCTCTTCGACATCTTCAACGGGGAGGAAAGCTAATGCTGAAAAACATCGAATTTTAAGACAGAATTCAGAGTCTGTATTGTATTTTTCTTTGAGGCCTAAATCGGTAATTTTTCGAAACACAGATTGGCTCAAATGAAACAAACATGCCACGACAGATGAATTAAGGAATGATGAATTAATTGCCTTGTGAACTGCAACTTCGAAATCTGCCATGTTATCAATCGGATCTGCATTAGGTTGCATAATTTTCAATTGGTCAAAGAATAATTCGTATGTCTGCTTTCTTTTATTCGGCAGTAATGCAAAGACCCGTGGAAAACTGCTTCCTTTAACTTGTACATGAATGCAGAACAGTTGAAACCACTGTTGTGGCACAATCTTGAATGTCCCATCGCATGCCCAATGACGATATGATGCTAAATTCTGAAGAGCACTTTCTGATGCGAATACTAGTAAGCGCTGTTGATCCTCGGCGCCCGAATTGTATCTCAGAAACTGTTCGCCATTGTCAAGTCTACAATATTTGTCAGGTATTTCAAAACCGTGTCTAGCCGCTGGATTAGCGAGAAATCCAGAATTTTTTTGTTGGCACCTTTGAATAGTCCTTGAGACGGCGGGCAGCCTTGGGAGTTGAGAGCAGGTATTTTCTGATAGTTGCGTAAACTTGGCCGCTAGTATACTACGCGAACTTGCTGCTATGTTTTCCACTGCTTCATGCTTTATTTCTGCAACTGCTTTTCTAGCATTTAACGAATCAACATCAGCTGGATGAAGGTGCTCATTAGAGAAATAAATAATTTTCGGCTCATTGTTTTCCGTTACCGTGTGAATCCGCACTGAACATAGCCTTCTTTTCTCACATCTCCAGTATTCTTTTCCTAGGTTTGGACTGCTCGAATAAAAATCGTAGATATAGTTATTTCCATCAGCTACTTTCCTTTTACTCTTCGTTGACACAATGAACTTTGCCATTTCGGGATGGGCGAATTAAGAAAGAGAACGATAATATCTATCCTTTAACGAGGCTCGTTAAAGGAAAGAGAACGATAATAACTATCCTTTAACGAGCCTCGTTAAAGGAAAGGGACCGGTAATAAAAATCCTTTATTGCATAAAAAGTAAATGTGGGGAGTGGAGTGGAGTGCTACAAGTTACAAAAAGTCAAGTTACAAAAAGACTTAGACAAAAAAAATTATTAGTAAACTTTTAGATTTTTTAACTGCATTTTTAGATTTTTAAACTGCATTTTTCAACTTGCATTTTACTTGCATTTTATCAATTACTTGCATTTTAGCAACTAAATTCACTTGCTGTATTGTACTTGCATTTTATCAATTGAATGGTTTTATACGGAGTTAATTTGTAATTGGATAATTGGACGAAGTGACGTTGGACCAAAAGACGGGCGGACAAAAAGACGTTGGACCAAAAGACGTGGACGAAGTGTCGTTGGACGAAATGACGTCGGACGAAAAGACATAGCACCGTCGGGAGGGTCGCGGAGCCGTCCTTCGCGGCGCTCCTGATCGAGCGAATCAGGCGGCTTTAATAACGCCGGCTGCAAGCGGCCTTCAAAATGGCCACGAACATATAAATAGAAAATCGACCACATTGAGCATAAGGCCGATCATCGGTGCACAGGGTTAGATAGGGTGGACAGCGAGAGCCTTCTCCCGCGGATGGAGGTGGCTAGCACGAGGGGACATAGCCTTAAATTGAGGGGTAATAGATATAGGACAGAGGTCAGAGGTGGGTTTTTTACGCAAAGAGTGGTGAGGCCGTGGAATGCCCTACCTGCAACAGTAGTGAACACGCCAACATTGAGGGCATTTAAAAATTTATTGGATAAGCATATGGATGATAAGGGCATAGTGTAGGTTAGATGGCCTTTAGATTTTTTCCATGTCGGTGCAACATCGAGGGCCGAAGGTCCTGTACTGCGCTGTATCGTTCTATGTTCTATGTTCTATGTTCTACATGCGCCAAACTATATAGTTTTGCACATGCGCACCAATGATCAGGGCCGGATGCGCAGTGCAACCACTTTTTTTTTTTTTAAACGGTCACAGCTTTTTGTTTTACAATTTCGGGGGAGATTTATTCATTTATTTTATTCATTTAATTTTTATTTTTGAATTTATTTTATTTTTATTTCTTTTTACAAGTTCGGAGGCTATTATTTGATAAAATTTTACAGGGAGATAATGCCGAACTTTGGACAGATGGGGACTCCATACTTTCCGACACGGGAAGGCTTCACCTTCATCCAACAGGTTCCATTGGAGGATCGTGTCCGAGGGCCAATGGGACCCAAAACCATTTCTGCCATTTTTGTCAGCAGCAAACAAGGTAGGAGAAAATGGTGGGTCGCGCAGGTCGGCCGGTGTGGGTCGCGAACTTCGGCTGGTGTGGGCCGCGAACGTCGGCCGGCGCGGGTCCCAAAGGTTGGCCGGTTGGTACAAGTGGGTCCCCGGAAAAAAAGTTTGAAGAACACTGATGTATGGCAAAGCCGTGTTTTTCCTGATGGCCAAGCAGGCGGCCACCGAGTTCTGGAAAGGGGGCTCACGGTGGGCGGGATACATGTGGCGGTGGACCCGATGGAGGCCACCGCCGAATCTGTCGTTCCTTCCAACGTCCCACCCTACCTCTCCATCGAGCTCCTCCTCCCCCATCTCAACCTACTGGGGGACGGTCAGGCTGCCTAAAAAGGCGAAACGGAAGTCGGCACAACCGTCGGACCGGGCCCATCTACACGTTGGCCCCATCACGAGCACTGACCCTGTGCCCGTCCCTAACAACTCAGAGGCCACGGCCTCACCTCGGGATACCGCCGCCGCCTCGCAACAACATGAGGGGTCCGGAGAGACCACCAAGGGGGCTCCGGGGGGTGTTGGGGAGCCTGTCTACGGTCCCGAGCTGGAGGCTGTTCCAACATCGTCACAGTCCCAGGAGCTGGGCGATGCAGGGGGGGGGGGGGGGGGAATGCTGCCGAGGGCCCTCCAGCGGTGGAGGCCCTGCAGTGAGATGAGCACTGCCTGCCCGGGCTGGAAGAGGTGGTAGATCTCACTACCCCCTCCCCGGGCGAGCGGGAGCAGCCGGAGGTGGAAAAGCGCGTGAGAGGAGCCGGCGATTTAAAAGCGCGGGAGAGGAGCCACCTCCTCTAACCTAAGGGGTTGAGTGAATATCAGGTAAGCTCTTTCTTTCTTTCTTTCTATTTCTTGTTTTATCCACAAGTTATCTAGAGGGATGGCAAGGAAGGCAGTGCAATGTTCCTTCTGCAGAATGTTTGAAGTGAGGGACACTGTCAGTGTCCCTACTGATTTCACCTGTGGGAAGTGCACCCATCTCCAGCACCTCAAAAACCGCATTAGGGAACTGGAGCTGGAGCTGGATGAACTTCGGGACATTCGGGAGGCGGAGGTGGTCATAGATCGAAGCTTCTTACTCCGAAGAATGAAGATAGATGGGTGACGGTGAGAGGGGCTGGGAGGAAGCAGTCAGTACAGGGATCCCCTGTGGTTGTTCCCCTCAGTAACAAGTATACCACTTTGGATACTGGTGGGGGGCATGACTTACCAGGGGTAAGCCATGGGGTACAGGTCTCTGGCACAGAGTCTGTCCCTGTTGCTCAGAAGTGAAGGGGGGAGAGGCATTAGTCATTGGGGACTCCGTGTTTAGGGGGATAGATAGGAGATTCTGTGGGAACGAGAGAGACTCGCGGTCGGTGTGTTGCCTCCCAGGTGCCAGGGTCCACAATGTCTCAGATCGTGTTTTCGGGATCCTTAAGAGGGAGGGGCAGCAGCCCCAAGTCGTGGTCCACATAGGTACCAATGATATAGATAGGAAAAGAGATGGTGATGCAAGGCAGGTATTCAGGGAGTTAGGGTGGAATCTAAGAGCTAGAACAAACAGGGTTATTATCTCTGGGTTGTTACCCGTGCTATGTGCTAGCGAGATGAGGAATAGGGAGAGAGAGCAGTTGAACACGTGGCTACAGGGATGGTGCAAGAGGGAGGGATTCAAATACCTGGATAATTGGGACTCATTTTGGGATAGGTGGGACCTCTGCAAACGGGATGGTCTACACCTGAACCAGAGAGGTACCAATATTCTGGGGGGAGAAATTTGCTAATGCTCTTCGGGAGGGTTTAAACTAATTCAGCATGGGGTTGGGAACCTGAATTGTAGCTCCAGTGTGCAGGAGATTGAGAGTAGTGAGGTCATGAGTAAGGTTTCAAAGTCGCAGGAGTGTACCGGCAGGCAGGAAGGTGGTTTGAAGTGTGTCTACTTCAACGCCAGGAGCACCCGGAATAAGGTGGGTGAACTTGCGGCATGGGTTGGTACCTGGGACTTCGATGTTGTAGCCATTTCGGAGACATGGCTAGAGCAGGGACAGGAATGGTTGTTGCAGTTTCTGGGGTTTAGATATTTCAGTAAGCTCAGGGAAGGTGGTAAAAGAGGGGGAGGTGTGGCATTGTTAGTCAAGGAGAGTATTACGGTGGCAGAAAGGACATTTGATGAGGACTCGTCTACTGACGTAGTATGGGCTGAGGTTAGAAACAGGAAAGGAGGTCACCCTGTTAGGGGGTTTCAATCGGCCTCCGGAAAGTTCCAGAGATGTCGAGGAAAGGACTGCAAAGATGATTCTGGATAGGAGCAAAAGTAACAGTGTAGTTGTTATTGGGGACTTCAACTTTCCAAATATTGACTGGAAACGCTACAGTTAGAGTACTTTAGATGGGTCCATTTTTGTCCAATGTGTGCAGGAGGGTTTCCTGACACAGTATGTTGATAAGCCAACAAGAGGCGAGGTTACATTGGATTTGGGTACTGGGTAATGAACCTGGTGTTAGATTTGGAGGTAGGTGAGCACTGTGGTGATAGTGACCACAATTCCGTTACTTTTATTTTAGTGATGGAAAGGGACAGGTATCCGCAAGGCAAGAGGTATAGCTGGGGGAAAGGCAATTATGATGCGATTAGGCAAGACTTAGGATGCATAGGATGGGGAAGAAAACTGCAGGGGATGGGCACAATTGAAATGTGGAGCTCCTTCAAGGAACAGCTACTGCGTGTCCTTGATAAGTATGTACCTGTCAGGCAGGGAGGAAGTGGTCGTGCGAGGGAACCGCGGCTTACTAAAGTAGTTGAATCAAGAGGGAGAAGGTGGTTTCGACCACACAAAGCCCAAAATAATCTTATTCACCCGGTTGAAAAAGGCTTTAGGGATGAAGGTGGGGAGGCACTGAAAGATAAACAGAAATCTGGGGATGGCCGTCAGTTTCACGGTCTGTACCCTCCCCGCCAGTGATAGCGGGAGCATGTCCCATCTCTTAAAGTCCCCTTCCATTTGTTCTGTGAGCCGGGTTAGGTTTAACTTGTGTAGTGCCTCCCATTCCTGGGCCACCTGGATTCCCAGGTACCGAAAGCTCTTCCCTACTATTCTAAGCGGCAGCTCTCCCAGTCTCTTCTCCTGTCCTATTGCCTGAATCGCAAACATCTCACTTTTCCCCATGTTCAATTTATACGCTGAAAAATTGCCAAATTCCCCCAAGATTCGCATTATTTCCCCCATCCCCTCCAATGGGTCCGAAATATACAAGAGCAGGTCATCTGCGTCGACCGCGACCCGGTGCTCCGCAGCCCCCCCACCCCACCGAACCAGCCCTTTCCAGTTCCTTGAGGCTCTTAACACCATGGCCAATGACTCTATACCAGAGCAAACAGTAACAGGGAGAGGGGGCACCCTTGCCTCGTCCCTTGGTGTAGTTCAAAATACCTCGACCTGAGCCGGTTCATATGCACACTCGCCACTGGTGCCTGATAGACCAACTGCACCCAGTCAATAAAGCCCTCACCAAACCCAAACCTTCCCAACGCCTCCCACAGGTAATTTCACTCCACCCGATCAAAGCCTTCTCCGCATCCATCCACCACCTCCACCTCCTCCCCTTCCGAGGGCATCACAATAACATTTAGAAGTCTTTGAACGTTGAACATTTAGAAGCCTTCAAACTGTTGGAATGTCTCTTAACCCATTACTTAACAGTCTCCCCTTCCTTGGAGAAAAAAAGATAATTAGGTGAAAACAAAATTACAAGAAACTCAAAAGCACACATGCAATTTCCCCCCTTCTTTTTTTCATTTTTGGAAGAAAAAAAGTCACAGAAAAGTCATTGACAATATCCAAAAGTTTCTGTCAGCTAGCCTCTCTTTTTGTCAAACAGTCTGACAATTGATAACTATTGTCAACCCTTTTAATTTTTGCTATTTCCCCTCTGTCCGACATCTGCTTCAAACATGCGATGTCTATCCTTAATCTTTATTCATTGACACTTTTTGTAGAGTGCACATTTTCCCACAAAGATTTATAGTCAACGTGACATTCAATACGTGTGTTACCCAAATCCCCTAATCCCAAAATTTCTTTCAATATCTGAGATATATAAACGGCCATATCCACCGCCTCTACAAGGCTTAATGTCTCAGCAGCCAAACTGCTTTTGACCATTCTCCTCATTTTCTTTGTTTCCCACACAAGAGGGCAACATTTACCATTGTTCCCCAAAAGGAAAATTATAAAACCTCCTGCGCTTGAAACCCCATCACATAAATTTGCATAGGACACACCACTATAAACTATGAGTTTCAAGTGCCTAAAGTCACCTAAAACCAGGAACCTCAAAACACACTCCTGCATTTTTAGTTTGACTTTATTTGCTTTTATTATGTCTTCCACTTTGGGATCATTCATTTTTGTACTCAACTCTATACATCAAAACTCACGTCCAGTCTAGACTGTCTATCTAACCAATTCAGTTGCTCAATTAAACTTCGCAATTGCTCTTTTTCCATCTTTGAAACCATTGCGTATTTTTGTGAAACCCGGCCACGGCTAATTGCTATTGAGCTGATGCTTTCCAAATATGATTGCTGACGTAAATTGGCCCTGACTTACTCTGTCCAATTTCCAGTCCAATATATTTAAATGCATCGGAAGCCTGACTTCCAACCCTGAATTCTTTCCTCAAACCAGAGATTACAATAGCTTCAAAATCACTAGTCCCACCCCACAAAACAATCATCGACATGCATCATGAAGATGCCATAAAGATTTCCTTTATAGTGCCAGTGAAACATTGCCGGATCTGCTTTCAACAACCAACAGCCTAACTTTAACAAAACTGATCCGAAAAATACCACTCGAGACACATCATTTAATTCATGTACACATTTGTTCAACTTCCAGAGTACCCCTTCTGTGTTAGCTGCCTCTTCAGGAGGACGGAGAAAAATGTCTCTCTGGAGCTGATGCGCCTGCAAGGAGGCAGCTTTTATATCTATAGATTTGCATTCCCACGCATTTGTGGCTAATAGAGCCAAGAAGGTCTTTAAAATAGCCTTTCCTGCCGTAGATGAATCTACCCTTCAATCCTGATCTAAGTTTTCTTCAAATCCCCTCGCCACAAGCCTGGCCTTTATCTTATAAGTTCCGTCCGGAAGTACCTTTTCCATGCAAATCCATCTGTGGGATAGAGCTCTTTGTCCCCTATCCGGTACTTCCGTGTATACCCCAAATTCACTCCAACTATGCGGTTCTTGCTGTTTGGCATCTTTGATAACTTATTCATCTAACTTATTGGAAGCCACCAAAATCTCACGTTCATGTGGGCTTCTACTCCTAGTAGTATCCGTAGTCTTACTCATGTTCCGAGACCTTGATAAACTACGTCCCCTCTCCCGCCTGGTATCTCGTTCTGTACTGCTACTGCTTGATTTTTCCCTTCTGCTGTGGCATGTCCTTTCAATAATTCTCGACCTTTTCCTGCAAACCTGTTCACTATCCAATGTACTATCTGAACTGGCGCTGCGTTTCTGTGCCCTCCATTTTTGAACTTAGTGTTCCCAATCCATTGTCTTGACTGCCTCCCCTGAATGCTGTACATTCAAACAATGTTTATACTTTCCAGTTGCCTTCCCTGCTCTACTAATAACAGTTGCATCCTTCCATTGACTAGACCCTTCAGGCAAGTATGTCACTTTTGTACCAACCTTTGGCAGCTGTCCTTTCAGAAAAATGGCCTGTTCTAAATCATCAGGTGTTGTGTTCCTCTACAGAAACCCTGTCTACATCAGTTAACTGGTCATCATAGTTCTGTAACACGTGCGTACCAGATGACCCTGGTTCCTCGTCATGTCTTGCCTGCTTTGTCTAAATTTGAAAATTTGTAATCTGTACCCATTATCCTTGATGAAAGCACACTAACAGTTTGATTAACATGTTGCAAAATAATTGTTTTGCCATCTATGCCTATGATCTTCCCTGGGCCTTTCCATTCATTAAAATTGTCTCTCTTATAGTATACCACGTCTCCTTGCTGAAAAACTGTATTTGATGGCTGTACATTATGTCTTAAAGCTCTGCAAATTATTTCAGAGACTTCTGCTTCCAAAAAAACTTTTCTACAGCTATGTAATGCATTTAAATGCTCAGCAAAGGCAGAGCTAATTGTAGTCCCTTCCCAAGCTGGAGGCTGGTCATCCAAAATGGGTGGAATTTTAGGATTTCTACCAAACACTAATTGATAGGGACTATAGCCCCCAACCATCTGCAATTAATTCTTTGCATGTACTGCCCATGCTAAAGTTTGCAGTTTGGTCTATCTGCCAAAATTTTCCGTAACATGTCATCTATTACCGCATGGTTTCTTTCACACACATCATTGTTAAATGGGCTTTCTGCACCCGTATTCAGAACTGTGATATTCACGTTTTCACATATATCCCTAAACTCAGCATGAGCAAATTCTCCCCCATTGTCCATAAGGAATTTTACCGGTGGGCCCAATCCAGTACCTATCCATTTTTCCGCGATTTGATCCAAAATTACTCTTTTCTTTACTTTGTACAATCGCTGATTGACTAAATCTGGTTGCTAAATCTACAAAAAGCAAAATAAATATATTATTGGCTTCATCCCAGATCTTAATGTAGCCACCTCGGGTGGCCACGTGCCGATTCCAAAACGGACACTCGCAAAGAGTACAGGGAAAAATGGACAGCACTAGAAAAACAAACAGGTGCAAGGTTTCCTGTGGATTGGAACTTGCAGAGCCCAGACAGAACTGAAACTACAAGCCATTAGCATAGTAATGAGCTATCTTCAGTGACAAAAGAGAAACATTTAAACAATCGGTACCAGGGCAGACTCCCCGGCGCCAGTAGAGACTAAAACAAAGGCAGGCCAATGGTTACCTAGGACCCACCCAGCGATCGGGGAACGATCCTGTTATTGGAGAGAATCGATACAAACGATTCGGACATGGTACAATTAATTGGGACCAAGTCCAGGGTCCGCCCAGAAGGGCGCAAAACCCTTTGCACTATAAAACAGAGTCCCCAAGGTCAGAACGGGCTCTCTGAATCTCTCGGAAGAGCTCTTACTCCTCTTCTTCACCTTCACCTTGGCATTTGGCTCTCAGCGACGAGAGGACCGCCAAGCACCAGCCAAGAAAGTCTAAAGTCAGCGCACGCTACGAGTTAGGCGCTCCTAGCTACTATTCTATACCAGTTCGAAGCCAGCAGTATCAGAACCGGACAACGGCCATTGTTCCTCTGACTGAGTGGGCACCCAAAGCTAAGTATAGGCGTTTAGTAGTAGTTGTAGTTTAGTGAGTAGAGTTTATGCATGAGTAATAATTGACTGTGTGTGTAAATAAATGTGCATTGATTTCAAACTTACTAACTGGTGTATCGGGTTATTGATCAGTATTCGATTTTGAACCTTGTGGTGGTATCATAAAGATACCTGGCGACTCTTGAGCAAAGGTAATTAAAACAGAGCAAATTAAGGGAAAGCATAACGAGCAACATTAAGGTCCATGGCCCCAATGTCATTAAAATCCCTGGCCAAAGGTAGAGTTACTATCAGTCATGTTAGTGTCCTTCTATACTTCCTACAAACTTCACAGCAATCGCTAACCTGTTCTATTAGCTTAGTATTGTCTTCATCCATTACCCCTGCATCCTTTAATAAAATTTTCAGCCTCCGAGGAGACTGATGCGCAAATCGCCTATGCAGTTTTAATACAACAAACTTTTTATCAGCTAAAGTCCCATTTTCAGCTGCCATTAACACATCCTTAACAACTGTACTTGAAATATTATTTGTCAGTAATGGAATGCAATAGTGTCCCGATTGTGTAAATTGTAAGTCCACCGTCTTTCCAAAAACTGTTGCCTTATCCTGTTTCATATCCAGTTTCATGTGTGCTTTCTTCATCGACAGTCTGCTCAGAAGCAAAGGGATCTCATTGATACAACATCCGTGCTAATAAAATGATTCACTCCTGCAATATTGCAATGGATCACCACTCTTTTCAGCGACTTCAGAGTATTATCATCCCCAAACCTGAAACTTGTGGAACTTTCAAATTCCTTAACCTTGTTACAATTTTCAGCATTCAAGGAGTCCAGGTAACATTTTAACCAGTCAATTACCACGCACAGTAGATGTGCAGCCACTGTCCAATACAGCACTATTGAAGGATTCTGCAACCAACACCCTCATTGGTCACGATTGCTGAGGGAGATAGGGAATGGGTGACAAAAAGGCAGAGAAAGAGAAGGAAGGCAGTGCAGGTGTCCCCTGCGGTCATCTCCCTCCAAAACAGGTATACCGTTTTGGATACTGTTAGGGGAGATGACTCATCAGGGGAAGGCAGTAGTAGCCAGGCTCATGGCACCGTGGCTGGCTCTGCTGCACAGAAGGGCGGGAAAAAGACTGGCAGGGCTATAGTCATAGGGGATCCAATTGTAAGGGGAGTAGACAGTGGTCGAAAACGAGACTCCCGAATGGTATGTTGCCTCCCGGGTGCTCGGGTCAGGGATGTCTCCGATCGGCTGCAGGACATACTGAAGGGGGAGGATGAACAGTCAGTTGTCATGGTGCATATAGGCACCAACGATATAGGTAAAAAAAAAGGGATGAGGTCCTACAATCAGAATTTAGGGAGTTAGGAGATAAGTTAAAAAGTAGGACCTCAAAGGTAGTAATCTCAGGATTGCTACCAGTGCCACGGGACAATCAGAGTAGAAATTCAAGAATAGTCAGAATAAATACTTGGCTTGAGAGATGGTGCAGGAGGGAGGGGTTCAGATTTCTGGGACATTGGAACCGGTTCTGGGGGCGGTGGGACCATTACAAACTGGATGGTCTACACCTGGGCAGGACTGGAACCAATATCCTAGGGGGTGCTTTTGCTAGCACTGTTGGGGAGGTTTTAAACTAATGTGGCAGGGGGATGGGAACCAGATTAGGATGTTAAAGGTCAGTAAAGAAGCAGCAACTAACGCCAGTAAGGTACGAGACAATAAACTCAATGTGACTAGGGGGAAGAGTAGACAGGGAAGAATTGATGAACGCAAAGGGACAGGTGGTCTGAGGTGCATTTGTTTTACTGCGAGAAGTATAGCAGGTAAGGAAGATGAACTTAGGGCTTGGATCAGTACCTGGGAATATGATGTTATTGGTATTACTGAGACTTGGTTGAGGGAAGGGCAGGACTGGCAACTGAATATCCCAGGGTATAGATGCTTCAGGAGGGATATAGAGGGAGGTAGAAGGGGGGGAGGATTACTCGTCAGAGATGATATCACAGCTGTGATTAAGGAGGGCACGATGGAGGATTCGAGCACTGAGGCGATATGGGTAGAGCTAAGAAATAGGAAGGGTGCAGTAACATTGTTGGGACTTTACTACAGGCCTCCCAAAAGCGAGCATGAAGTTGAGGTACAAATATCCATCCTTCCATCTATCTATCTATCTATCTGTCTATCGATCTATCTGTCTATCGATCTATCTACCTATCTATCTATCTGACTAGCTGTCTATCTATAAATCTATCTATCTATATATCTACCTCCCTCTCTGTCTGTCTATCTATCTATCCATCTATTCATTATCCATCTAGACATCTATCTATCTATCCATCCATCTATCCACCCATTCATCCAAATATCTATCTATCTATCTATCTGTCTGTCTATCGATCTTTCTATCTAATCTATCTATCTCTCTATCGATCGATCTATCTATATTTCTAGCTACCTATCTAGGTAAATTCGACTGATTCCAAAGGATGAGGGGATTATCCATGAGGAAAGATCGAACAGGTTAGGCCCATACCCATTGGAGTTCAAAAGAATGAGTGGTGATCCCACTGAAACATATAGGATCCTGAGGAATATTGACAGGATGGATGCTAAGTGGATGGTTCTCCTTGTGTGAGAGAAAAGAGCTAGAGGACACAGATTAAAAATTAAGTATCTCCCATTTAAGACGAAAATAAGGGACAGGATTCTCTGATCCTGAGGCTAAGTGTTGACGCTGTCGTAAACATGCCCTCAGGAGCAGCGATTCTGACCCCTACAGGCGGCCTGCACGGAACTGGAGTGACTCACACTGCTCAAGCGATCGTTGCCAGCGTCAAATGGGCATCACGGGTCTGTGCATGCGCAGTGCAACCTGTGCCAATGCGCGCTCACGCAGTGGCTCCCTTCACCGCGCTGGCTCCGATGCAACATGGGGTAGGGCTACAGGGGCCGGCAAGAAACAGAAAAGGCCCCCAGCCCGAGAGGCCGCCCGCCAATCAGTTGGCCCCGATCGCAGGCGAGGCCACAGCGGAGGCCCCCCCGGGATCGGACCCCCTTTCCCCCCCCCAGATGAATGCACGCTGAGGTCCCACCGGGTAAGACCATATGTGGACAGCGCCGGCGGGACTCTGAATGTTTGTGCGGCCGTTCGGCCCATCCCGGGTGGAGAATCGCCAGGAGAAGGGGTGGGGGGTTGTGTACAGTCGCCCCCGACCGGTGCTGCGCCGACTGCACCGGTACCAATTCACCGGACTCTGGAGAATCAGAGGACCAATGTCGCGCGATTCGCACCCGGTCCGGCGATTGTCCGGCCTGGTGTGGGCTGAGAGAATCCCGCCCAAGGGCATTTTCTTTCCTCTCAGGTGGTCGGTAGTCTGTGGAATTCTCTTCCCCAAAGAGCAGTGGAGATTGGGTTAAAGTTAAGGCCAAAATCAGATCAGCCATGACCTTACTGACTGATGAAGCAGGCTCGAGGGACTGAATAGCCCTCTTTCGCTCCTAAACGTATTTTTTGTATGAGCACACACAAATCTCCATCTAAATGATAAGCAGAAACTAAAAACTGTGTTTTCCGGTCTCACAGCCAAAAATTAAAAATTAAATCCAGTTTTTTACTGAAGAAAAATACTCTCAGTAACAGGGGGCTCTTTGAAATATCGCCATAGAGAACATAACAAAAATCCTCTAAATTTTCTTTGTTGCATTATGGTGTGATTTTTTTCAATGTGTGGTTCCTTAATTTTTTTGTGTAGCCACTGGCTCACACGTCAGCAAGCAGTCTGCGCATTCTCTTCATTTCACTGTGCAGTGCGCAGCTTAGAAACCGGTGCAGGGGCAATGGAGAATCCAAAGAATTCTTACAGTGCATTCGAGTTTGCACTGACCCTCTGAAAGAGCACCCTACCTCGGCCAGCGTTCCCACCCTATCCCCATAACCCCACCTAACCTTTTTGGACACTAAGGGGCAAGTTAACATGGCCAATCCACCTAACCTGCATATCTTTGCACTGTGGGAGGAAACCGGAGCACCCGGAGGAACCCACGCAGACACGGGAGAACATGCAAACTCGACAAAGACAGTCACCCAAGGCAGGAATTGAACCCGGGTCTCTGACGCTATGAGGCAGCAATGCTTGCCACTGTGCTACCCACGTATATGAAAGGCAATTGTGCCAGCCTGTTCAATGCTGACTGTATTTTCTTGGGCTCTACACTTAAAATGATTCTGTGTTTTCTTAAGTAGTTTTTTTTAAAAAGTTCATTCACGGGATGTGGGCACAGTGGTTTGACCATGATTTATTGCCCATCCCTAATTGCCCGAGGTGTGGTGAGTTGCCTTCTTGAACTGCTGCAGTCTGCGTGGTGTCGGTACAGCCTCAGTGCTGTTAGGGAGGGATTTCCAGGATTTTGCCCGTGACAAGGAACTTGCATGACAAGGTGGCTGAACAATTGTCCGCACCATTAGCTGAGGCTGTACGAAACACTGAAGACTTAGAACATAGAACATAGAACAGTGCAGCACAGAACAGGCCCTTGATGTTGTGCCGAGCTATGATCACCCCACTCAAACCCACGTATCCACCCTATACCCGTAACCCAACAACCCCCCCCCTTAACCATACTTTTTAGGACACTACGGGCAATTTAGCATGGCCAATCCACCTAACCCGCACATCTTTGGACTGTGGGAGGAAACCGGAGCACCCGGAGGAAACCCACGCACACACGGGGAGGACGTGCAGACTCCGCACAGACAGTGACCCAGCCGGGAATCGAATCTGGGACCCTGAAGTTGTGAAGCATTTATGCTAACCACCATGCTACCGTGTTGCCCTTGATTTGCTTTCCCTCCTATTACGGGTGAGGAGGGCAAGGCAGAGGAGTGCATAGACTTGTTCCTCCAGCTCTTCCTTATTATGGAAAACGGAAGAGATTTCTTTCCATCCATCTGGGATAGTTTTGAAAGTAGCTCCCCACAATGAAAGCCCTGACGTTAGATGTGAATTCCATTTCTTTGTCCAAATAGATTGGGAAAAACTGAGAATTTTCACCTCGTGCAAATGTGGAAAACAAAATTGTTCCGGAACTGTCATTTATGTGCTCAGTGCTGGGAAGGTCTTGCTGGTGCTTTGTGGAAAAGATGCACTTATCAGCAGGGGGTATAAGCCACGTGCACTTCTCATTTGTTGACTTGTGTGGGTTGTTTCTGTGTCCCTTAGTCACGGCCAGAGGGAAACCACAAAACCTTATGGCAAACACTGGGAAACACATGGAGATCAGAGAATTGGGAGGATTGCACTCCTGCACACTTCATTACTTTTGGTGGAGAGCCAAGCTGAAAGGAACCAAACTGGTGCTATTATGTTGTAGCCTTGCCTCCGTTCTGTCACCCCCTACATGGGGTGTGCAATCAGTTGTCTTGCACTCTTTGTAGCTTTAGTTCCTGTGAAACTGACTCCTTCATTGTAAACATACAGTTCAAGAACAGCATTCTGTCTATCACGTACAATTCAAGAATCCTGTCTATCAATACAGGATGTTTCTCCTGGGGAGATAATTAAATGATCACAATTTTTTTTTTCAAAGGCTGCTGCTCAGGATGACAATTGTCCTACATAAGCTCAAAATGTAGTTTGCTAAGTGATGTATTTTATAAGACAATGCTGGAAACCTCCACAAATAGATTTATTTCTGGAAGAAAAAGAGAGATCCATGCTTTTAAGTGCGACTCACAAACAATTGCTCTGATGAAGGGCTTCTCACTAAACACTAATGAACCGTACCTGTTCAGAGGCTTACTGCCCTGCCATTTTCTGTCCTAATTTCAGATTTCCAGCATTCTGGAAAATTAAGACTTCAATATTTATGGAACACAGGAAAGGTAGAGACACGGGAGCAGTGGTGTGAAACCTGCGGCCCACAAGACATTTTGTTGAGGGAATGAGTGAGGATGGAGTTTGCAAGACTGAGAGCGGAGCCAGGAGATATTAGGGAAAGAGAAAGAGTAGATGGAGTAGGACATAAAAGGGAACAGAGCCAGGAGATATAACAGCACAAGAAAGTGCCAGGCTGAGAACGGAACGATTGGTTGGTGAGAATTTTACTTGTTTTCCTCATTTATCTTTGAATGCTGATGCTACTTATTGGTAACTAAGGTTTTCTTCATAATAAAGTTTCCATAATAGCAACAGTAAAGCTTATCAGGAAAAATATGGTTTATAAATAAAGTAAATAAAGATAAACAAAAATAAAATATATACCTAATTAGGAAATGTGTAACTTTTAGTTGTAGCTGGCATTAACTTTCATAAGCACAGTAAATTTTAATACACATAATAATCTTTATTGTCACAAGTAGGCTTACATTAGCACTGCAATGAAGTTACTGTGAAAAGCCCCTAGTCGTCACACTCCGGCGCCTGTGCGGGTACACCGAGGAAGAATTCAGAATGTCCAATTCACCTAAAAGCACGTCTTTCGGGACTTGTGGGAGGAAACCCACGCAGACACAGGGAGAACGTGCAGACTCCGCACAGACAGTGACCCAAGCCGGGAATTGAACCCAAGACCCTGGAGCTGTGAAGCAACAGTGATAACCATTGTGCTAGGAAAAATGAAATGAAAATGAAAATCGCTTATTGTCACGAGTAGGCTTCAATGAAGTTACTGTGAAAAGCCCCTAGTCGCCACATTCCGGCGCCTGTCCGGGGAGGCTGGTACGGGAATCGAACCGTGCTGCTGGCTTGCCTTGGTCTGCTTTCAAAGCCAGCGATTTAGCCTTGTGAGCTAAACCAGCCCAGCAGTGCCAGGGCACTACCCTGCCCAAAGGGCATACTGCTGGGGGCCCCCGATCCCCTTGGAGACCCCCACAAGTGCCATTCCATCTGGTCTGCTTTTATGGGGACTAGTACCAAACGGCGCTCGCCTGAGGTCCCTAAGGGGTAAGGAAGGGTAAGCGCAAATACTTCCTTTGTTTTTCCCATTTGAAGTTCGTGAATATTTAAATGATTGAGCATTTCTATAGCTCATTTTGAAATATTCAATGTGTATTAAATACATTTAACCTTATTCATGGGATCATGGTTTGTCCACATGAGCAATTTAAACCTTTGCAGCCCACTGAGATGAAAGACTGCCAATCATGAGGCCCACTCACGCGCCCAGGTTGCCCATCTCTGCAATAGAGAATAAAATGCTGACTGGGCCAGTGGAAGTGTATTGGAACTATATGGATATTAAGTATTAATATTTGTTAAGTTTGTCACAGAATTTGTATGTGCCCAACTCATTTTCCAAATTATTGATGCAATTAACTTTCACTCTGGTTTCAGGCCAAGCATTCCAGATCCTAACAACCCAAACAGTGGAAAAACACCTTCTCATCATGGCTATAGGTTTTTGGCCAATGTTTTCAATGTTTTAGCCTTTCATTATTGACCAAAACAACAGAGGGAATAGTTTCTCCCTATCTATTCTACCACAACAGCAGCACGGTAGCACAGTAGGTAGCACAGTTGCTTCACAGCTCCCAGGGTTCCAGGTTCAATTCCCGGCTTGCTTCACTGTCTGCGCGGAGTCTGCACGTTCTCCCCGTGTCTGCATGGGTTTCCTCCGGGTGCTCCGGTTTCCTCCCACAGTCCAAAGACGTGCAGGTTAGGTGGATTGACCATGCTAAATTGCCCTTAGTGTCCAAACAAAAAGGTTAGGTGAGGTTATTGGTTTAGGGTGGAAGTGAGGGCTTCAGTGGGTTGGTGCAGACTCGATGGGCCGAAAGGCCTCCTTCTGCACTGTATGTTCTATGTCTATGATCGGCAAAATGGGTGGATGTATGTGACCAGTTTTCAGTCTGTTTTATGAAGAGAGGCGCCTGTGCCTCTCCAGTTAACTTCTGCTGTTCCTGCACTGCACTACCGTATCCTGCTGGATAGAGAGAGACGTATGTTAGTGAGTGTCGGGCAACATGTTTGGGTGATGTGGCTGTCCGTTGAAATCGTTGAAAGCATATGATAGCATGAATTGTGGGTGAGAGGTTTGCAGAAATATCAAGTGTGTGAGGAGGTGAAGCTATGAATGTGGGGTGCGAGTCATGATTGGTCGAGGGTGTTGCAAGGTGGGTGATGGATGTCCGATGCAGTATCTGAAGTTAGTGATGCTGCCGGTGGGATATGGCATTTTATGGTGTATTCACTAACTTTACTCAGGTAAGTTCATTCATTCCATCGAACATTGCATCCTTATCCTCGGGGCTTGATTTCTGGCATTGTCCTATGTGGCTATGTGTGCTCCTACCGCTCTCCGCAGCATGTGTCCAGAACGCCTCCTGCTCCTTCCTGATGCCAGACATCTCTCTTCCTTCCGTGCAGCTTTGGAAAACCTTGGAGCCCACCTCGGTCATGTTATGACATTCCTTGGGTGAGATTGTCCGGCCCGTGTTTCTCGGCTGTGCGTCGTTTGCTGACGGCGGGATTCTATCTCCCTGCTGATTGTCAATGGGATTTACCATCGTAACCATCCCACAGAACCCGCTGGTGGGGGGCGGTGCCAGCAGAAAAATTTAAATCGCAAGAACCAGAGGATTCAGGCCCTCATTTCTGATCTCCACAACTGTTTTCAGAGGCTGTACAATGCAGTTTACATTGTGTCTGACAAATTTGATTGAATTTCTTGAGGTAACTGAGCCGATTGATCAAGGTAGTGCAATTGTTTTGATACCATAGATCATAGAATTTACAGTGCAGAAGGAGGCCATTCGGCCCATCGAGTCTGCACATGCCACTTAAACCCACACCTGTAATCCCTTAACCCATTTAAACCTTTGACACTAAGGGCAATTTAACATGGTCAATCACCTAACCTGCACATCTTTGGACTGTGGGAGGAAACCGGAGCACCCGGAGGAAACCCACGCACACACAGGGAGAACGTGCAGACTCCGCACAGACAGTGACCCAGCCGGGAATCGAACCTGGGACCCTGGAACTGTGAAGCAATTGTGCTAACCACTGTGCTATCGTGCTGCCCTAAAGGCATTCGGCAAAGCGCTATACAGGAGCATTATCAAGATGATGGAACCCACAAAATTAAGGCAAAAGTGATAGTTTGGAAATAAAATTGGCTTAGTAACAAGAACCAGAAGATGGTAGTGGACTGGCAGGTGGCTCGCAGCAGGAATCGAACTGCCGACTGAACTGGCACGTTAACCTTAAGCGAATCAGGAACAAGGACTCCCAAGTTCCTTTGTGCTTCTGATTTCCTAAGCATTTCCCCATTTAGAAAATAGTCCATGCCTCCATTTCTCCTTCCAAAGTGCATAATTTTTCCACATTGTATTCCATCTGACACTTCTTTGCCCACTCTCTTCTTTTGTCTACAAAATTATGAGGGGCATGGACAGTGGATAGTCAGAGGCTTTTTCCCAGGGTAGAGGGGTCAATTACTAGGGGGCATAGGTTTAAGGTGCGAGGGGCAAGGTTGAGAGGAGATGTACAAGGCAAGTTTTTTTACATTGAGGGTAGTGGGTGCCTGGAACTCATTGCTGGAGGAGGTGGTGGAAGCAGGGACAATAGCGACATTTAAGGGGCATCTTGACAAATACATGAATAGGATGGGAATAGAGGGATACGGACCCAGGAAGTGTCCTTGTATCATTTGCAAACTTAGTAACAGTGCCTTCAGTTCCTTCTTCCAGATCATTAATGTACATTGTGAAAAGTTGTAATCCCAGCACAGACTCCCGAGGTACACCACTAGTCACCGGCTGCCATCCTGAAAAAGACCCTTTATCTCCACTCTCTGCCATCTACCAGTCAGCCAATCCTCCATCTATGCCAGGTTCGTACCCTTAGCACCATGGGCTCTTAACTTATTTAACAGCCTCCTATAGGGCAGCTTGTCAAAGGATTTCTGGAAATCTAAATAAATCACCAATTGGAATGTTGGTCAGAGGCACAATAGGTTATTTATGTTATTTTTAAACTGGTGTTCAGGTCTGCATAAATATTGATAATGCAGTGGGAAAATCCAGCCGTTTTGAGAACTGAAGTGCAGCATGATGACAATTTGGACTAAAAGCTTTGCCTTTCAAAGACTTAGCTTCAAACATTCTGGCCACTGTCAAACAAAGTACTTGAGAACAGGACATATGAAAGTTACCTTTAAATTGATTGCAAACACTTCTATATCTGATGCAAAAGCACCATTTAAAACCACTAAGCAAGGACATAATTGTGTCTCAAATTAGAAATGATAACATAAATTGTTATTGAGTTCCTATTTCAAACATTTAATGAGAAAATCTTCATGACGTTTAAGGGGATAATCATTTTAAAAAGGTAAATTAATGAGAAGCATTCTGGGTGGTTTCGGAGTGATAAGAAATTCTTCTGAAGATAAATAAATTGAACATTTACTGTCAGCCCAACAAGAGTTTTGTTTGAATTTGGGATAATTTAGAAATGATAAAATAACAGGAAGCAAATCCGATGGTTTAATTTTCAGCAAGCAACAATCATCTAAAATAATGAACAAAGAAACAAAAACCGTTAATGCCTGAAATCTGTGTTTGACTTTTGTTTTAAAGATGTTGGGCGGATTTCTCCGGTCCCCCAGCCGCGTATTTCTCAGCCGTTCAATGGCGGGGGGATTCTACCTTCCCACTGCTTCTCAATGGGATTTCCCATTGTAACCACTCCCCCACCAACAAACCCGCTGGAGGGGGTGCACTGCCAGCGGGAAAAGTGAATCCCAACCACCGGAGAATTCCAGCCATTATGAGAATATTGCATCGGAAGTTAAAGTTTCTTCAGGGTTCATGAACGAGAGAGTGGAAACTAATGGGATATGTATAATTGAATGAGAGGAATTGACTGAAAGCAGGAGACAGACAAGAAAATCGCACTACCAAATAGTCATTCAATAGAAATATCACTCCTGTATTGATGTACATTTTGACGAATGGAAAATGTAGAAGGGATCAGTAAATTCATAGTTTTCGCTTTGACATGTAACTGCATTTAATAGTCCACAACATTGAGACCATGCAAGGCTCAGATAACAAAGAATAATACAGCACAGGAACATGCCCTTTGGCCCTCCAAGCCTGTCCGGGGAAGTGCAGGGGGTCATGATACCACCCTTGGCCAAAACCATCAGTACTTTCTCGTGCCGTATCCCTCTATACCCATCCTATCCATGTTTGTCAAGATGCCTTTTGAACGCCATTAATGTATCTGCTTCCACAATCTCACCTGGCAATGCATTCCAGGCACTCACCATCCTCTGTGTAAAAAACCTGCCTCGCACAACTCCTCTAAACTTTGCCCCACAGATCTTAAACCAATGTCCCCTGGTGACTGACCCCTCCACCCTGGAAAAGAATGGCTGCCCATCCAATCTATCCATGCCACTGATAATCTTGTACACCTCTATCAGGTCACCCCTCAACCTCTGTCATTCTAATGAAAATAGTCCGAGTCTATTCAGCCTCTCTGTACAGCTAGCACCTTCCAGACCAGACAACATCCTGGTAAATCTCCTCTGCACCCTCTCCAAAGCCTCCACATCCTTCTGATAGTGTGGCGACCAGAATTGTGCGCATAATTCCAAGTGCGGCCTTACCAAGGTTCTATACAACTGTAGCATGACTCGGCAGTTGTTATACTCTATGCCCCATTCAATGAAGGCAAGCATTCTGTATGCTTTCTTGACTACCTTCTCCACTTGTGTTGCCACTTTCACAGATTTGTGGACCTCCATGCCCAGATCTCTCTGACTTTCAGAGAGATTTTTTGCCTAAGTGTTTTGCCATTTATTGTATATTTCCCCTCTATGTTAGACCTACCAAAATGCATTACCTCACATTTGTCATTTCTCTGCCCAAGTTTCCAACCTATCTATGTCCTGCTGTATCCTCTGACAATCCTCAACACTCTCTGCCACTCCACCAACCTTGTTGTTATCTACGAACTTACTAATCAGACTGGCTACATTTTCATCCAAATCGTTTGTGCACTACAGAAGCCCCAGCACCGATTCCTGTGGAACACCACTAGTCACAATATTCCATTCATAAAACCACCCTTCTACTGCTACCCTCTGCCATTTGTGACCAAACCAGCTCTGTATCCATCTTACCACCTCACCTCTGATCCCATGTAACTTCATCTTTTGTATCAGTCTGCCATGAGGATGAGAAGGGAGTTTTAATAATGGGAGATGAGGAAATGGCTGAGGAACTTATCAGGTTTTTGGGTCGGTCTTCACAGTGGAAGGCCGACAATACACTCCAATATTGTGATTGTCCCCTTCCTGTTCCTGGGCTCTACCCAGATTGCCTCATTGTATGAGCCCTCCAAGGTGTCCTCCTGCAGTATGGCTATAATATTCTCCTTAGCCAGAATTCTGGGAGTTAGGCAATAGACTGAAGAGCAGGACCTCTATGGATGTAATCTCTGGATTACTCCCAGTGCCACAGCTAGTGAGTACAGGAGTAGGAAAATAGCTTGGATGAATGAGTAGCTTGAGAGTTTGTGCAAGATCATTAGATTCCTGGGTCATTGAGACCGTTTTTGGGGAAGAGACCTGCACAAGTAGGATGGTCTATATCAAACCAGAGTGGGACTAACAGCCGTGCTGGTGGGTTTGCTAGTGCTGTTGGGAAGAGAAACTCAATTGTCAGGGGGAGGGGACCCAGACTGATAGCAGAATAGGGACACAGTATAACATAGAAAAGCAATCAGGTCAGAGGGAATACAGCGATAGTAAGTTTCAAGGGAGTAAGACAAGGCTGAATGGTGTCTACTTTAATGCCAGGAGTATAGAATATAGAACAGTAGAATATAGAACAGTACAGCACAGAACAGGCCCTTCGGCCCTCGATGTTGTGCCGAGCAATGATCACCCTACTCAAACCCACGTATCCACCCTATACCCGTAACCCAACAACCCCCCAACCTTACTTTTTAGGACACTACGGGCAATTTAGCATGGCCAATCCACCTAACCCGCACATCTTTGGACTGTGGGAGGAAACCAGAGCACCCGGAGGAAACCCACGCACACACGGGGAGGATGTGCAGACTCCGCACAGACAGTGACCCAGCCGGGAATCGAACCTGGGACCCTGGAGCTGTGAAGCATTTATGCTAACCACCATGCTACCGTGCTGCCCCAAGTATTATAGATAAAACAGATGAGTTAAGGGCAATGATTGAAACGTGTAATGATGATAATAATAGCTGTCACAGAGACAAGGTCGAGAGAGGGGCAGGATAGGCAATTTAAAATCTCGGGATAGTGAATCTTCAGGCAAGGCAGAGGAGGTGGTAAAAGAGGAGGAGGCATTGCATTATTAGCTAAGTAGGCACTTACTGCGGGAAGGAGAGATTCGATATGGAGGTGGGCATCAAATGAAGCTTTGTGGGCAGAGCTCAGGGATAAAAAAAGGCAAGCTATGTTGCTAGATGTTCATTACAGACTCCCAGATACTCAGCGGTAAATAGAAGAGAAAATATGTGGGCAATTCGCAGAGCGCTGTAAAAATAATAATAGGGTAATTATATTAAGTGATTTTAACTTTCCCAAAATTAATTGGGATAGTCATCATGTTAAGGGCTTGGATGGAGTAGAGTTCTTAAAATACAGAAAAACTTTTCAGCTCAATATGTAGAGAATCCAACAAGGGATAGAACATGGAACATTACAGCGCAGTACAGGCCCTTCGGCCCTCGATGTTGCGCCAACCTGTGAAACCCCTCTAAAGCCCATCTACACTATTCCATCATCATCCATATGTCTATCCAATGACCATTTAAATGCCCTTAATATTGGCGAGTCCACTACTGTTGCAGGCAGGGCATTCCACGCCCTTACTACTCTCCGAGTAAAGAACCTACCCCTGACATCTGCCCTATATCTATCTCCCCTCAATTTAAAGCTATGTCCCCTCGTGCTAGCCATCACCATCCGAAGAAAAAGGCTCTCACTGTCCACCCTATCTAATCCTCTGATCATCTTGTATGCCTCTATTAAGTCACCTCTTAAACTTCTTCTCCCTAACAAATACAGCCTTAAGTCCCTCAGCCTTTCCTCATAAGATCTTCCCTCCATACCAGGCAACATCCTGGTAAATCTCCTCTGCACCCTTTCCAATGGTTCCAATGGGGACCAGAACTGCACGCAATGCTCCAAATGCGGCCGCACCAGAGTTTTATACAGCTGCAACATGACCTCATGGCTCCAAAACTCAATCCCTCTACCAATAAAAGCTAACACACCGTACGCCTTCTTCACAACCTGGGTGGCAACTTTCAGGGATCTATGGGCATGGACACCGAGATCCCTCTGCTCATCCACACTACCAAGAATCTTACCATTAACCCAGTACTCTGTCTTCCTGTTACTCCTTCCAAAATGAATCACCTCACACTTTTCTGCATTAAACTCCATTTGCCATCTCTCAGCCCAGCTCTGCATGTCCCTCTGTGACCTGCAACATCGTTCCGCATTGTCCACAACTCCAGCGACTTTAGTGTCAGCTGCAAATTTACTCGCCCATCCTTCTACGCCCACCTCCAGGTCATTTATAAAAATGACAAACAGCAGTGGCCCCAAAACAGATCCTTGTGGTACACCACTAGTAACTGAACTCCAGGCTGAACATTTCCCATCAACCACCACCATCTGTCTTCTTCCAGCTAGCCAATTTCTGATCCAAACTGCTAAATCACCCTGAAACCCATGCCTCCGTATTTTCTGCAGTAGCCTACCATCGGGAACCTTATCAAACGCTTTACTGAAATCCATATACACCACATCAGCTGCTCTACCTTCGTCCACCTGTTTGGTCACCTTCGCAAAGAACTCAATAAGGTTTGTGAGGCACGACCTACCCTTCACAAAACTGTGTTGACTATCCCTAATCAAATTATTCCTTTCCAGATGATTATAAATCCTATCTCTTGCAGACCATTCCAAGACTGTGCCCACAACAGAAGTAAGGTTCACTGGTCTATAGTTACCGGGGTTGTCTCTACTCCCCTTCTTGAACAAGACAATATTTGCTCTCCTCCAGTCTTCTGGCACTATTCCTGTAGACAATGACGACATAAAGATCAAAGCCAAAGGCTCAGCAATCTCCTCCCGAGCTTCCCAGAGAATCCTAGGATAAATCCCATCTGGCTCAGGGGACTTATCTATTTTCACACTTTCCAGAATTGCCAACACCTAGAACATAGAACGATACAGCGCAGTACAGGCCCTTCGGCCCTCGATGTTGCACCGAAATGGAAAAAAACTAAAGGCCATCTAACCTACACTATGCCCTTATCATCCATATGCTTATCCAATAAACTTTTAAATGCCCTCAATGTTGGCGAGTTCACTACTGTTGCAGGTAGGGCATTCCACGGCCTCACCACTCTTTGCGTAAAAAACCCACCTCTGACCTCTGTCCTATATCTATTACCCCTCAATTTAAGGCTATGTCCCCTCGTGCTAGCCACCTCCATCCGCGGGAGAAGGGTCTCGCTGTCCACCCTATCTAACCCTCTGATCATTTTGTATGCCTCTATTAAGTCACCTCTTAACCTTCTTCTCTCTAACGAAAACAACCTCAAGTCCATCAGCCTTTCCTCATAAGATTTTCCCTCCATGCCGGGCAACATCCTGGTAAATCTCCTCTGCACCCGTTCCAAAGCTTCCACGTCCTTCCTATAATGAGGCAACCAGAACTGTACGCAATACTCCAAATGCGGCCGTACTAGAGTTTTGTACAACTGCAACATGACCTCATGGCTCCGGAACTCAATCCCTCTACCAATAAAGGCCAACATATCATAGGCGTTTTTCACAACCCTATCAACCTGGGTGGCAACTTTCAGGGATCTATGTACATGGACACCGAGATCCCTCTGCCCATCCACACTACCAAGCATTTTACCATTAGCCAAATATTCCGCATTCCTGTTATTCTTTCCAAAGTGAATCACCTCACACTTCTCCACATTAAACTCCATTTGCCACCTCTCAGCCCAGCTCTGCAGCGTATCTATGTCCCTCTGTAACCTGCAACATCCTTCCGCACTGTCTACAACTCCACCGACTTTAGTGTCGTCTGCAAATTTACTCACCCATCCTTCTGCGCCCTCCTCTAGGTCATTTATAAAAATGACAAACAGCAACGGCCCCAGAACAGATCCTTGTGGTACGCCACTCGTAACTGAACTCCATTCTGAACATTTCCCATCAACTACCACTCTCTGTCTTCTTTCAACTAGCCAATTTCTGATCCACATCTCTAAATCACCCTCAATCCCCAGCCTCCGTATTTTCTGCAATAGCCGACCGTGGGGAACCTTATCAAACGCTTTACTGAAATCCATATACACCACATCAACTGCTCTACCCTCGTCTACCTGTTCAGTCACCTTCTCAAAGAACTCGATAAGGTTTGTGAGGCATGACCTACCCTTCACAAAACCATGCTGACTATCCCTAATCATATTATTCCTATCTAGATGATTATAAATCGTATCTTTTATAATCCTCTCCAAGACTTTACCCACCACAGACGTTAGGCTCACCGGCCTATAGTTACCGGGGTTATCTCTACTCCCCTTCTTGAACAAAGGGACCACATTTGCTATCCTCCAGTCCTCTGGCACTATTCCTGTAGCCAATGATGACCTAAAAATCAAAGCCAAAGGCTCAGCAATCTCTTCCCTGGCTTCCCAGAGAATCCTAGGATAAATCCCATCAGGCCCCGGGGACTTATCTATTTTCACCTTGTCCAGAATTGCCAACACTTCTTCCCTACGCACCTCAATGCCATCTATTCTAATAGCCTGGGTCTCAGCATTCTCCTCCACAATATTATCTTTTTCCTGAGTGAATACTGACGAAAAGTATTCATTTAGTATCTCGCTTATCTCCTCAGCCTCCACACACAACTTCCCACCACTGTCCTTGACTGGCCCTACTCTTACCCTAGTCATTCTTTTATTCCTGACATACCTATAGAAAGCTTTTGGGTTTTCCTTGATCCTACCTGCCAAAGACTTCTCATGTCCCCTCCTTGCTCGTCTTAGCTCTCTCTTTAGATCCTTCCTCGCTTCCTTGTAACTATCAAGCGCCCCAACTGAAACTTCACGCCTCATCTTCACATAGGCCTCCTTCTTCCTCTTAACAAGAGATTCCACTTCTTTGGTAAACCACGGTTCCTTCGCTCGACCCCTTCCTCCCTGCCTGACTGGTACGTACTTATCAAGAACATGCAATAGCTGTTCCTTGAACAAGCTCCACATATCCAGTGTGCCCAACCCTTGCAGCCTACTTCTCCAACCTACACATCCTAAGTCATGTCTAATGGCATCATAATTGCCCTTCCCCCAGCTATAACTCTTGCCCTGCGGGGTATACTTATCCCTTCCCATCACTAACGTAAAGGTCACCGAATTGTGGTCACTGTTTCCAAAGTGCTCACCTACCTCCAGATCTAACACCTGGCCTGGTTCATTACCCAAAACCAAATCCAATGTGGCCTCGCCTCTTGTTGGCCGCCTCCTTATGAACCCTTCTAGTCTAGTAGCCTGTATCTCATATTCTCCTGAACAACATTGTCTTTTTCCTGTGTGAACACTGACGAAAAATATTCATTTAGCACCTCTCCTATCTCCTAGGACTCCATACACAACTTCCCACTACTGTCCTTACTCTTACCCTAGTCATTCTTTTATTCCAGACATACCTATAGAAAGCTTTAGGATTTTCCTTGATCCTACCTGCCAAAGACTTCTCATGTCCCCTCCTGACACTTCTTAGCTCTCTCTTTAGGTCCTTCGTCGCTAACTTGTAACTCTCGAGCGCCCTAACTGAACCTTCACGTCTCATCTTTACACAAGCCTCCTTCTACCTCTTGACAAGTGATTCAACTACTTTAGTAAACCACGGTTCCCTCGCTCGACCACTTCCTCCCTGCCTGCCAGGTACATACTTATCAAGGACACGTAGTAGCTGTTCCTTGAACAAGCTCCACTTGTGCCCATCCCCTGCAGTTTCTTTCCCCATCCTATACGTCCTAAGTCTTGCCTCATCGCATCATAATTGCCTTTCCCCCAGCTATAACTCTTGCCCTGCGGTACATACCTATCCCTTTCCATCGCTAAAGTACACATAACCAAATTGTGGTCAGTATCACCAAAGTGCTCACCTACCTCCAAATCTAACACCTATCCTGGTTCATTACCTAGTACCAAATCCAATGTGGCCTCCCCTCTTGTTGGCCTATCTACATACTGTGTCAGGAAACGCTGCTGCATACATTGGACAAAAACGGACCCATCTAAAGTACTCGAACCATAGCGTTTCCAGTCAATATTTGGAAAGTTAAAGTCCACCATAACAACTACCCTGTTACTTTTGCTCCTATCCAGAATCATCTTTGCAATCCTCGACATCTCTGGAACTTTTCGGAGGCCGATAGAAAACCCCTAACAGGGTGACCTCTCCTTTCCTGTTTCAACCCTCAGCCCATACTACCTCAGTAGACGAGTCCTCATCACCGTAATACTGTCCTTGACTAACAATGCCACACCTCCCCCTCTTTTACCACCTTCCCTGAGCTTACTGAAATATCTAAACCCCAGAACCTGCAACAACCATTCCTGTCCCTGCTCGAGCCATGTCTCCGAAATGGCTACAACATCGAAGTCCCAGGTACCAACCCATGCTGCAAGTTCACCCACCTTATTCCGGATGCTCCTGGCGTTGAAGTAGACACACTTCAAACCACCTTCCTGCCTGCCGGTACACTCCTGCAACCTTGAAACCTTATTCATGACCTCACTACTCTCAACCTCCTGTATACTGGAGCTACAATTCAGGTTCCCAACCCTCTGCTGAATTAGTTTAAACCCTCCCGAAGAGCATTAGAAAATTTCCCCCCCAGGATATTGGTACCCCTCTGGTCCAGGTGTAGACCATCCCGTTTGTAGAGGTCCCACCTACCCCAGAATGAGCCCCAATTATCCAGGTATCTGAAACCCTCCTTCCTGCACCATCCCTGTAGCCACGTGTTCAACTGCTCTCTCTCCCTATTCCTCGTCTCGCTAGCACGTGGCACGGGTAACAGCCCAGAGATAATAACTCTGTTTGTTCTAGTTCTAAGATTCCACCCTAGCTCCCTGAATTCCTGCCTTACATCCCTATCCCTTTTCCTACCTATGTCATTGGTGCCTATATGGACCACGACTTGGGGCTGCTCCCCCTCCCCCTTAAGGATCCCGAAAACACGATCCGAGACATCACGGACCCTGGCACCTGGAAGGCAACACACCAACCGTGAGTCTCTCTCGTTCCCACAGAATTTCCTATCTATCCCCCTAGCTATGGAGTCTCCAGTGACTAATGCTCTACTCCTCTCCCCCCTTCCCTTCTGAGCAACAGGGACAGACTCTGTGCCAGAGACCTGTACTCCATGGCTTACCCCTGGTAAGCCCCCCCCCCCCCCACCAGTAACCAAAGCGGTATACTTGTTACTAAGGGGAACGACCACAGGGGATCCCTGTACTGACTGCTTCCTCCTAGCCCTCCCACCGTCACCCATCTATCTTCATTCTTCGGAGTAACTACATCCCTGAAGCTTCAGTCTATGACCACCTCTGCCTCCCGAATGACCCGAAGTTCATCCAACTCCAGCTCCAGTTCCCTAACGCGGTTTCTGAGGAGCTGGAGATGGGTGCACTTCCCACAGGTGAAATCAACAGGGACACTGACGGCGTCACTAACCTCAACCATTCTGCAGGAGGAACATTGCACTGCCTTCCCTGCCTACCCCCCCCCCCCCCCCCCCCCCCGCCAGATAACTTGCGGATAAAACAAAGAAAAGAAAGGAAGAGCTTACCTGATATTTACTCAACCCCTTAGGTTAGAGGAGGTGGAAGAGTGGGGGACACTACAAGTGTAGTGTCTCGGGTTTAGCAACCGCTCAAGGTGCAGTGCTGGACCTAATTCAGGGAAATGAAGCCGGACAGGTGGTTAATGTGGGGGAGCATTTTGGTTATAGCGACCACAACATAATTCAATTTAAAATTTGTTATAGACAAGGGGCGGGATTCTCCCGTACCCGATGGGGCGGGGTGTCCCGGCGGGACGGAGTGGCGTCAACCATTCTGGCGCTGGGCGGCCCCAAAAGTGCGGAATTGTCCGCACCTTCAGGGGCTAGGCTGGCGCCGGAGTGGTTTACACCTCGCCAGCCGGGACCGAAGGGACTCCGCCAGCCGGCGCGGGTCCGTACATGCGCGGGAGCATCAGCGACTGCTGACCTCATCCCCGCGCATGTGCAGGGGGGGTTCACCTTCGCGCCGGCCATCGCGTAGGCTTACACGGCTGGCGCATAGGAAAAGAGTGCCCCCACGGCACAGGCCCTCCCGCGGATCGGTGGGCCCCGATCACGGGCCAGGACACCGTGGGGGCATCCCCCGGGACCAGATTGCCCAACGCCCCTCCCCCCCGGAGCCCGCCCACGCCGCCAGGTCCCGCCGGTAAGGGACCTTGTCCAATTTACGCTGGCGGGACCGGCATAGAACGAGCGGGACTTTAGCCAATCGCAGGTCGGAGAATCGCCGGGGGGCCGCTGCGAGTGGCCGCCGACAGGCACGGTTCCCCCCCCCCGCCAATTCTCCAGCGCCGGAGAATTCGGCAGGGGCGGGATTCACGCCGCCCCCTGGCGATTCTCCGATCCGGCGGGGGGTCGGAGAATCCCACCCAAGGAAATTGACAAGTTGCAAAAAAAAAAAAAAAAGTTTTGGATTGGGGGAAAGAGTAGATTTTAACAAAACAAAACAGGATCTGGCCAAGGTAGACTGGAAAGGGTTACTTGTGGGAAGCCAAAAGACGAATAGTGGGAGGCATGCAAAGACGAAATGGGGAGGCTACAGGCCCACTATCTTCCCTTTGGGATAATAGGAAGGTGTAATAAACCCAGACAACCAAGGATGACCAGAGATAGTCAGGATATGATGAGAAAGAAAAGGGAGGCTTTTAACGAGTATAAGGGGAGCAAGGCTGCAGAGGCATTAGTGGAGGACAGAAAGTGCAGGATGGAGTTTAAGAAAGCAATTAGGAGAGCAAAGGGGGGGATATGAGAAAGCTCTGGCTGGTAAAAGTAGGGAAAATTCCAAGATATTCTCCAAGTCTATCAATGGGAAGAGAATAACCAGGGAAGGAGGAGGGTCCATTAAGACCAAAGGGAAATATGTGGGTGGAGCCAGAGTACATTGGTAGGGTGTTGAATCATAGAATTTACAGTGCAGAAGGAGGCCATTTGGTCCATCAAGTCTGCACCACCTTTGGAAAGAGCACCCTAGTTAAGCCCACACTTGCACCATATCCACATAACCCAGTAACCCCACCTAACCTTTTTGGACGTGAAGGGCAATTTAGCCAATCCACCTAACCTGCCCATCTTTGAACTGTGGGAGGAAACAGGAGCACCTGGAGGAATCCCACATAAACACGGGAGAAAGTGCAAACTCCACACAGACAGTGACACAAGCCGGGAATTAAATCTGGGATCCTGGAGCTGTGAACACAGAACATACAGTGCAGGAGGCCATTCGGCCCATCGAGTCTGCACCGACCCACTTAAGCCCTCACTCCCACCCTATCCCCGTAACCCAATAACCCCTCCTAACCTTTTTGGACACCAAGGGCAATTTACCATGACCAATCCACCTAACTGCACGTCTTTGGACTGTGGGACGAAACTGGAGCACCCGGAGGAAACCCACGCAGACACGGGGAGAACATGCAGACTCCGCACAGACAGTGACCCAGTGGGGAATCGAACCTGGGACCCTGGCGCTGTGAAGCAACAGTGCTAACCACTGTGCTACCGTGCCACCCTGAAAATTTGGGTCAGAGCCCTGGCAATCACCTCAGATATTTCATATCTGTCTTCGCTCAAGAGTATAAGGAGATAGTTATGGAACTCGAGGAGAGAGATGGTGAAGTTCTTGAGCAAATTGTCACAGTGAGTGACAAGGTATTGCAGTTATGATGGGTTTAAAAGTGGACAAATCTCCAGGTCCGGATGAATTGTGTCCCAGGCTGCTGTGGGAGGCGAGGGAGGAGATTGCCAGGGCTCTGACCCAAATTTTAAATTCCTCTTTGGTCATGGGGGAGGTGCCTGAGGACTGGAGAACAGCTAATGTGTTCCCACTGTTTAAGAAACGTTGTAGAGCCAAGCCAGGTGAACTACAGACCAGTGAGTCTCACGTCAGTGGTTGGGAAACTATTGGAGAAAAGTCTGAAGGCGAGAATCTATCCACTTGCAGAGGCAAGGTTTGATCAGGGGTAGTCAGCATGGCTTTGTCAGAGCGAGGTCATGCCTAAGAAATTAGATTGAATTTTTTGAGCATGTAACCAAATGAATAGATAAGGGTGGTGCAGTTGATGTAGTTTACATGGATTTCAGCAAAACCTTTGACAAGGTCCCATACGGGAGAGTTATTAAGCAGGCAAATGCACATAGGATACAGTATGATTTGATACGGTGGATTCATAATTTGCTTCGCTGTAGGAAACATTAATGACAGACGGCTGCTTTAGTAACTGGAAGCCAGTGTTCAGTGGCGTACCACAGGGATCTATTGTTTGTAATTTATATAAATGACATCAATAACTATGTGGTGGGTAGGATCAGTAAGTTTGAGAATAACACAAAGATTGGTCAGGTGGTTAAGAGTGAGACGTGTGCCTTGGGTCACAGGAAGACATAGACGGGATGGTCAAATGGGGGGCTAAGTGCCAGATGGAATTGAACCCTGAAAAGTGTGAGGTGAGACAAGACAGTATACGATGAAAGGTCTGACACTGGGAAGTTCCGAGGAACAAAGGGACCTTGCCGGGTTTGTCCATAGATCTCTAAAGGCAGAAGGGCAGGTTAATAGGGTGGTGAAAAAGACATGGGATTTTGTCTCCACAGAAACTATTTGGTGGTCACTCCAACAAAAACGGTCATGGACAGATGCATCTGCAATAGGCAGGTTGGTGAGGAAGCGGTGACGTAGGTTTTTCCTTCTTGTTACTTCCCTCATCACAATACACAATTACATGAGACAGAACAGAAAGATAAGGGTATTTAATCTCAAAATATATGAATCTGAAAAAAAAATGAAAATCGCTTATTGTCACGAGTAGGCTTCATTGAAGTTACTGTGAAAAGCCCCTCGTCGCCACATTCCGGCGCCTGTCCGGGGAGGCTGATACGGGAATCGAACCGTGCTGCTGGCCTGCCTTGGTCTGTTTTAAAAGCCAGCGATTTAGCTCAGTGAGCTAAACCAGCCCCTCTACCACCCGTAAACATGTTAATATCATCTCAATCTTGTTAAATATACTTACTTGGACTACATTCTACAAGTCATTGTACTACCCAGAAACAGTAATTCACAAGAATACATAATAATCACAATATATGAAAACAAATGATTTAGAGCAGTACATCTCAAACTATCTGATGTGGCGGACCGGCAGTTTTTTTTTTCAATGTGCCAGGGACCGGTAAGCGAAACAAGCCAATCCAGGATTACTGTCTCTTTCTTTTCCGGAAACACTCCAAGTACCGGCAGACGATGGCTCGAGTACCGGCACCGGTACGCGTACCACACTTTGAGAAGCACTGATTTAGAGAATCTCTGATTTCTTACTGTAATCCATTGGGTTTTTTTCCCTAAGGGTGTGGTAAGCAAAATGGACGGCAGGATCCTGTGGTCAAATCAGGCAATTAGGCAGACTAGGATATTCTACTGTACGATATTTTTCAATCGTAATATCAGGATTTTATTTGCTGACATTAGCTATGCTTTGTAAAAATATAGAGTGCAAATCACTCTCATTTCCAGGCAGCAATTCCAATACTACAGACATGTTTGGTATTCCAAGCTCCTGTTCGGTGCCTGACACTAGCAGCTGGGCAGTATGCCAGCATTTCTCAGCCTTCACTCATCCGCAAATTACAAGCTCTGATGTTATAACGGCTCTAAATGCATCACTTCCGGATTGCTCACTCCTATTCAGCTGCCACTAACAATAGATGTTGCAACTCACAACATCACCATCAACCTTATTCACCTGAAACACTGAGCTTTGTAGTTTGGCATACAAACAACTTTAACAGCACAATCTCAGTTACATTCATTGATATTCAGCCCATTACAGTTATTCTATTCCAATAACATAAATGTGGAGGAAATACATACTGGAATAAGTTGGACATTAATGATTCCTAGCACATTGCTAGGATTCAGCACACAAAAAGAATAATCAATCAGAATATTCTCAACAGCAAAAGAATTGAATGTTTGAGGATATCAGTTGAAAGTGAGCTTGAATTTCTGAATTTTCTGAAGTGCTGAATTTTACCCTTAAATGATGTCGCTTGTGACAATTTCTTGTCATTTTCAATTAAAATAACCAAGTAAAATTCTTTCATTACCATTATGAAAAGATGCCGTCAACAACAGAATGTAATTGATCACAGCAGTAAAAATGTCACCCCTCATTCCAAATATTTCTTTTGACCAGCCAATCATACTAACCCACGTAGCAATGACCATTTAAACTCCAACATCACAATCAATTCAGGGGGTTTTACTACCATTGTTATGACAAATAAAATTAGTTTATGTAAATTTCAATTTGCAACTCAATTCAAGAAAATTAAGATTGGGGAATACGATGAGCACTAACTGAGCTCATCACTGACATAATATAATTGCCAGGATTTATTCAATTCTGATTTTTGACAGATTATACAGATGTGACAAAACACCCCAAGGTGCGTCCCAGGGACATTTGAAACAAAATATGACCTTGAAACATATAAGGAGGTATTTCAAGCAGATGCCAAAGGCATGGTAAAAGGGTAGATTTTAAGGAACATTGAAAGGAAGCAATAGAAAGTAAGAGAGGTTAAGGGAGTGAACTCCACAGCTTAAGGCCAAGGCATCTTAACACATGACTGCTAAAAGTGCGGTGATTAAAATCAAGGATGCCGATAGCCAGATTTAGATAAGCACACAGATCTCGGAGGGGTGAGGGGTTGGGATGGTGCCAGAAATGGGGAGGGGTAAAGTCATAGAGGGACTTTAAAAAAAATTGATGTCTAGATGTTGCTTGACCAGGAGCGAATGTAGGTGAGTGAGCATTGGGGAATGGGACTTACTGCGAGTTCAAACATGAGCAGCAGAGCTTGGCTGACTTACGGATGGTAGAATGTGGGAGGCCACCCTGGAATGCATTAGAATAGTCAGGTCTGGAGGTAATGAAGGCACTATCTTCAGAGCCTGCCACAAATTCTGTACTGCAACACACTTACACAGTGTGAGAAGAGAGTGCTGATTGGTTGGTAAGTGGTTTCTGATTGGAAGAGGTGTTGTCTCTTCATTCCTCAGGGCAATGCCTTGACCAATCAGAGTCAAGTTTTCTTGTTTAAATTTCAAATTGGCAGTTAACTGTCAGTCACCATGAACTGGTGCATTCTCCATGGCAGTGCGCCTCTACCAATCAGAATACTGGGCAGGGACTAAAATCTGATTGGAGAGAATCCTGGGAATGCTGGAAGTAGATTTGAGAGATGACAACATGTTCAAGGATTTTGGAGAGGAAAAGGAGGTTGGAGATTGTGCAAGGTCAGAGAGACCAAAGGTGAGTTTGTTTTTTAGGACAACAGACTTGAAGCAGAGTGGGGCAGTACTTTTTTAAAAAATAATTTTTATTCAAATTTTTCAACAACAAATTTTCTCCCAACAGTTAAAGTAAACACGGTGTAAAACTAAACAGAAACAGAAATCCCTCCCAATACAAAGTAATAAATTAATAACTAATAACAATACAAGAAAGAAAAAAAAATAGCAAACACACCATCGTAAAAACAAACCCCCTTAACAAATCTCAAACCCCCCCCCCCCTACCCGGGTTGCTGCTGAGACTGACCACCCTCTACCTCTCCGCCAGGAAATCGAGAAACGGCTGCCACCGCCGGAAGAACCCTTGTACAGACCCCCTCAGGGCAAACTTAATCTTTTCCAGCCTGATGAACCCGGCCATGTCATTGATCCAGGCCTCCGGGCTCGGGGGCTTCGCGTCCCTCCACTGTAAGAGAATCCTACGCCGGGCTACTAGAGACGCAAAGGCCAGTGTACCGGCCTCTCTCGCCTCCTGCACTCCCGGCTCTGGTGCTACCCCAAAGATCGCAAGCCCCCAGCCCGGCTCCACCCTGGAACCGACCACCTTGGACAAAGTCCCCGCCACCCCCTTCCAAAACCCCTCTGCCGGACATGCCCAACATATCTGGGTGTGGTTCGCCGGGCCTCCCGAACACCTCCCGCATCTGTCCTCCCCCCTGAAGTACCAGCTCATCCTGGCCCCAGTCATGTGCGCCCTATGCAGCACCTTCAGCTGAATTAAGCTGAGCCGTGCGCAAGAAGAGGACGAGTTCACCCTCACCAGGGCATCCTCCCACATCCCATCGTCAATCTCTTCCCCTAGCTCCTCCTCCCACTTCGCTTTCAGCTCCTCCACCGAGGCCTCCTCCTCTTCCTGCATCATCTGATAAATCACCGAGATCCTCCCCTCACCGACCCACGTCCCCAAGAGCACCCTATCCTGCACCCCCCTAGGCGGCAGCAGCGGGAACTCCACCACCTGCCGCTTAACAAACGCCCTAATCTGCATATACCTGAAAGCATTCCCGGGGGGAGGCCCCATTTCCCCTCCAACTCCTCTAAAGTCGCAAACTTCCCATCGAGGAAAAGGTCCCCCATCCGCCTGATGCCTACCCTATGCCAACTCAAAAACCCACCATCCATTCTCCCTGGTGCAAACCGGTGATTGCCCCGTATCGGGGCCCACACGGAGGCCTTCACTTCCCCCCTGTGCCACCTCCACTGTACCAAATTTTGAGGGATGCCACCACCACCGGACACGTGGAATATCTTGCCGGGGGGAGCGAAAGCGGGGCCGTCACCAATGCCCCCAAACTCGTACCCACACAGGACGCCACCTCCAGCCTCTTCCATGCGGCACCCTCCCGCTCCATCACCCACCTGCGAATCATTGCCACATTCGCAGCCCAGTAATACCCACACAGGTTGGGCAGTGCCAAATCGCCTGGCTCCCTTCTTCACTCCAGGAATATCCTCCTTACTCTCGGAGCCTTCCGCGCCCACACAAACCCCAGAATACTCTTATTCACCCTTTTGAAAAAAGCCTTCGGAATCAATATGGGGAGGCACTGGAAAAGAAACAAAAACCTCGGGAGCACCGTCATTTTAACCGACTGGACCCTGCCCGCCAACGAAAGCGGCAGCGCGTCCCACCTCCCGAAATCTTCCTCCATCTGTTCCACAGCCTCGAAAAGTTAAGCCAGTGCAGGGCTCCCCAGTTCCTAGCTATCTGGACCCCAAGATATCTAAAGCTCTTCTCCACCCTCTTCAACGGGAGCTCCCCTATCTCCCTCTCCTGGTCCCCAGGTTGCAACACAAACAGCTCACTTTTCCCCACATTGAGCTTGTAGCCCGAAAAGTTCCCAAACTCCCCGAGTATCTTCAACACCTCTGGCATCCCCCCAGCCGGATCCGCGACGTACAACAGTAAATCGTCTGCGTACAACAACAACCGGTGCTCCTCTCCCCCAACCCCCCCCCCCCCCCCCCCCCGCACAATCCCCCTCCAGTTCTTCGAATCCCTCAGCGCCATGGCCAAGGGTTCAATCGCCAACGCAAAGAGCAGGGGAGACAAGGGGAGCATCGTCCCCCGGGAAAGCCGGAAGTCCTCCGACCTCCTCCCGTTCGTCATCACACTCGCCACCGGGGAGCTGTACAGCAACCTCACCCAGCTGATGAATCCCTCACCAAACCCAAACCTCCTCAGCACTTCCCACAGGTAACGCCACTCCACCCTTTCAAAAGCTTTCTCCGCATCTATCGATGCTACTATTTCCGCCTCCCCAGCCACCGGCGCCATCATCATAACATTAAGAAGCCGCCGTACGTTGACATTCAGCTGCCTCCCCTTCACAAATCCCGTTTGGTCCTCATGGATAACCATCGGGACCACATCTTCCACCCTTCTGGACAGTACCTTTGCCAACAACTTTGCGTCCACGTTAAGGAGCGAGATCGGCCTATAGGACCCACACTGGAGGGGGTCCTTGTCCCGCTTCAGAATCAAAGAGATGATTGCCCTAGACATCGTCGGGGGCAGAGCCCCCCCCTCCCTCGCCTCGTTCAGGGTCCTTACAAGCAGCGGGCCCAGCAGATCTGAGAACATCTTGTAAAATTCCACCAGGAACCCGTCAGGTCCCGGCGCTCTCCCTGTCTGCATGCTCCCCAACGCCTCCATCAGCTCCACCAACTTGATTGGGGCCCCCAGATCCTCCACCCGCTCATCCTCTACTCTTGGGAACTCCAACCCATCCAGAAAGTGGTCCATTCCACCATCCTCCCTAGGAGGCGCCGCCTGGTACAGCCCATCGTAAAAGGATCTGAACACCCCCATTGATGTCCCTGCCACCCCGCACCAAGTTCCCTCCTGCATCTGTGACTCCCCCTATCTCTCTCGCCGCCTCCCGCTTCCGGAGCTGGTGAGCCAACATCCGACTTGCCTTCTCCCCATACTCATATACTGCCCACTGCGCCCTTCTCCACTGCGCCTCCGCCTTCCGGGTGGTCAGTATATCGAACTCCGCTTGGAGACTGCGCCGCTTCCTCAAAAGCCCCTCCTCCGGGACATCCGCATACCTCCTATCCACCCTTACCATTTCCTCCACCAGCCTCTCCCTCTCGATCCTCTCCCCCTCTCCCTGTACGCCCGAATGGATATAAGCTCCCCTCTAACTACTGCCTTCAGCGCTTCCCAAACCACCCCAACTTGCACCTCCCCATTGTCATTGGCTTCTAAATACCCCTCTATGCCCCTACGGATCCGCCCGCACACTTCCTCCTCTGCCAGAAGTCCCACATCCAACCTCCACAGCGGGCGCTGATCCTTCCCCTCCCCCAGCTCCAGGTCCACCAAATGCGGAGCATGGTCAGATATGGCTATCGCCGAATACCCCGCCCCCACCACTCCCGGGATCAGCTCCCTGCTGAGAACAAAAAAGTCAATCCGGGAATAAGCCTTGTGAACATGGGAGAAAAAGGAGAACTCCCTACCCCCCGGCTTCAAGAACCTCCAAGGGTCTACCCCTCCCATCTGATCCATGAACCCCCTCAGCACCGAGGCCGCCGCCGGCCTCTTACCCGTCCTAGACTTCGAGCGATCCAGAGCCGGATCCAGCACCGTATTAAAGTCCCCACCCAGGATCAGACCCCCCGTCTGCAGGTCCGGGATCTGGCTCAGCATGCGCCGCATGAAGCCCGCATCGTCCCAGTTGGGGGCGTACAGATTGACGAGAACCACCCGCTCCTCCTGAAGTCTACCACTCACCATTACATATCTACCTGCACTGTCCACCACCACATTAGACGCAACAAACGACAAGCTCTTCCCGACTAAGATCGCCACCCCTCGATTCTTCGCATCGAGCCCCGAATGAAACACCTGTCCTACCCAGTCCCTTCTCAGCCTCACCTGATCCGCCACCTTAAGGTGAGTCTCCTGGAGCATAGCTACATGCTCCCAGCCCCCTCAGGTGTGCCAAGACCCGGGACCGCTTCACCGGTCCATTCAGCCCCCTCACATTCCATGTGACCAGCCGAATCTGGGGGGTCTTCCCCCTCCCTCTGCGCCGATCAGCTATAGCTCTCCCACGGCTCACCACGTGCCCAAGGAACCCCCCCAGGCCCGTTCCCCACGGTGGCAGACCCCCCCTCCCAGCCCCCGCCCCCCTTCACCAGCCATTTCCCTACAGCCCCTGCAGCAGCAACCCGGTACCCCCCCCCCCCCCCCCCCCCCCCCCCCCCCCCGGAGCTAGGGCTCCCCTAGCTGCGTAACCGCTAACATTGTACTTCCGTAAGTCAGCCGGCTCCTGCTGACACCGGCTACCCCCACCATACCGATGACCCCCCCCCCTCCCCGATGCAACGCAACCACCAGTCTCCCCTCCTAGTGCCGGCCCCGCCCCCAACTCCTCCAGCACGGGAAGAAAGCCCGCACTTCCGTCCCGAACCCCGCCCCCCAGCCCAACACGCGGGAAAAAAACAGGCACATGACCCAGCAGGACCGCGAACAGCTCCCCAACCCTCCACCAGTGGAAAAAGCTAAAAAGCACCACAGTAAATCAATAACAGCCCCAAAAAAACGAAGAAGCAGAGCAACGAAAAAGCAACATCAAACACAGCCAATAAAAACGTAAGGATACCAAGGAGGACAAAGCCTCCGGACAATGTACATCATTCCCCAGCCCCCCAGTCCTCAGTTCGAGTCCAATTTCTCTGCCTGGACAAAAGCCCAGGCCTCCTCCGAGAGTCAAAGTAGAGCTGGCGGTCCTTGTAAGTGACCCAAAGGCGAGCCGGCTGTAACAGACGAAACTTCACCCCCTTCCGGTGAAGCGCTCCCTTCGCCCGATTGAAGCCAGACCTTCTCTTCGCCACCTCCGCGCTCCAGTCCTCATAGATCCTAATGTCTGCATTCTCCCACCTGCTGCTCCTTTCCTTCTTCACCCATCTCAGCACGCGCTCACGGTCAACGAAGCGGTGAAAGCGGACCAGCACCGCCCTAGGCGGCTCGTTCAGCCTGGGCTTCCTCAACAGCACTTAATGGGCCCCCTCCAGCTCCAAGGGTCCTTGGAACGACCCCACGCCCATTAACGAGTTCAACATCACGACCACGTCGGCCCCCAAATCTGAACCTTCCAGCCCATCCGGGATGCCCAAAATCCGCAGGTTCTTCTGATGGGAGCGGTTCTCCAACTCCTCCATCCTTGCCAGCCATTTCTTGTGAAGCGCCTTGTGCGACTCGTGCGACTCCACCTTCACTGCTAGGCCCAGGAGCTCGTCCTCGTTCTCCGAGGTCTTTAGCTGTATCTGCCGGATCTCTGCACCCTGAGCCGTCTGAGTCGCCATGATCTTGTCCAGCGAGGCCTTAAACGGTTCCAGGATCTCAGCCTTCAGCTCCCTGAAGGGGCGCTGAAGCAGCTCCTGCTGCTCCCATGCCCACTGCTGCCACGCTGCCGGTTCCCCACCCGCCGCCATCTTGTTCTTCCTGCCTCGCACCTTTCTCTGCTTCAAAGTCGATTTTCTGACTGCTCCACTCCTGGTCCAGCCCAGTGGCCGTGTTCCCACCCGGGGAAAAGTCAAACCAGCGCCGCTGCGGGCCCTTAATAGAGCCCGAAAGTCCAAAAATAGCGGGAGCTACCGAACGTGCGGCTTAGCTCCGCATCACCGCAACCGGAACGAGGGGGACAGTACTTGATGGGAGGGAACTATAAACATCAGCTACATGTTGACAGCTAAAGTCTCCCTAAACCACTGCCAAGAAAGATTATTCCTTTATTCCATTCAGGTGAATGTCTTCTGCAGGTTTGCAAAGCCATAGTTTCTATCACACATGTTAATTACATGTGCTATTTCAACTCAGATGCTTTTAATCTGTGGGACAGTGAAACAGAACGATCTAGTACAGTGATGGTTAACCTGCCCCCCCTGGGGTGCACATGTGGTCCATCTGGGTTCTGAGTGTGGCCCACGCGACATTCTGTTGACTGTTGCCCACACGCAGGGTTGCTACATTCTGCAGGTTTCCATCTATGTAGTTTTTTTCCCCTCTCGGTATAACTGAAGTGGTGCACACGTAAAGCAAGTGAAGTGAATTGTATGCTGTTTGCACACAACATTGACTTTGAGAACCGTGTGCTCCCTCTGCGTCCAATCACACATAAATATTTCATTTGTTTTTATCATTTGAAGTTGATGGCTGTTCCACTAATTTATGAATCATTCCGCACTTTCTGTAACTTGTTATGAAATATTCTGTTTGTATTAGAACATAGAACATAGAACAGTACAGCACAGAACAGGCCCTTCGGCCCTCAATGTTGTGCCGAGCCATGATCACCCTACTCAAACCCACGTATCCACCCTATACCCGTAACCCAACAACCTCCCCCTTAACCCTACTTTTATTAGGACACTACGGGCAATTTAGCATGGCCAATCCACCTAACCTGCACATCTTTGGACTGTGGGAGGAAACCGGAGCACCCGGAGGAAACCCACGCACACAGGGGGAGGACGTGCAGACTCCACACAGACAGTGACCCAGCCGGGAATCGAACCTGGGACCCTGGAGCTGTGAAGCATTTATGCTAACCACCATGCTACCCTGCTGCCCCCCATGCTACCCTGCTGCCCCCCATGCAACCCTGCTGCCCCCCATGCTACCCTGCTGCCCCCCATGCTACCCTGCTGCCCCCCATGCTACCCTGCTGCCCCCCATGCTACCCTGCTGCCCCCCATGCTACCCTGCAGCCCCTATTGAATGTATTCATCTTATTCAAGGGTCGTAGTTAGTGAACATGCCCGATTTCAATTTTGCTGCCCACTGAGGTGAAGGAGGGCTACTCATGTGGCCCACTCACTGGCCTAAGTTGTCCATCACTGAGCACGTATATGTTAGACACTGTTCCTCACATGTACATGTGTTAGAACTGGCGGGCAACTCCAGTATGGAACATTTTGGTTGAAAATTTCACAAGCGTACAAATATCCAACATAACCACAAGTAAAACTGTGGATCCACCACAATTAACGTGTAGATTATGACTTGCAATGAGATACAAGAACAAACTGAGTCCCTTCTGTGACAAAGTTGTGGGTGAATTGCTGACAACTTGTGATAAGTAGTTTTTCACTTGTCTTTTACACAGATTAAAAAATAAGGATGCAATGATTTCTTGATTCGAAGAAAAACTTGATTTATGGAAACTTAACAAATGAATTAGTAATGGCACACAGCTTCCAATGTTAGTTGATTAAGTGATAAACGCCAAGGATCAGGAATAATTCTTCTTCAGCGCCATGAGATCTTTTACATCCACCCAAGCAAGTTTAATGCCTCATCAAAAAGAAATCACCTGCAACAGTGTAGCATTCCCACAGTACTGCACTGGAGTGTCAGCCTTGATGTTTGTGCTCATGTCCTCATATGATACTTGAACCCAGAGCCATGTGAATCAGAAGTAAGAGGTACTACCAACCAATCAATTTTCAGGTCAATGTGCCATGGAAATTAGTTTTATTTTTTTTCTTTCAATATCACTACCAAGTTTCTATAAATGGGGAAAAGCTTGTTCGGATGTGACTGGTTTAATTGGATTAGAAACAGAAAGATTGCAAACATCAAATATCAATAAGGAGGGTGTGAATGCAAATGGCTGATATGATGAACAGAGGAAACCAGGGACACTTAAGTAAAAAATCTTCGTACGGTAAAGAAAATAAGGGCTGTTGGATTTCAAAACTGCAGCTTGTAAATAGAGGAGGCAGAATAATTTAAGTTTACTTTTAAAATGTGGTAATCATAGAGTGAAAAAGGGAACTTCTAAAAAATTGTTTGAAACAACAGAGCATAAGATCAAAGGGGGAAAACAGATTTAAGAAAACATTGAAGACTGTGTGTGTGGTGACTGGTGAGATGTAAAAAAAGACAGAGTGCAGAGAAAGCCAGACCCGGAGAACCAGTTTGCTGTAACCCTCAGAGAACATCCTGGAGCAGCAGGGCATTATGTGATAAAGTTCTGGAATTCTATAGATTAAAAAATCGAAAAGGAGTATTGCCATCAAAAGGTAGAAGGGAGTGGGGGGGAGGCAGATTGTTAGCTCCGAGTTGATTTTAAGCCAAGATCGTTTTGGAAAAGTTTAAAGAGGACTGTTAACTGTGTAAATTCTTTTGTTTTAAGTCCATTTTTTAATCTGTATTTTAACTTTGTTATAAGATCATCGCAATTGGTCTGAGAGTTACTTCTTAACTTGAGAGAAAACCTCCTCATAATAAACAAATTGCAAAACCATTCCGGCAACTACTTTAAGTTTACTGTTGGATTTGGGCAGCTCAGCATTTACTAACTGTAATGACTTAAGCCAGGCCTTTGAGATTGGCCAATTAGAATACGAGTTCCCTGATTAGTGGCCCAATCAGGGAACCCCTTACTGTGTATATAACAGGGAGTGTCAGATCCTCTGCACTCCCGGTGCAGACAGTAGACTAAATGGTCATGGTTGTTCAGCTGTTGGGTTTGTAAATAAAAGGAATTCTGGTGACGGGGCTTCTGCCTCCGTGGACTTATTACAGTGGCGACGAGGAAAACGGAACGACCCGAAGAAACCTGCTCGTCTGCATATTGAGGGTAATCCACTGACAGGCAAAATGCCTTTATTGGGAAAGTTGGACTCTTTGGGCCCTGCAGTGGAAGACTGGGCCCAATATGTAGAGCGGATGAAGTACTTTAGAGCAAACAATATAATTCTGGATGAAAAGCAATAGGTCGTTCTGCTGACCACGTGTGGGCCGGCAGCTTTTTGCCATTTCGCGCAGTCTCATTTTTCCGGAGGCACCCGGCACGAAAAGCTTAGAAGCTTAGAACAGTACAGCACAGAACAGGCCCTTCGGCCCTCGATGTTGTGCCGAGCAATGATCACCCTACTTAAACCCACGTAACCCGTATCCAAACAATCCCCCCATTAACCTTACACTACGGGCAATTTAGCATGGCCAATCCACCTAACCCGCACATCTTTGGACTGTGGGAGGAAACCGGAGCACCCGGAGGAAACCCTCGCACACACGGGGAGGACGTGCAGACTCCACACAGACAGTGACCCAGCCGGGAATCGAACCTGGGACCCTGGAGCTGTGAAGCATTGATGCTAACCACCATGCTACCGTGAGGCTCCTGGAAAACTTTCCAGGAATTGACAGACTTTGTAAAAGAATACTATGACCCTCGGCCATCTCTGATTCTGTGAAGGTACTGGTTTTACTCAGCATTCTGAAACACTGGGGAGTCAGTTACAAACTTTTTAACAAGATTAAGGCGATTAGAATAGGCTTGTGAATTTGGCCTGACACTAAATGAGATGCTCCAAGACCTTTTGGTGTGTAGAATAAATAATTTAGTGATACAGAGACGTCTGTTAGCAGAGGCCGAGCTGGGTTGCAAACAAGCATTGCAGCTGGCTTTGTCCTTGGAAAAAGCGGCAAGTGGAGTGCATGAGTTACAGGGTACTCCGATGGACGTAGACGCCCACACCAGTGAAACTGAGTTAAGGGACTACAGCTGAGGGATAGGCAACTGCATAGCCACCCTCGGGAATGACGCGGTTACAAAGTTAACCAGGCCCACTCGCAGAAGACCTCCCAAGCAAGGGAAATTAGGTCCAGTCAGAGAGAAACTGTTTCCATTCATGAAAGAATTGCGAGCCAGAGGGCTCAGATTAAGGATAATTGGCAAAGAAAAAATGTTGGCATGAGAAAAAGATTTTTAAGTTAGTGGTAAGGATCTGGAATGCTCAGCCTGAGAACATGGTGGAGGCAGATTCAATTGAAGCTTTCAAAATTACCCAAATTATCCGAAAGGGAAGACTTCTTAGGGTTACGGGGAAAAGGCAGGGGCATGGCACTCAGTGCTTTACTCCTTCAAAGGCTCATGTGGACACAATGTGCTGAATAGACTCCTTCTGCTGTGTAACCATTCTCTGATTGTTCAGTTATTGGAGCACAGGGTGGAAAGGGAATGTTAGAATCCATCAAGGAATGAATGCTGACTTGGAAATTTAGTTCAGATGGGATTGTTATCTGCTAAATTCTTTTTCCTCAAACTATAATTTAGATTGACAATCAATTTGACTTTGAATATTCTAATTGCGAGCTAGTTAAGGAAGTCTAGTTCAATAAAAATTGCCTGGCAGTGATCTGTGAATCAATTGAAAGTGGTTGCCTTAATTGGTATCAATTGCTGCAGCAGGAAACTGACAGTTACAACTTGGGTGTGAGTCACCAGCCCTTTATAAAAGCAGACGGGTTTTGTGACCACACAGAATGGGAGAACAGGGTGAAGATGACTAGGATTGAGCACAATGAGAAATTAGTGCAAACTTGGGAATTTGGTTCTCACCTGAGAGCCTGCAACGGAAGAAGGAGGTGTTGCGTTTCATGCCTTTATTCAGCTTGTGACCTTTGAAAGGCATTAATTAGGTCAGGTGGTATGGTTGGTTAGTTTTAAGATTTTATCCCTCTAAATGATCTATAAATGGGAGATGGGTAGTTTAAACTGATACTAGTGAGATATAATTATTGCATTTAATGTATAATGTAAGTCGTTAAACTACTTTAGATTACTATAAATACAAATTGAATGTTACTTCTAAATTTGAAACCTGATTAGTTTTTTTAAATTCACTTACGGGATGTGGCTAGGCCAACATTTATTGCCCATCCCTAGTTGCCCTTCAGAAGGTGGTGGTGAGTTGCCTTCTTGAACTGCTGCAGTTCCTAAGGTCTGGGTACACCCACAGTGCTGTTAGAGAGGGAGTTCCAGGATTTTGACCCAGTGAAAGTGAAGAAGCGGCGATGGTGAGGGATTCCACCGCTCCAGGGGAACCTCCAGGTTGCAGGATTTCCAGGTATCTGCCGCTCTTGATGTTAGTGATTATGGGTTTGGTACAATGTGAATCAAAACAATTGGATCCTTTCCCCTCCCACCCCAATCCAACTTTCTCTCCAACACTGTGGGAATGGCTTTGGCGATGCCACTGGGCAGGCAACACAGCCTTGGGTACTCATGCTCTCCAGTGGCAGAGAACAAAATCTATACCCCTATATGGCCACCCATAAAAACTACCTTGACTTCTACACCCCCCACTTGCACTCCTTATACTGTACTGTGGTCAGTTCGCTCATCCTCTCTGCAGTCTCTGCTCTCGTCCACAATTGTTACAATAATCTTAAACCTGTTGGACAACTGCAAGGACTAAGGGCTCCGGTATTAGTAACTTCTGGTTCCCACTATCTCCTGGTTCCTAGTTACACCCTCCTTTGATTAACCACAGAAGTATCGAGCCTATGACTGCCTCCTGGATTAAAGTGCCCAATTAGCTTTCCCCCACCCAGAATCATCACAATGTTTGAAGTATAAACTCCGACTCATCAACCAATGTTCCTCGAGATGCAGACACTTATTACACATGGTTGCCCTGGATCAAATTGATGTCCACCAGTTCCCACGTGCTACAGCTGCAAAACCTCACCTACCTATTAGGGCAGCACGGTAGCACAAATGGATAGCACTGTGGCTTCACAGCGCCAAAGTCCCAGGTTCGATTCCCCACTGGGTCACTGTCTGTGCGAAGTCTGCACGTTCTCCCAGTGTCTGCATGGGTTTCCTCTGGGTGCTCTGGTTTTCTCCCACAGTCCAAAGACGTGCAGGTTAGGTGGATTGGGTATGATAAATTGCCCTTGGTGACCAAAGAGGTTAGGAGGGGTTAAGTGGGTCAGTGCAGACTCGATGAGCCGAATGGCCTCCTTCTGCACTGTATGTTCTATTTCTATGTATCCTGCCATCTTTATTGTGTTCAACCTAACTAATTAAGTTCCAAATTTAGAAATATATGTAGTTGTACCAAGTAGTTTAACAAGTTTTGGCATTGCCCCAATACCAGTTTAATGGGATGAAATCTTAAAAACTAAACAAACGATCACCTACCTGCTCATGCGACTAAAGCCATAACATTCACCAGCTTCAGAAGTCTGAAAGAAAAGTTATAAAGAGCAGCAACTCCTTCCTCCCTGGCATCAAGTTCCCATCTGAACCAAATTTTAAAGTTAGCACTCATTCTTCATCAAACTCAGGCCTCATCACACAAGCTCTGGATAAACTAACAAATCGATAGGAAGGAAGTGAAAGCACTTTTCATAGTAAAGGCAAGGCAATGGGTAAAAAAATGACAAAATATGCAAACAGAAATGTAAATTTGTAAAAATGTAAACTGTTGAGAGGACTGGCAGAATGTCCTTAAGCAACATTGCACTAAAGTATTAAGTAAGGCTGTAAAGCAAGAGCTGTGAAAGCTGTACAGGGTGTGGTGTTCTATGTGTTGATAATTTTAGAATGGTTGGCATAGTGTTCACAAATACCGGAAGAAACTTCGTGAACACAGCCCACTCCATCACACAAACCTGCCTCCCATCCATTGACTCCATTTACACCCCCCGTTGCCTGGGGAAAGCGGGCAGCATAATCAAAGACCCCTCCCACCCGGCTTACTGACTCTTCCAACTTCTTACAACGGGCAGGAGATACAAAAGTCTGAGAACACGTACTAACAGACTCAACAACAGCTTGTTTCCTGCCGTTGCCAGGCTCCTAATCTACCCTCTTATGGACTGACCTCATTAACACTACACCCCTGTATGTTTCACCCGATGCCGGTGTTTATGCAGTTACATTGTATATCTTGGGCGGGATTCTCCGACCCCCCCCCCCCCCCCGGCCAGCCGCCGAATTCTCCGGCCCTCCAAAAAACGACGAGGCGTGAGTTGCGCCGCCCGCCCCGGAGAATGGCGGGGACCAGCGCGACTCAATGGGCCCCGGGGCTGCCCAAAGTCTCCGGCCCGCGATGGGCCAAAGTCCCGCTGGTTCTTTTGCCGGTCCCACCGCCGTGGATCAGACTAGGTCACTTAGGCCTTCCACGCCGGCCGGCGGGGCGCAAACCACTCCGGCGCCGGCCTAGCCCTTGAAGGTGCGGAGGATTCCGCACCTTTGAGGCGGGCCGATGCCGGAGTGGTTTACACCACTCCGTCCCACCGGGACCCCCCGCCCCACCGGGTACGGGAGAATCCCGCCCCTTGTGTTGTACTATTATGTATTTTCTTTTTTTTAATTTTATTTTCATGTACTTGATGATCTGTCGAGCTGCTCGCAGAAAAATGCTTTTCACTGTACCTCGGTACACTTGACAATAAACAAAATCCAATCCAACAGCTTTAAATTGAACAAAGCTATAAATTTATTAACACTACTAGTTTGGATTCAACACTTACTCCTCGATAACAAACACAATCTACGCTCGTCTACTACTAATCTCTACACTATTATGTTAACTATGATCTGCTCTCACTCACACTCACACTATCTTTCCTTCAGTCTGTTCTCTAGCTTTGTCCTCCATCTCTCACCCACAAAGCTTAGCATTGATGCCTTGTATACTTGTACATCTAGCTCCCTCCAGTGGTTGATTTATACATTTGATTAACTCTTGCAATTCTTACATTTTATGATAATGTCGCATAGGGGTGTGCAGTTGTAATTATAAAGTGGTAAAGTTGTAGTTACAGGATGTAAGTAAAAGGAGCTGGATCAATACAGAGAAAAATAAAAGAAGCATGCTCTTTAACAGAAAATATTATATGTACCTAAAAGGAAAGTGAATACACTTCAGGAAACAATCTGCAAAGGCCAAATCACTGTCTCAATTCCCAGTGCTCTTGTGTTTAAAGAACACAGATTGCAGGAAACAGATGAAGACAGCGTGTAACAGGTGGCGCACACCCAGGTGTGAAGACATTGGCCCCTCTATGAAGACAACAAACAATGCAATTGTTCAAGGGGGCGAGTTTGAAAGCAGCAGGACTGTGAAGATTGGAATATCATAAATACCATATAGAATTAGCTAAGTAACATATTCATAAACTGTGCTGTAATTTGAATATTTTATGCAAAGGCTTTTTAAGTCCATTTTCACAGTGGATTAAAAATACTCAGATTTATTCCGTTTTTACTTCTGCCTTTAGGCAAAGTGACACATTCCGCAATTATCTCCGGATTCCTCCTAGCATGGCCAGGAAACATTGTTGCTGGGAATTGCTGCTAGGAGTGGAATTTGGAAACTTGCCAAAAAAAACTCAGGGCTTTACCTGGAGATGGTCACTCAATGTTACTACTCGATAAAATTGGAAAAACGTGAACCCATGGGCAGCTGGAACCAACTGTGGTTTGTGTTTGTTACAATACTGTAATTCTGTGGCGAGTGTCATGCGTTATATGGGCAGCACGATGGCACAGTGGTTAGCAGTGTTGCTTCACAGCGCCAGGGACCCAGGTTCAGTTCCCGGTTTGGGTCACTGTCTATGTGGAGTCTGCACATTCTCCTGGTGTCTGCGTGGGTTTCCTTCCGGGTCCCAAAAGGCTTGTTCGGTTATTTGGACAATCTTAATTTTACCTTCATGTACCCAAATAGGTGCCAGAGTGTGGCAACTAGAGGCTTTTCACAGTAACTTCTTTGCAATGTTAATGTAAGCCTACTTGTGACGCTAATAAAGATTATTATTACAGGAATGTTCCTCTATGTAGTTTAAACTATAAGTTTCCTCGCAAATAATGAAAAAGTGAGGATGTCATCCTTTTCAACCATCAACAGGGAGTTCAAATGAATGTTTCAACATGGCACAGTTAATTAAATTACATTCCACAACTGGGTATAACATTAAAATTAGAACTCAGTCATTCAGGAATTAAATCAGGAAGCACTTTTTCACAGCCAAGATGGTGAGAAATGAAAGCTTCACCACCACCCCTCCCCCCTGAAAGGTTATGGATGCTGGGTGAGTTAAAATTTTCAAATCTAAATTAAAAATCTACAGACACTCATTGACATAGAACTGTACATGCTATAAGGCACAGAAATGGGCCACTTGGTACATGTTGGTGTTTATTCTCAAACTAAATCCCCACCCATCTTTTCTTGTCTTAATCTACCATCATAACATGTGAACATATGCAAACATACATATCAACATACATAGGAACATATGAATTAGTAGGCCACTCTGTTCTTTGAGCCTGGTCCATTATTCAATAAGATCATGGCGGATTTGATTATAACCTCACACCCACACTCCGTCCACCCGATTACATTTCACCCCCATTATTCTATTCCCTTCTTCCCTAAATGTTTACCTATTTTCCAAATGCAACTACACTATTCACAGGGGAGGCAGTTGCAAGTTCAAATCCCACCACAGTAACTGGTGGAATTTAAAGTCAATGAATAAATCTGGAATTAAAAACAAACCTCATTTATAGTGACTATGAAATCATTGCAGATTGTCATAAAAATTCATCTGGTTCACTAATGTCCTTCAGGCGAGGAAATCCATCATTATGGTCTGGCCTACATGTGACTCCTGACCCACAACAACATGTGAAATGGCCCTCCTGAAATGGCTACCCAAGCCACTCAGTCATATCAAAGTGACAAAGCCTACAAAAACAAATGAAAACAAATAGATCACCCGGCATTCACTAAGGCATCTGCAACAACAACAGGATGTCTATCCCTATCCCTGCAAAGTCCTCCTCAGTAGATGCCAGTGTTCTGACTGTACTGGAACAACTTGGCTCTGAGTACAGCAAGTTCTGGAGCACAGGTCTTTAATACTGCAGGAATCTCATCAGGGCCCTTAGTCTTTGAAGTATCCAGTGTCTTAAGCCATTTCTTGATATCATGTCGAGTGAACTGAATTGGTTGAAGACTGACATCTGTGATCCTTGAGGAGACCGAGATGGATCATGTGATATCCACACTGGGCTTAATGGGTAGAAACGATTATCTCCCCCATGGGTGGAAATGATTAGCTCCACCCGCTGAGGGATGGGGGACCTCCATTTAGTACTGTATAAAACGTCAGTCAGTAAGGCACCGACGAGAGAGACCCGTTTGGAATCTACGGCGAAGTGTATATATAGTATTTGTAAGTAAATCAAAGTTTGTTATCCCACCTGGTGTGGACTCCCTGTTTCCATATTAAAGACCATCTACTTAGCACACCAGGCAAATGCCTTATCTTTCTTCACCAATGTGCTGGGCTCCCCCATCAGTGGGGATGGATATTTGTGGAGTCTCCTCCCACTGCATTGCTTGATTGTCCACCATCATTCATGGCTGAACGTGGCAGTCTGCAGAACTCAGATCTGATCCTTTGGTTGTGGGATCACATAGACATGTCTATCACTTGCTGCTTTCACTGTTTAGCATGCAGGTCGTCCTGTTTTGTAGCTTCAGCAGGTTGGCATATTTGGGTATGCCTGGTGATGCCTTGCCCTCCTGCACTCTTTATTGAACCAGGAGGATCCACAAGTATTCCCATCCTTAATGAAAGGAATGGTCCAGCACATCAGTCCAACAATTGCAACCGTCTTCAACCAGAAGTGCCAAGGAGATGATCCTTCTCGGTCGCTGTCGGAGGCCCCCCAGTACACAGATGTCAGTTATCATTCCACGTGAAATAGAATCATAGAATCTACAGTGCAGAAGGAGGCCATTCAGCCCATCGAGTCTGCACCGGCTCTTGGAAAGAGCACCCTACCCAAGGTCAACAACTCCACCCTATCCCCCTAACCCAGTAACCCCACCCAACACTAAAGGCAATTTTGGACACTGAGGGCAATTTAGCATGGCCAATCCACCTAACCTGCACATCTTTGGACTGTGGGAGGAAACCGGAGCACCCGGAGGAAACCCACGCACACACGGGGAGGATGTGCAGACTCCGGAGAGACAGTGACGCAAACCGGAATCGAACCTGGGACCCTGGAGCTGTGAAGCGATTGTGCTATCCACAATGCTACCGTGCTGCCCCGTGATATTGATATCAAGAAAAGGCTAAAGACTATGAAGACCCCTGATAATATTTCACCAATAGTACTGAAGGCTTGTACTCCTGAAGGGGGAGGGTCATAGCACACATAGGTACTAACGACAAGGCAGGAAGAACGATGAGGTCCTGCAGAAGGAGTTCCGGGAGTTAGGTAGCAAGCTAAAATGCAGGAGTGCTAAGCTTGCAATCTCAGGATTTCTCCCTGTGCCACGTGCCAGTGAGGCTAGAAATAAGAGGATAGTGCAGCTAAACACGTGGCTAAACCAGTTAGGAGGGTTTCAGAATTCTGGACCATTGGGATCTCTTCCGGGGCAGGTGGGGCCTGTACATGAAGGACGGGTTGCATCTAAACTCGAGGGGCACCAATGTCCTGGCTGGGAGGTTTGCTAGTGTCACTCGGGAGGAACCAGAGTACACGCTTCAAAGGTGTCATAACTGAAGGGGAATTAGAGCACAAAAATAAGAGAACAACAGGGGGAGGCACGGTAGCATAGTGGTTAGCACAGTTGCTTCACAGCTCCAGTCTCCCAGGTTCGATTCCCGGCTTGGGTAACTGTCTGTGCGGAGTTTGCACTTTCTCCCCGTGTCTGCGTGGGTTCCCTCAACAGTCCAAAAATGTGCAGGTTAAATGGATCGGCCATGCTAAATTGCCCTCAGTGTCCAAAAAGCTTGGGTTGGTTTACTGGAATAGGGTGGGGTGTGGGCTTAGGTGGGGTGCTCTTTCCAAGGGCCGATACAGACTCGATGGGCTGAATGGCCTCCTTCTGCACTATGAAATCTATGAAACATCACCCTCAGGCGGAGCAAAAAAGGTGACAAGTGTGAAATGCAGGACTGAGGTTTTGTACCTAAATGCGCGCAGTATACGGAACAAGGTAAATGAGCTTGTGCGCACATTGAAATTGGCCGGTACGATGTTGTGGGCATGAAAGAGACATGGCTGCAAGGGGACCAGGGCTGGGATCTAAATATACAAGGATATGTGTCGTAATGAAAGGACACACAGATGGGCAAAGGGGACAGGGTTAGAATCATAGAATTTACAGTGCAGAAGGAGGCCATTCGGTCCATCACGTCTGCACTGGCCCTTGGAAAGAGCATCCAATCTAGGCCCACATCTCCACCCTATCCCCGTAACCCCAGATAATGTTTTTGGACACTACGGGCAATTTAGCATAGCCAATTCACCTAACCTGCACATCTTTGGACTGTGGGAGGAACCCGGAGCACCCGGAGGAAACCCACGCAGACACGGAGAGAATGTGCAGACTCTGCACAGACAGTGACCCAAGCCGAGAATCGAACTGGGGACCCTGAAGCTGTGAAGCAACTGTGCTAACCACAGTGCTACCGTGTTGCATTCTTAGGAAGAAATAAAGTTAAATAGATAACAAGGAGCGATATAGGATCAGAAGGCATAGAAACTCAGTGGGTAGAGTTGAGAAATCGCAAAGGTAAAAAGACCCTGATGGCTGTTATGTACAGGCCCCCTCGCAGTAGTTAGGATGTGGGGCAGAAAATGAATCAGAAGATAGAGAAAGCATGTGAAAAAGCCAATATTACAATAATTATGGGGGACTCCAATATGCAAGTGGACTGGGAAAATCAATTTGGTAGTGGATCCCAAGAAAAGGAATTTATGGAATGTTTAAGAGATGTTGTATCGGAGCAGCTTGCGACAGAGCCTACGAGGGAACAGGCAATTCTGGATTTGGTGATGTGTAACGAGGCAGACTTGATTAGGGATCTTAAGGTGGAGGAACCCTGAGGGAGCAATGACCACAATATGATAGAATTTACCATGCAGTTTGAGAGGGAGAAGCTGCAATCAGATGTAACGGTATTACAATTAAATAAGGACAAAGATATGAGGGAGGAGCTGGCCAGAGTTAATTGGAGAAGGAACCTAGCAGGGAAGACAGTGGAACAGCAATGGCAGGGGTTTTTGGGGGGTATTCGCCTCCCGAATACACAGCAGAAATTCATCCCAAGGAGGAGGAAACATGCTTAGGGGAGTAAAAGGCATCCATGGCTGATGAGGGAAGTCAAGGACAGAATAAAAGCAAAAGAAAAAGCATTCAAAGGCATATGAGGATTAGTGAGAAGCGAGAGGAATGGGAAGCCTTTAAAAACGAGCAGGGAACAACTAAAAAAGCAATAAGAGGAGAGAAGATGAAATATGAGTGCAAGCTAGCGAGTAATCTAAAAGAAGATAGGAAGAGTTTTTTTTCAATACATAAAAGAGAGAGGCAAAAATAGACATTGGACCACTGGAAACCGTTGCTGGAGAAGTAATTATAGGAAACAAAAAAATGACAGACGAACTGAATAATTACTTTGCATCAGTCTTCACGGTGGAAGACACCAGTGGGATGCCAGAGCTCCAGGAGAATCAGGGGACAGAGGTGAGTGCAGTGGCCATCACTAAGGATAGGTTCTGGGGAAACTGAAAGGTCTGAAGGTGGATAGGTCACCTGGACCGGATGGACTACACCCCAGGGTTCCAAAAGAGATAGCTGAGTAGATTGTGGAGGCATTGGTGGTGATCTTTCAGGAATCACTGGAGGCAGGAAGAATCCCAGAGGACTGGAAAGTGGCTAATGTTTAACTGTTTAAGAAGGGAGGGAGGCAGAAGACAGGAAATTACAGATTTGTTGAACTGACTTTGGTAATTGGTAAGATTTTAGAGTCCATTATTAAAGATGAGATCACGAAAGTTTATGTAAAATAGGACTGAGTCAGAACAGCTTTGTCAAAGAGAGATCATGTCTGACAAATTTGTTAGAGTTCGTTGGGAGGTAGCAAGTAAGTTAGACAAAGGAGAACCAGTGGACATGATTTATTTAGATTTCTAGAAAGCCTTTGACAAGGTGCAGCATAGGATACTGTTTTGAGGGTACAATCCTGGCATGGATAGAGGATTGGCTGACTGGCAGAAGGCAGAGAGTGAGGATAAAGGGGTCTTTTTCAGGATGGCAGCTGGTGACTAGTGGTGTGCCTCAGAGTCTGTGCTGGACCACAACATTTCACAATATACATTAATGATCTGGAAGAAGGAACTGAAGGCACTGATGCTAAGTTTGCAGATGATACTGTGGTAATCTAAAATGGCCGCCTGCAAAGAGTGATGGAAAATGTGGCCAAGCTGGGACACAGACAGGCTGCAGATTTACAAATATACAAACTGCAGCTCAGACTCTATGCAAAAACTCACACCTGCAAAAGGTCTTCCTGGGACAATGAGCTCCAGGTAGAAACAGACAATAAGTGGCAGACTCAGAGGCACCTGCTTTCCTTGTGTTGGGAGACCTACGTCTCCCAAAACAATCCCTCCAATCATCCGGTACTACTCCAGTGGAGAGTGAGGACGCAAAGATCATCGCCAATGGCGCAGCAATCTCCTCCCTCGCTTCCTGTAGTAACCTTGGGTATATCCCGTCAGGCCCAGGGGACGTATCTATCCTGATGCTTCTCAAAATTTCCAGCACATCCTCATTCTTAATATCAGCCTGTTCAAGTCTATTAACCTGGTTCACACTGTTCTCATGGGCAACAAGATCCCTCTCTCTCGTGAATACTGAAGCAAAGTATTCATTTAGGGCCTCCTCCATATCCTCAGAGTCTCGGCACATGTTCCCTCCACTATCCCTGATCGACCCAACTCTCACTCTGATCATCCTCTTATTTCTCACATCAGTGCAGAACGCGTTGGGGTTTTCCCTAATCCTTCCCGCCTGGGCTTTTTCATTCCCCCTTCTAGCTCTCCCCAGTCCATTTTTGAGTTCCTTCCTGGCTACCTTGTAACCCTCTAGAGCCGAGTCAGATCCTTGCTTCCTCAACCTTCCGTAAGCTTCCTTCTTCCTCTTGACTAGAAGCTCCAATTCTCTTGTCATCCTTCACCTTACCATTCCTTCCTCGTCTTAGAGGGACAAAACGATTCAGCAAGTGCTCCTTAAAAAATCCCCACATTAATGTTGTGCATTTCCCCAAGAACAACTGTTCCCACTGTATACTCCTCAGCTCTTGTCTAATAGCAGTCTAATTTCCCCTCCACCAATTAAATACCTTGCCATACTGTGTTCCTATCCCTCTCCATGACTATGGTAAAGGTCAAGGAGTTCTGGTCACTGACACCGAAATGCTCTCGCACCGAGACATCTGACACCTGGCCTGGTTCATTGCCGAGCACCAAATCCAATATGGCCTCCCCCCCTAATTGGCCTATCTACATATCGAGTCAGGAATCCTTCCTGTACACACCTGACAAAATCTGCTCCATCCAAACTAAGGAGGTTCCAGTCAATATTAGGGAAGTTGAAGTCACCCATGACAACAACTCTGTTACTTTTGCACTTTTCCAAGATCTGCTGCCCAATCTGGTCCTCTATCTCTGCTGCTATTGGGGGGGTCTATAGAAAACTCCCAATAAAGTGACTGTTCCCTTCTTGTTTCTGACTTCAACCCACACTGACTCAGTGGACAAACTTTCCTCAACTACCTCCTTTTCTGCAGCTGTAGTGCATTCCCTAATTAACAGTGCCAAGCCCCCTCCTCTTTTACCGCCCTCCCTATTCTTCTGAAAACATCTAAACCCCGGAACATCTAACAACCATTCCTGCCCATGTGAAATCCATGTCTCAGTAATGGCCACAACATCGTAGCTCCAAGTACAGATACATGCTCCAAGTTCATCTCCCTTGTTCCTGACACTCCTTGCATTGAAAGACACACTTTAATCCATTCCATTGAGTGCAACTTTGCCCTATCAACTGTCTATCCTTCCTCACAGACTCGCTGTATACTATTCCTGCCTGTTCAACCTCTGATCCATAGCTCTGGTTCCCATTCCCTTGCCAAACTACTTTAAACCCTCCCGACGAGCTCCAGCAAACCTCCCATGCAGGATATTGGTACCCCTCCAGTTTAGGTGCAATTTGTCCTTCATGTACAGGTCCCATCTTCCCCAGAAGATATCCCAATGATACACATATCTGAAGCCTTCCCGCCTGCACCAGCCCTGTAGCCACATGTTCAGCTGCACCCGCTCTCTGTTCCTTGCCTCACTTGCACGTGGCACCGGTCGCAATCCTGAGATCACTACTCTGCTTGTCCTGCTCTTTAGCTTCCAACATGACTCCCTAAAATCACTCATCCATTATCTTAGCTATGTCGTCGGTGCCTATGTGCACCACAACTTCTGGTTGCTCACCCCCCTCCCCTTAAGCATCCTGTAGACTCGATCCGAGAGATTCCTGGCCCTGGAACCCGGGAGGCAACATACCTTCCGGGAGTCTCGATCGTGACCACTGAATCTCCTTTCCATTCTCCTAACCATTGATCAATATTGCTTTTCTATTCTCCCCTCTTCTGAGCCACAGAGCCAGGCTCAGTGCCAGAGACCTGGCCGCTAGTGCCTTCCCTTGGTAGGCCATTCCCCCCCCCCCCCCCCAACAGCATTCAAAATGGCCTGTTCCTGTGCCTGTACTTTTCTTTGTTCTCTGGCAGCCCATTCCAGATGCTCACCACCCTGTTTGAAGAAATCTGGTCTATTTTGTATCTCTCCCCTCTCACCTTAAATCTATGCCCATTAGTTCTAGACTCCTCTACTTTTGGGAAAATATGTCAACTATCTACCTTATCTATCATAGAATTTATAATGCCATTCGGCCCATCGAGTCTACACCAGCTCCTGAAAGAGCACTCCACTTAAGCCCACACCTCCACCCTATCTCCATAACCCAGTAACCCACCAAACCCTTTTGGACACGAAGGACAACTTATCATAGCCAATCCACCTAACCTGCACATCTTTGGACTGTGGGAGAAACCGGAGCACCCGGAGGCAGCCATGAAGACACGGGGAGAATGTGTAGACCGCACAGATAGTGACCCAAGCTAGGAATTGAGCTGTGAAGCGACAGTGCTGACCATTGTGCTACCCTGCCGCTCCTCATTATTTTATAGGCCTCTATAAGATCAGCCCTGAGCCTCCTATGCTCCAGGGAAAAAGGTCCCAGCCTCTCCTTATAACTCAGACCATCATGTCCTGGTAGCATCCTCGTATGTTAAATACTTGAAGGAGAATTAGAATAGGGCAATGTGAGATGACAGATTAGGACTTATTCGGTAGCACAGTCAAAGAACTATCACAAGTACAACGGGCCAAGTGGTCTGTGCCATGTTACAATTCTATGATTCAGAATACCACAAAGTATTTCAATTCTGAGCAACCGGCCCAAAAACCAGCAAAATGCATTCCCAACATGGGCTGAAGCAGCCATAGATTTCAAATTGTGACCAGTTAGCAAAGTACACAAACTATCCAGGCCATTGGCTCCTTTTTTGCCTGACTTCTAATTATAAACCCTATAATTTTTATGTTAAAATAAATGCACTGTATCCTTCAAAGGGTGGGTGATTTACAGTAACAGAAGGGCAGTCATTATATAATTACTATGTTTAGTTCATAACCATAAAAAACATTGCCTCAGACTCCAAGGCCATGTTTTTTAATTACGTGCTGATTTATCATATATGTCCTCATTACACCCATTCTTCACCAGCTGCACAGCCTCTGTAATCACTTTATATTATGCAAATTGAGATCTCTTGTAAATAGCCTCAAAGGTTCTCACGCTGACTCCTCCTCTCAGCTCTGCAGTTTGTTTTATGAATGACAAGTGATCAATGGCAGCCAGCTGCCCACTCATCCCAGTCCCATCATTTCAGCCTGTACGCAGCGGAGCCTCAAGCAATATCTCTTGATTACAAACCAGCTCTTGGTGTTGGATAATGAGTTCCACAAACCCGAGGATGAGAAACAAAGACAGATTTGACAGAAACTGCTTTGCCCTGCAACATCCGCTGGCTACATTCCATTGGTCACATTCTCTCTTTGATTTTCTCAATGTGAAATCTGTATCAAGACTAAACAGGCATTGTATAAGCCGTCTCAGAAGACACCTCACTGGAAAAGAAGCCAATGCATGAACTGTCACAAAAATAACTGGAATTAAAGTGACACATTTGACAACACAGAACACGATTACATCTTTCCTTTCCTGTCTTTTTGCCAGGTGCATCCCTGAGCAATATTTTTTCTGTAACACATCAATTTTCCTTTCATTTGAATTCATTCCTTTATTTATTTCATAAAATATTTTATCAATCCGTCAGTATGCAGATAATTTTTTGAATACCCATCTGGTTCAGTTGGTAACAATAAGATACTGCATTTTCTTCCTAAAATTACCATTATGGTTCACTTACAACTCTCTATTTCATAAAATCATAGAATTTACAGTGCGGAAGGAGGCTAATTTGGCCCATCAAGTCTGCACCAGCCCTTGGAAAGAGCACCCTCCCCATAACCCTGTTATCCCACCTAACGTTTTTGGACACTAAGGGCAATTTAGCATGGTCAATTCACCTAACCTGCGCTAGATGCAGGGACTGTGGAAGGAAACCAGAGCACCCGAATGTGCAAACTCCACACAGACTGTGACCCAACCCAGGAATTGAACCCGAGCTGTGAAGCAACAGTGCTAACCACTTTGCAACCCTATTTTAAATCATTGTTGAACTGAAGGAAGAATGTACACGCTTATCTCTATTAAAGAAGTCCACTTGACAGTCAGTGACCAAAAGGTCAGAACATAAATCAAGGTTTGTTGGTAGGTGTAGTCACAGGAATGTCACCGAATGACACACTAACCAAAACAAAATGCTCAGAATGCCTGAAACTTGAAATCAAACCATAAAATGGTGAAAACACCCAGCAAGTCAGGCAGCATCTAGGCAGAGGACGAGATCGATGCCCCATCATCAGAACTACCTCTGCCTGACCTGAAAATAATTTCTTGTTCAAATTATACCGTTGTTTATAGTTCCATCGTACATCTGAATCACATCCAAAGAACAGTTCTCATCGTCATAATAGAGTTTTATCCATAAAAAGGCACCTCGGTTTTTCACATTCATTGGAAAACAATTCTCCTTTCTGAAACAGCATCAGACAAATGAGGCCCTGGCCACAGATGGACACCCACATCACCGTTCTCAAGTCCTGGAAGGGGGGGGGTGAATTCCCGCGTCTGTTTTTGGCCGGCAGGAACGGTGAAGGGAGGGGAAAATTCCATGGGAGTCCCCAAACTGGCTGCTCCTTCGGGAGGGCGAGGGGGTCGGTTTCCATTTTTACCTTTTTAAACTGAAGTTGATGGCGGGGCTGGCTCTCCCGTCTCACCGCTGCTTTTTTTTGGCACGAGTGTTTTGGCGGGAAAACCCGGGCAGCGCAACCCTCCGCTTTCCCTACCCGAGATAACAAAATTCTCATTTCATTGCTTGAAAAATAAACCAAATTGAAAAAATAAAAATTATTTGCCGGAAATTGGCAGTGTTTTAGAATACAAGAAAATGCTATATTAAATGGGCCACTGATGTGCACCAAATTGCACCTGTCTCATCCCGCCCACCTTCCTGACTGAGGCTGTGTAGGAGCCAGGCAGCGCCGCACATCTCTGGGCTCAACTCTGGGTGAAGGAGGATCCCCTTCCCAAGCACCAGTTTCCTTCAAGCAGGTAAGGTTAAAGGTCCCATTGAAAACAATTGGCCAGGGACAATGTGAAGGTCATATATCAGGATGGAAGGTTTGGTGGTTGGAATCGGAGGGAGGAGCAGGGTGACGGAGGGAAGGGTGGTGGGAATACCGTGGAGCAGGTACTGGGAGGTTCCGGTACAGAGTTTGTTCTGAGTGGTTAAAATAGTTAGGCTGAAGTCAAAAGGGGTTTTATTTCTTCTCACTCTATCACACTGGCAGAACCATCTGAAGTTAGCGATTTAAATCGCTGTGCTGGATGGTTCCCAGCACAGTCCAATTGTCCAGGGGAAAAGTTAGTGCTTCTAGTAATTGTGGAGGGATTCCCCAGCATAGCTTTGGTGTATCCCCCAAATCTGACGCTGCGGAGCCTGGAATTTACGAGCTAATGTAATGTTCTGCTTTTATCGCAGATTGTGTGCAAACTGCCCTTCGTGAACTCTACTTAATTCACGTGACCGCTATAGTAAAATTATTTACAGGTTCTTCCTGTCTGGCAGAAGTATTGAATAGCTATTTAATTTTACAAAGTACATTATTGACCCTTGGCTCATCTCCTCCTTTCGCATTCCAATCTTAAAATAAAATAAAAATTGCTTATTGTCACAAGTAGGCTTCAAATGAAGTTACTGTGAAAAGCCCCTCGTCGCCACATTCGGGCGCCTGTTTGAGGAGGCTGGTACTTGAACATAAAATCCATTCATTTGTGTCGAATTTAAATCAGATTCAAATTGTCTCCAGTGATGCTGAAAGTAATTTAATGGTATTTTTAAAATACCCAGATTTTCCAGTCTCTGGATACTCAAACCCTGTCGATCCCTGGAAGATGTGCTGGGGCCCCCTTGGAAGTTACAGGCTCTACACTGGAATTGTACCAAAAGTTTGACGTTCCTGTGAGCAATTCCCCTGCTTCTGTAACCCTCCAAAACACTGGGTGGGATTAGAATTAAAACAGTACAGCACAGAACAGGCCCTTCGGCCCTCAATGTTGCGCCGAGCAATGATCACCCTATTCAAGCCAACGTATCCACCCTATACCAGTAACCCAACAACCCCCATTAACCTTATTTTTTAGGACACTAAGGGCAATTTAGCCTGGCCAATCCACCTAACCCGCACATCTTTAGACTGTGGGAGGAAACCGGAGCACCCGGAGGAAACCCACACACACACGGGGAGGACGTGCAGACTCCGCACAGACAGCGACCCAGCCGGGAATCGAACCTGGGACCCTGGAGCTGTGAAGCATTTATGCTAACCACCGTGCTGCCCTAAAGGGATGTTCCCTTCCAGGACAAGGTCTTGTGGAAGGGATAAGGACAGGCAGAATCTTCCATCATGGAGGATGGCAGGAATTCACACGGCATTGCGCAACCCAGGTCTCATTGATAATGTAGTTGGGTGTTTCCCAACGTATTGTATGTCGGAATGGATGGTTGCATCCCCCGCCATCATATCCAGCACCATGTTTAAAAGGTGGCCCAAAGGCAACTTAATAACAAGGCCAATCGATATGGCAAGAAGGGGACAGAAACTCATCCTGACTAAGTGGAGGTCGGGAGGGATGTCCTGTACCCAGCTGAAGGAAGGAGGAGACAAGCAGGGGAAGCAGGCCACTGCCATAATCTGTGCCCAGGGTCTCCAATGCCAGAAATGAATGAGCAATGTTTGTCTATGCCACCAGGGAAAATGACCGCTCAGCTGGGCACACAAACCGCAATGAATGGTACAGGGGAAATGATCCTCCATGGTAACACCATAAAAAAACAAAGAACAATACAGCACAGGAACAGGCCCTTCGGCCCCCCCAAAGTTTGTCATGTTACCAACCTTTGCGAAAACCCTCAGCACTTCCTAATGCCGTATCACTCTATACCCATCCTATCCATGTATTTGTCAAGATGCCTTTTGAACGCTGTTAATGTATCTGCTTCCACAAACTCCCCTGGCAGTGTCCATGCACTCTCCACCCTGTGTAAAAAAAAAAAAACATGCCTCGCACAACTCCTCTAAACTTTGCCCCACTGATCTTAAACCAATGCCCCCTGGTGACTGATCCCTCCACGCTGGGAAAGAATGCTGCCCCTCATAATCTTGTAGACCTCTATCAGGTCACCCCTCAACTTTTGTTGTTCTAATGAAAACTGTCGAGTCTAATCACGCCCTCTGCATAGCTAACACCCTGCAGACCAGACAACATCCTGGTAAACCTCCTCTGTGCCCTCTCCAAAGCCTCCACATCCTTCTGGTAGTGTGGCAATCAGAATTGTGCGCAATATTACAAAGTACGGCCTTACCAATGTTCTATACAACTAGAACATGACTTGCCAGTTTTTATACTCGATGCCCCGTCCAACGAAGGCAAGCATTCTGTATGCTTTCTTGACTACCTTGTCCATTTGTATTGCCACTTTCAAAGATCTGAGTTTTGCCATTTACAATATATTTCCCCTCTATTTACTTGTAATGGCGTGGGAACGGGCCTCGGTAGAGTGCTCTTTCAGAAGGTTGGTGCAGACTTAACGGACCAAATGGCCTCCTTATGCACTGTAGAAATTCTTTGGATTCTACGAAGGATCAATCCCTGGGTGAAGTCTGTCAATGAAGATCCAATTTCTGGGTGACATTTCTGTGCTTCCTGGATGCTGCTGTATGGAGAAGATCCCGTGGTTGATTCACCCATTGATGCTTGTGGTGTTCTAGAGTTTGGTCGCTGGCTGCCTCCATCTTCCCTTTGGATCTCCAGGAGCTGCTTAAGGCCTTCATGAGGTCGGTCCTGACTTTTATCCACTTTGTTGGGCCAGACATGTTCTGGGCCAGCATGATTTCCCACTGGAATTGCAGATGATCAGGTGTGGGGATGATTCCAGTCAGGCCTGTATCTGCATCTCATTAACGTGAACCACACCGTTTCACACCGGCCCCTCGTGTGACTTGCAACCTGCCACAGCAGGCAGTAGTTGATGATCGCCGCCATCATTTCATGCCAGCATGAAACTGAATTTTCAACCAATCGCCGCATCCACTGCCTGCGGCCCGCCACTCAGCCCATCATGGGAGCGCCCAGGAAAATAATGCCCTCTGAGTTAGAGTCGGAGACGGATGGTTCCAGAATAGTTACTCACAAAATGTTAGAAGTTCTAATCCTAGATAACTCTCTACAAATACCCCAACCTATCACCCGACAACTGCCCCCTTCTCCCCCGACCACCTCCAGACTACCTCTGACCACCTGACTAAATTACCTATCCTGACTATCCCCCACCTCCTGAATACAGCTGAGCACCTGACCAACACCTGTCGAGGAGAATACCGACATACAGGCTACTAATCTAGAAGGGTTTCAGGTACATAAGGAGGAGGTGTTAGTGATTCTGGAAAGTGTTAAAATAGATAAGTCCCCTGGGTCGGATGGGATTTATCCTAGGATTCTCTGGGAAGCTAGGGAGGAGATTGCTGAGTCTTTGGCTTTGATCTTTAAGTCATCTTTGTCTTTTAGTGGTTAGCACAGCTGCCTCACGGCGCTGAGGTCCCAGGTTCGATCCCGGCTCTGGGTCACTGTCCGTGTGGAGTTTGCACATTCTCCCCGTGTCTGCGTGGGTTTCACCCCCAGAACCCAAAGATGTGCAGGTTAGGCGGATTGGCCACGCAAAATTGTCCCTTAATTGGAAAAATAATTGGGTACTCTAAATTTAAAAAAAAATCTTTGTCTTTAGGAATAGTGCCAGAAGACTGGAGGGTAGCAAATGTTGTTCAAGAAGGGGAGTGGAGATAACCCTGGTAACTATAGACCAGTGAGCCTTACTTCTGTTGTGGGTAAAGTCTTGGAAAGGCTTATAAGAGATCGGATGTATAATCATCTGGAAAGGAATAATTTGATTAGAGATAGTCAACACGGTTTTGTGAAGGGTAGGTCATGTCTCACAAACCTTATTGAGTTCTTTAAGAAGGTGATCAAACAGGTGGATGAGGGTAAAGCAGTTGGTGTGGTGTATATGGATTTCAGTAAAGCGTTTGATAAGGTTCCCCACAGCAGGCTATTGCAGAAAATACAGAGGCATGGAATTCAGGGTGATTTAGCAGTTTGGATCAGAAATTGGCTAGCTGGAAGAAGACAAAGGGTGGCGGTTGATGGGAAATGTTCAGACTGGTGTCCAGTTACTAGTGGTGTACCACAAGGATCTGTTTTGGGCTGCTGCTGTTTGTCATTTTTATAAATGACCTGGAGGAGGGTGTAGAAGGATGGGTGAGTAAATTTGCAAATTACACTAAAGTCGGTGGAGTTGTGGACAGTGCAGAAGGATGTTACAAGTTACAGAGGGACATAGACAAGCTGCAGAGCTGGGCTGAGAGGTGGCAAATGGAGTTTAATGCAGAAAAGTGTGAGGTGATTCATTTTGGAAGGAATAACAGGAAGACAGAGTACTGGGCTAATGGTAAGATTCTTGGTAGTGTGGATGAGCAGAGAGATCTCGGTGTCCATGTCCATCGATCCCTGAAAGTTGCCACCCAGGTTGAGAGGGTTGTTGAGAAGGCGTACGGTGTGTTATCTTTTATTGGTAGAGGAATTGAGTTTCGGAGCCATGAGGGCATGTTGCAGTTGTACAAAACTCTGGTGCGGCCGCATTTGGAGTATTGCGTGCAGTTCTGTCGCCGCATTATAGGAAGGATGTGGCAGCATTGGAAAGGGTACAGAGGAGATTTACCAGGATGTTGCCTGGTATGGAGGGAAGATCTTACGAGGAAATGGACTTGAGCCTGTTTTCGTTAGAGAGAAGAAGGTTAAGAGGTGACTTAATTGAGGCATACAAGATGATGAGAGGATTAGATAGGGTGGACATTGAGAGCCTTTTTCCTTGGATGGTGATGTCTGGCAGAGGGGACATCGCTTTAAATTAAGGGGAGATAGATATAGGACAGATGTCACAGGTAGGTTCTTTACTCAGAGTAGTAAGGGCGTGGAATGCCCTGCCTACAACAGTAGTGGACTCACCAACACTAAACGCATTCAAATGGTCATTGGATAGGCATATGGATGATAATGGAATAGTGTAGATGGGCTTTAGAGTGGTTTCACAGGTCGGCGCAACATCAAGGGCCGAAGGGCCTGTACTGCGCTGTTATGTTCTATGTTCTAACCCTTTTACCCCCAGACTAACCCCCTTCCCCATCTCTCGACTACCCTCCTTGGCCACCCATCTAATCCAGATCACCTGGCTAGCCCCCCGTGACTAAAACCACCTCCACCCCTCAGAATTGGCCCATCTGGGATCATAGAATCAACAGTGCAGAAGGAGCCCATTCAGCCCATCGAGTCTGCAACAACCCTATGAAAGAGCACCCCACTTTTTAAAAATATGTATTTTATTACAAACGTATATCAAAACGGCAAATAAACATCTTGGGAAACATACTTCCCAGCAATCAACTTTCAGTCTGTGCAGATGTTTTCCCTTTTTCACCCTCTGCTCCCTCCCCCCGCCCCGCGACGGACAGCTCCTGAAACACCGGTCACAAACATCCCCCGCCTTTCCTCAAACCCCTGCAGAGCCCCTTAACTCATACTTTGACTTCCTGCGGTTGGAGAAGCTATACAGGTCATCCCAACCATGCCGCTACCCCTGGTGGCGATGCCAACCGCCACTCCAGTAAAATTCACCGCCATGCAATCAGAGGGGCGAAGGCCATAACATTGGCCTTCCCCTCTCCATGAGCTCCGGCTTCTCTGAAACCCCAAATGTCGCCACCAAAGAGTCCGGGTCCACCTACTCCTCCACTATCCTGGCTAAGACCACGAACACTCCAGCCCAGAATCTTCCCAATTGTTCACAACCCCAAAACATGTGCTCGTGATTCGCTGGCCTCTGCCCACACCTCTCGCACTCATCTGCTACCCGCTGAAAAAAAACACTCATTCCCGCCCGAGTCATACATCCGGAAGCAGCAATCGCTCCAGCAAGGTGTATCCTGGCAACCTAGGGAACCCCTCCAGACCTTTCAGACCTTACTAACCCACCCTTCCATTTCCTCATCCAAGTCCCACAAAAAGCAGAGGTCCCAGAACAGATCCCTGCGGGATACCACTGGTCACTGACCTCCAGGTGGAATACTTTCCATCCATTACCACTCGCTGTCTTCTTTCGGCCAGCCAATTCTGTATCCAGACAGCCAAATTTCCCTGTATCCCATGTCCCCTAACTTTCTGAATGAGCCGACCATGGGGAACCTTATCAAATGCCTTACTGAAATCCATATACAGCACATCCACTACCCGACCTTCATCAATGTGTCTCGTCACTTCCTCAAAGAATTCAATGAGGCTTGCAAGTCATGATCTGCCCCTCACAAAGCCATGCTGACTATCTTTAATCAAACTATGTTTTCAAAATAATCATAAATCCTATCTCTCCGAATCCTTTCTAATATTTTGCTCACCACAGACGTATGACTGACTGGTCTGAAATTCCCAGGGATTTCCCTATCCCCTTTCTTGAATAGGGAAACAACATTTGCCTCCCTCCAATCATCCGGTACTACTCCAATGGAGAGTGAGGACTCGAAGAACATCGGCAATTTCGCAGTAATCTCCTCCTTCGCCTCCCGTAGTAACCTTGGGTATATCCCGTCAGACCCAGGGGACTTATCTATCCTGATGCTTTTCAAAACTTCCAGCACATCCTCCTTCTATTAACCTGGTTCCCACTGTTCTCATGAGCAACAAGGTCCCTCTCTCTAGTGAATACTGAAGCAAACTATTCATTTAGGGCCTCCCCTATCTCCTCAGAGTCTAGAAACAAGTTCCCTCCACTTCTTTTTCCACCTTCAAATAATCTAGTCTTCTCACACTTCAAAGTCATGATAAACATAGACATAGAATTTACAGTGCAGAAGGAGGCCATTTGGCCCATCGAGTCTGCACCGGCTCTTGGAAAGAGCACTCCACCCAAAGTCCACACCTTCACCCTATCCCCATTACCCCATCCAACACAAAGGGCAATTTTGGACACTAAGGGCTAAATTGCCAATCCACCTAACCTGCACATCTTTGGACTGTGGGAGGAAACCGGAGCACCCAGAGGAAGCCCACGCACACACGGGGAGGATGTGCAGACTCCGCACAGACAGTGACCCAAGCCGGAATCGAACCTGGGACCCTGGAGCTGTGAAGCAATTGTGCTATCCACACTGCTACCGTGCTGCCCAAGGATCTGCAATCACGTTTTCTCTTCCTGCTACATGTATAATTTTTAAGTTTTATAGTACAGTAGGACAGCACAGCTGCACAGTGGTTAGCACTGTTGCCTCACAACTCCAGAGACCAGAGTTCAATTCCGGTCTCGGGTGACTGTTTGTATGGAGTTTGTACTTTCTCTATGTGCGGGGGTGGGTTTCTTCCAGGGATGTTGGTTTATGCTCGCTTCCAAAGATGTGCAGGTTAGGTGGATCGGCCATGCTAAATGTCCAAAAGGTTAGATGGGGTTACAGGGATAGGATGGAGCCGTGAGCTAAAGTAGAATGGTCTGTCCAAGGACCGGTGCAGTCTCGATGGGCCGAAAGGCCTCTTTCTGCCCTGTAGGGATTCTATGATTCTATGAACAATAAATTCCATCTGAACAGTCTTTTACTTTGATCCTTAAACTTTTCCAAAACCCTGAATGGTATAATGATCTGAATATTCAATGAATTGTTCGCAACATAAATTCAAAATGTTGTAATTCAATGTGTCCTTCTCGATGGCCGAATATTTATTTTGATGAATATTTAGTTTCTGGGAAACATAACCAACATCTTTCTGCAACACTGAAGCACCAATACCCGCATCATTCACATCAACTGCCACCTTAAATTGCTTGGCATAATTCAATGTCAACAACACTGGTGCGGTGGTTAGCACAGTTTTCAGATCATCGAATGCCTCCTGATATTCCAACATTCACTGAAATTTCCTGTGCTTTTTCAGAAGTTCAGTCAGTGGAGCAACCACACGACTGAAAAAGAAGAAATCATTCATACCCAAAAATCTCAGAAATTCTCTCCTCGTTTATGGTGTTGGAAACTCCCCAATAGCTTTCATTTTCACATTCTGTGGGACCAACTGACCATGTCCAATTGTGTGGAATGTAAAAGTGACTTGAGCTTTGGCATATTCGCGTTTAGCCAGGTTTACCACCAATCCAGCCTCGTCAGTTGATCAAATAATTCCTTTAAATGTTCCAAACGCCTTTTTCCATGTTTGACTGAACACCACCAAATCGTCAATGTGCACTGCACAATTGTTTAGTCCAGAAATGACCTTGTTGATTAATCTTTGGAATCTTGCTGGCGCATTCTTTATTCCAAATGGCTGAGACAGACCATTTGGCCTCACCAAAGCTGAAAGCTCCTTTGCCCTATCTGATATAGGTAATTGCCATTATCCTTTAAATAAGTAATAAAATCCGCTTGTCCCACCTTTTCAATACCGTCTTCCAAATGGAGAACAGGATACAAATGTGACTTTGTAACTGTGTTGACTTTTCTATAGTTTGCACTCTATCGTTATGTTCCATCCGGTTTTGGTACAATCACAATAGGTGAGCTCCAATCACTGCAATTCACTTTTGATTATATAATTCTTAAGGATACTATCAATCTCCTTTTGTACCTGTGCTCGCTTTAGTGGATTGAAACTGTATAGATGTTGTTTAATTGGAATAGCATTTCCTATATCTATATCATACATAATTACTTTTGTACTTCCTAATTTATTCCCACAGCTCTAAGCAACTGTAATAACTATTTTAGTTATTTTATTTTTTCTGCAGAAGGTAACTTAATAATTGATCCCAATTTCTTATTATTTCCTTGTTGTCCAATCTAGCTTGAGGAATATCGAATTCAGAATCATCTGAATTTATCTCTCCTCCCTGAGTTACAACATGTAGCTCCTCCTCCTTTCCTTCTCTATCAAAATACCCTTTGAGTATATTAACATGACACACTCTGTGAGTTTTACTTCTATCTGGCATTCTTATCAAATAATTCGCCTCACTCAATTTCCTTTTCAATTTGATTAGGCCCACTAAATCTCGCTTTTAATGGTTCATCTACCTTTGGGAACAATACTTATTCTCCCCACTAACAAAACCACAAATTTCTGATTTCTTATTTACCTCTTTTTTTCATCACATGTTGTGACAATTTTATAAACTTTCCAGCCAACTCAACAGCCCTAGTTAACCTCCCCCTAAAGTTTGCCATTGTCTAACAAAGTAGTCTCCAAATGCTGACTCACCAATTTCTCTTGGATCAATTTAAATGATCATGTTACCTTGTGACCAATTCAAATGGACTGAACTTGACTGATTTGTTAGGTACATCCTTAATTGCAAATAGTAGAAATGAGATTTCTTTATCCCAATCCTCTAGATAATCCTGACTATAGGCACTCAACATGGTCTTTAAGGTTTCAGGCCATCTTTCTAATGCAGTGTTTTTCAAACATTTTTGCCCGGGACCCATTTTTTGCCAACCGGCCATCCTTCGGGACCCATACAGACTGACCATCATGACCCATGCTGGCTGAACTATGCAACCTACACTGGCTGACCTTTGCGACCCATCATTTTCAGTTATCTTTACTGTGACAGGTGAGCCTGCTTGGTCCTCACAATCTCACTTGCTTTGTTTTTCAGTGTTACGTTTCTGATAATGACTTCCACTGATGATTTAAGATCTCAATGCATTGGTTGAAAAAAAAATAGAGGTTTGTCCTCTAACTCATCATGTTTAATCTTCAAATGTCTTTGAAGTTTTGAGGGTTTTAAAATTTCATTTGCCAGTGCTTCCCTGCATACAACACACATGAATCCTATTACCTGACATTGTGTGACATGTACGGCCAAACTTCAGCTACATCCTTATGCAGTCCAGGCCAATAAAAATGCGTTCGTATTTTTTTTTGCTCGAGTTCTCCTTGCTCTCAAATGACCCCATACTGGAACCTTATGCACTACCCAGAAAACATCCAGGCCTGGATTCTCCGCTGGTGGGATTCTCTGTTGCACCGGCAACGCACCCATGCCTGGGGATTTCCCGATGGCGTGGGGCTGCCCATAATGGAAAACTCCATTGGCCGGCTGGCAGGACGGAGAATCCCGCATCCTTTCTCTAACCAACAGAGAATACCACTTACAGGTCATAGAGGTAATTGAAACAGGCCCTTCAGCCTAACTTGTCCACGCCGCCCAGTTTTTACCACTTAAGTTAGTCCCAATTGTCCGCATTAGGCTCACATCCCTCTATACCCATCTTACCCATATAACTGTCTAAATGCCTTTTTAAAGACAAAATTGCTGAACATCTACCCATTTCTCATATGCTTGAACATGCAAAGGTCTCCATTTTCCCAGTAATACATTAAGGGCAGCACGGTAGCATTGTGGATAGCATAATTGCTTCACAGCTCCAGGGTCCCAGGTTCGATACCGGCTTGGGTCACTGTCTGTGCGGAGTCTGCACATCCTCCCCGTGTGCGCGTGGGTTTCCTCCGGCTGCTCCGGTTTCCTCCCACAGTCCAAGGATGTGCAGGTTAGGTGGATTGGCCATGGTAAATTGCCCTTAGTGTTGAGTGGGGTTACTGGGCTGTGGGGATAGGGTGGAGGTGTTGACCTTGGGTAGGGTGCTCTTTCCAAGAGCCGGTGCAGACTCGATGGGCCGAATGGTCTCCTTCTGCACTGTAAATGCTATGATATTCTATGATTTCTAATATAATAACACTTTGGTATACACTCAGATTCATTTCCGTATATGTTTTCTGACAAACCTGCTTTATCTCTGAATCTTTTTGCTGTAATTCTACCAACGCTTAACTAAAGACATCAACTTCATGCATCACTTGCTCTTATTCTTTGCCAGCCATCAGATCAAACATGGTTTCTGACAACGTAGTCAATGAAATTTTGAATGGCTCACTGCATTATCTGGTCCCGCTCTGCGGCGGGCTGTAAAACTTTGTTTTTCCTATGGAAACATTTTTGAAAAGTATAATTAGATTTTTTTTGCTCCAAACATTCAGATTGTCCATCAGGAAGTGTATGAATCACAAGGTCATTCGCAAAACACATGGGGGTGACCAGCTGCGAGGCCAAAGAAATCCTTCAGATGCATCACATGGGTCTTGCATTCCAATAACTCACCAGTTTGCTTGCTTGTAATCAAAATGACTATGCTGTGGCTACCCTTGAATTTAACACCACAGGCTGAACTGGAAAGTAGCCGCTTCCACCTCCTTTTGTAAGCAGCAGTTACTCCAGAGCATGACGAAGTAAACGCTGACTGCAAACTACTAAGGTACCCATCAGCGGGTTAAAACAGTGACATTTTGCTTCAGTATTTATGTAACCCACATATTTTAGCAGGGAGAATTTGAGGGATCCAGCTCAGTTGACCACATGAGTCACTCTGCTGTCAATCAGTGCAGTGGGCTGATGATTCACTTGTACTGCACGCCTTCCTGAGCACTCCAATAAATTGTAAACTCACCGTGGGAAATTGCAAGCTCAGGTGGAAAACAATGGTTCAGTTAATTAACCATTCACCAGTCCCACCAGATCATACATGAAGGCCATTATTGAAACCATCACTTTACCTTTAATCGTTTAATTCTGTCACAGCATTTGACACTAGAGTAGCAACATCGTACACGAAGGTCACTGTTTTAACGAACTGCTTTTGCATCAGAACATTGTTTAGTGTTCTGAAAAACACAGAGGCAGGAACAATGGCAACAAGGGTGAACAGAAAGTCAAATCCCAGCCATCTATAACAGAATTATAACATGAATAATCATTACTGCAAGAGATGTATGAGTACTATGGGTGATTTCAGTTGGTGAGTCATTTATCACGTATGACTTGCTATGTGAAACAGTGGTGAGTTCACACACTCCCACTTGTGTAAAATGGTCCTTTTTAAAAAAAAACGAACAGAACATGGCCACAATATCAGCTCTCAATCGCTCTATAATGTTGTCTCTAGCGATACATCTCAGATACAGAGATCCTACCCAGTACTGGTATTAGCAAAATAAAACTTCCATTGTCACATTTACATGACATAATATTGATTTTATGCAAGTGTAACACATTTGGGCTGAAATATTTCATAGAATTTACAGTGGCCATTCAGCCCATCAAGTCTGCACTGGCTCTTGGAAAGAGCACCCTTCCCAACTGCACACCTCCACCCTATCCCCGTAACCAAGTCACCCCACCCAACACTGAGGGCAATTTTGGACACTAAGGGCAATTTAGCATGGCCAATCCACCTAACCTGCACATCTTTGGACAGTGAGAGGAAACCGGAGCACCCGGGGGAAACCCACACGCACACATTGGGAGAACATGCAGACTCTGCACAGACAGTGACTCAAGCCGGGAATCGAACCAGGGACCCTGGAGCTGTGAAGCAATTGTGCTAATCACTGTGCTACCGTGCTGCCCTATTTATATGATACACAGAGTAAACCAATAGATAGATTGATCGGGAGTAATTTAAGCAAATTTAAACAATTTAGTGGTATAACGAGATATCAAGGCTGAGAAATTCAATCAGGTCTGAGTAATTGTAAAAACCATCTATATATGTGACCATTAGAAACTGATGCTGGCAGCTCATTATAATGATTCTAACATGCAGCCAGTGTGACCTGTGCTACCCAACCCTCCAAACATCCCCTACCCTGCTTCTGGCAGAGTTTGCAGATCATTCAGTGGACCTTTCAACATATCAGAACCAACAAATCAGAATGGAAGCAAATCATCCTGAATCCTGAGGGACTGCCGAATAAGAAGATTCACTGGCTGTGTGCTTGTGTGGGGGCTGGAGGAAACCAGGCATCTCTGACACAATGTCAAAGCAGTGAGGGCCTTTTAAAGCAAAAGGCAGCCTGGCTGTGAATGGAAAAGAACATTTCTGAACAGAAAAATAGCAGGAAGAGACTAAATAGCTGATGAAAAATCACTGACCAAAAGCATTAATTCTGTTTCTCTCACTTCAAAGATGTTGCCCGACCTGCTGAGTATTTCCAGCAGTTTCTATTTTTATTTCCCTAACATTGTATTGGAGGCTCTGATGTAGGCGGTGAGGGGAGAAGAGAGATGTTATTCTTCCAGGAGCAGAAAACATAAGAACTAGGAGCAGGAGTAGGCCACCTGGCCCTTCGAACCTGCTTTGCCATTCAATGAGATCATGGCTGATTTTTTGTGGACGCAGCTCCACTTTCTAGTCTGAACACCATAACCCTTTCTTCCTTTATTCTTGAAAAAACTTTCTATCTTTATCTTGAAAACATAATGAAGGAGCCTCAACTGCTTCACTGAGCAGGGAACCCTCCAGACAGCACCTTCAGCATTAATGGGAAGACATTATTGATCTCAAGTAGATCAATATCAGGAGCTTAATTCCAAGGACATGACTATAATGCTGCCAAAGAAGTTCAATGACCTCACCAGAGTTATGATGTGGAGATGCCGGCATTGGACTGGAGTGGGCACAGTAAGAAGTCCTATAACACCCGGTTAAAGTACAACAGGTTTTTTTTTTTTGGAATCACTAGCTTTCGGAGTACAGCTCCTTCATCAGATGAGTCACATGTTGACTTCTCACTGTGCTCACTGGAGTTGTCACGGTAACAATAACTATCTTGCGCTATGCTCACCCCTCTGAGCTTACAGCTTAAAATACTGAACCCATCCCCTCCATACCCATTTCCCTTGCTCCACACATCTTCAATGTCTTCACACATTCAGCATTATAATTTCACTTAACTTTCCAATTCTCACATCCTACAAATACTGAACTGACCACGACAGGCATATTTTTTGAATGCTTCACGAGACTATCATTAACACACTCCTCTCTTCCTCATTGAAGTTCATTTGTAAAGGACCCTGGATCGAAGGCTGTGCGGATGTGCATGCTGTCTTCTACATGGGGGGAAAAAGGTGCAGGCTATCATAGATCTGGGGGTGGGGTACAGGCAGGGGTGAGTGGTAATACTGGAGAACCCCAAGGCAGTAGCAACCAAAATATGATTGGGTTTTACATTCAGTTTGAGGGGGGGAGGTGTAGATCCATGACTATGATTGTTTACGAGGCGGCACGGTAGTACAGTGGTTAGCACTGTTGCTTCACAGCGCCAGGGTCCCGGTTCAATTCCCGGCTTGGGTCACTGTCTGTGTGGAGTCTGCACATTCGACCCATGTCTGCGTGGGTTTCCTCCGGTTTCTGGATATGCAAATTAGGTGGATGGGCCATTCTAAAATTGCCCTTAATATCCAAAAAGGTGAGGGGGGGGTTACTGGGTTACAGAGATAGGGTAGAGGTGTGGGCTTAAGTAGTCTGCACGTTCTCCCCGTGTCGTGTGGGTTTCCTCTGGGTGCTCAGGTTTCCTTACACAGTCCAAAGACGTGCAGGTTAGGTGGATTGGCCATGATAAATTGCCCTTAGTGACCAAAAAGGTTAGGATGGCTTATTGGGTTACAGGGATAGGGTGGAAGTGAGGGCTTGGGCGGGTCGGTGCAGACTCGATGGGTCGAGTAGCCTCCTTCTGCACTGTATGTTCTAGTGTGCTCTTTCCAAGGGCGGTGCAGACTCGATGGGCTGAATGACCTCCTTCTGCACTGTAAATTCTATGATTCTATGATAAATGGACTTCATCTGCACCATAACAAGACTCCATCTACACCATATCAATGATTCTGTGAGTTGTGAGGGCATGAAACCAGAGTTTGCTGAAGTGAAAATTAGGTTAAGGAATACAGATGCATTGGCAAACATTTCAAGGGGTTATTTCAAAATACAGAGAATAGATATATTCTGACAAGTAAGAAAGAATCCAGGGGAGGGGCCCACGATCCCTGATTAACTAGAAAGGTTAAAGACAGTGGGCAGGATTCACCGGTCCTCAACCGCATGTTTCTGGGCCGCATGCTGTTTGTTGGTGCTGGGATTGTATCTTCCTGCCGCTTGTCAACAGGATTGTCCATTGAAGCCACCCCACGCATCATGGAAAAGCACAGGCAAGGTTGCTCTGTCAGTGGGAAAAGAGAATCCCAACGGTTGGAGAATTCTAGCCAGTACCAAACTTAAAGAAAAAAAATATAATTATTCAAAGATAGTTGGATGGTCCGAAGATTGAACAAAATATAAGGAACAGTAAAGGATAAACAAAAGATTCACAAGGGGAGAAAAATTAGAATACGAATGAAAGCTAGCCAGAAATAGAAAAACAAATAGTAAGTGCTTCCATAAATATTTTAAAAATAAATGAGTTAACAAAGTGATTGTTGGTCCTACAGAAAGTGGGTCTGGAGAATTGATAATGGTAAACATGGAGATGGCACATGAATGGAAGAGGTATTTCGCTTCATTCCTCACTATGGGCAAGGAAAGCAAATTTCAGACAATGGTAAACCAGATGAAATGGTCATCGCTAGACTTGATTTTTTTTTGATTGAATTCTGCCAGGCCAGAATTTAAACCAGGTCCCCTGAACATCATGCTGGGTCGCTGGATTATGACAGCAGTTAGAGCAGGCCACTTGGATAATTTCAAGGTAATCACGCAGAATGAACATGGTTTTATGAATGGGAAATCATGTTTAACCAACTTATTGGAGATATTTGAGAAAGTAACGTGCTGTGGAGCAAGGGGGTGAAAGGTTATCAGGGGTTGGCAGGATGCAGATTTTGAGGTTACTGTCAGGTCAGCCATGATCTTATTAAATGGCAGAGCAGGTTCAAGGGGCTGAATGGCCAACTCCTGGTCCTTGTTCGTATGTTCATTCTCAGGGTGCTAACTGTTAATAGTGGGGCACTGCAGGGATCAGCGCCGGGGCCACAGTTGTTCACAACCTATATCAATGATTTGCATGTGGGGACCAAATGTAATATTTCCAAATTTGCCAATGACAAAACTAGGTGGGAATATAAATTGAGGAGGATTAAAGGAGGCTTCACGAGGACTTGGACAAGCTAAGAGAATGGAGTAAAACATCGAAGATGGAGTTTTCTGTGAATAAGTATGAAGTTATTCACATTGGAGTTCACCAGAATGATCCCTAGGGCGGCATGCTCTGTCATCCCAGCAGCGTTTTTCTCAGCGGCAGGAGGTGGCCCACCATTGGCCAACTTTGCGATAGCCTGGTCCTGCCATTGTCAACGGGATTTCTCATTGAATCCATCCCATGGGAGTGTGCCATCGGCGGGACCAGAAGATCGAGCAAATAGCTGGAAGATCTCGCCCAGAAATTCAGAATATTTCCCAAACGGTAAGTGGTTGAGAAGTGCAGGTGTCCAAACTGTCCCTGTTCATAAGTCACTACAAGCCAGCATGTTGGTGCAGAAAGAAATTAGGAAGGCAAATGATACATTGACCTTAATCGCAAGGGGATATAAATACAGGAGTAAAGATGCCTTGCTGCAGTTGTACAGGACCATGGTGAGACCTCACTTGGAGTGTCCAGCACAGCTTTGGTCCCCTTATCTAAGCTAGGACATACTTGACATAGAGGGTGTGCAACGAATGTTCACCAGATTAATCCCGAGGAGGATAGAATTGTCTTATGAGAAGAGATTAAGGAGACTGGGTCTGTATTCCCTCGAGGTTCGAAGGATGAGGGGTGACCTCATTGAAACTTACAAAATTCTTGCAGGGCATGACAGGCTGAATATAGATGAGATGTTTCCCTGGCTGGTGAGTCTAAATCCTGGGGACATCAGAATAGGGGGAGGCCATTTAAGACGGAGATGAGGATGAATTTCTTCATTGAGAAGGTAGTGAATCTTTGGAATCCTCTATCACAAAAAACTGTTGAAGCTCTGTCATCAAGCATATTGAAGACAAGTCAATTTCTGGTGACTAATTACATCAAGGGATATGGGAACAGTGTGGGAAAGTGGCATTGAGGTAGATGATCAATCATGATCTAATTGAATGGTGAAGCAGACTCGACCAGCCAAACAGCCTACACCTGTTTCGAGGAGAGGGAAGGCTGACAGGAGATTAGATGGAGGTAGTCAAAGTAATTGCAGAAATTTAAAATATAGCTCCGCTCCTAGAATGATCGAGAACCAGAGGGCACAGTTTTAACTTGATGAACTAAAGATGCACTGGCGACCTGAGGAAAACCCCTTCCACACAGCGAGTGGTTAAGATCTGGAATACACAAGAGTGTGGTGGAGGAAGGATCAACTGAACCATCCAAAAGGGAATTGGATTATTATCTGAAAGTCCAAAGATGTGCAGGTTAGGTGGCTAGGCAATGATTAATACGCAGAGTTATGGGGATAGGGGGTGGGCTTAGGTAGGATGCTCTTTCGGAGGATCAGTGCAGGCTGAAGGACCTTCTTCTGTACTGTGGGGATTCTATGGAAAAAAGCTTTGGGAAGGATGTCAGGGAGGAGATAGCAGGTGCTCTGAGGATGATTTTCGAATCCTCACTTGACACGGGAGGTATTGGAGGACCGGAGAAATGCAAACATGGTTCCATTATTGAAAAAGGGATCAAAGGAAATGCCTAACGATTACAGGCCAGTTAGTCTTGCGTCGGTGGTGGGCAAATTAGTAGAATCAATCCTGAGGGACAGAATTAACTGTCATATAGAAAGGCATAGACTAGTCAGGTATAGTCAGCATGGATTTGTAAAAGGAGGGTGTTGCCTCACAATTGTGTTGTTTGAGGAAGTGACAAGTTGAAAATCGCTTATTGTCACAAGTAGGCTTCAAATGAAGTTACTGTGAAAAGCTCCTAGTCACCACATTCCGGCACCTGTTCGGGGAGGCTGGTACGGAAATCGAACCGGGCTGCTGGCCTGCCTTGGTCTGCTTTAAAAACCAGCAATTTAGCCCAGTGTGCTAAACCAGTCCCTATATCATCAAGTTGATGAAGGTAGTGCAGTGGATGTTGCATACATAGATTTTAGCAAAGCATTTGATAAAGTCTCACATAGCAGATTGGTCAGTAAAGTAAAAGCCCAGTAACAGGAAACAAAGGGTCAATGGCAGCTCTTGCAAATGGAAAATTGTTTCATATGGTGTTCCACAGGACTCTGTGTTGGGACCCTCACTGTTCATGTTATATTAATGATTTGGAGGTGAGCGTGGGGAGCACGATCATCAAATTTGCAGATGACACAAAGATTCGGCGAGTGGTGGATAGTGGAATTTAACACCAAGGTCATGCATTGATGGAGGTCAAACAAAATAAATGGGAATATACTAAGAGGGGTAGATGAAGTGAGAGATCCTGCAGTAAAAGTACACAGGTTTGTAAAGGCATCAGTTCAAGTAGACAAGGCTGTAAAGAAACCAAATGGAATGCTCTCCTTCATTGGCGAGGTATAGGGGCAAATTCTCCATTTGAGAGACCAAGTGCTGATGCCGGGATTGAATCATGAGTATCCTACGTAGACGAAAGCCGTCCTGGACCGATTCAGGTTAATGGGCTAGCCGGTAGCATGTAGAACTTGCACAATTCCAATGCAAGCCGACCCTCATCCCAGCCTGATGGCACTGGTTGCGCTAGAACACACCTATCCCGTGGATGGATTGTTTAAGACGAGAGGATACCTAGGGGGCACCCATACAGCCCCTGGGACTTGGTTCGTAGTGGGCAGTCATCGGCTTGCAGGCTGCAGCAATGGCCATCCATGCCCTGCAAATCCGACCCCATGACCGACTCATTATTACCCCCCTCCCCATCCCACCCCTGATGGCGCTGGCAGATATCCCCTCGGTCAGTGGCACAATGGTCAGCACACTATAGCGATGTTGGACACTGTTTGTACCTCCTCCTGCACCCTCAGCAGCCATGGCATCTGTATTTTAATTTGTAATACCACAAGTGAACCTTGCCATCGGTAATTTCACATGGTGAAGACGGAGCACCGCAGAAGACCCTTTATGCCAACGGCCTTTCCTGTATAATTTGCATTCCCAAAATGGATTCACGCTGCTGTTGGGGACCGGAACAAATGGTGCTGGCTGTTGGCGCCAGCACCAAATTCTCTCTCCAATCGTATTTCCCAATTCCAGCGTCAGCTGATGAAGAATCCTGCCCACTGAATATAAAAGTAAGGATATAACCAAGAACAAAGAAAAGTACAGCACAGGAACAGGCCCTTCGGCCCTCCAAGCCTGCCCCGACCATGCTGCCCGTCTAAACTAAAATCTTCTCCACTTCAGGGGTCCGTATCCCTCTATTCCCATCCTATTCATGTATTTGTCAAGATGCCCCTTAAATGTCACTATCGTCCCTGCTTCCACTACCTCCTCCAGCAGCAAGTTCCAGGCACCCCCTACCCTCTGTGTAAAAAAAAAAACTTGCCTCGTACATCTCCTCTAAACCTTGCCCCTCGCACCTTAAACCTATACCCCTAGTAATTCACCTCTCTACCCTGGGAAAAAGTCTCTGACTATCCACTCTGTCTCTGCCCCTCATAATTTTGTAAACCTCTATCAGGTTGCCCCTCAAACTCCTTTGTTCCAGTGAGAACAAACCTGGCTTATTCAACCTCTCCTCATAGCTAATGCCCTCCATACCAGGCAACATAGAACATAGAACAGTACAGCACAGAACAGGCCCTTCGGCCCTCGAAGTTGTGCCGAGCAATGATCACCCTACTTAAACACCCGTAACCCAACAATCCCCCCATTAACCTTACACTACGGGCAATTTAGCATGACCAATCCACCTAACCCGCACATCTTTGGACTGTGGGAGGAAACCGGAGCACCCGGAGGAAACCCACGCACACACGGGGAGGACGTGCAGACTCCACACAGACAGTGACCCAGCCGGGAATCGAACCTGGGACCCTGGAGCTGTGAAGCATTGATGCTAACCACCATGCTACCGTGAGGCCCCAGTATAAAACATCCTGGTGAATCTCTTCTGCACCCTCTCCAAAGCCTCCACATCCTTCTGGTCGTGTGGCGACCAGAATTGAACACCATACTCCAAGTGTGGTCTAACTAAGGTCCTATACAGCTGCAACATGACTTGTTAATTCTTATACTCAGTGCCCCAGCCGATGAAGGCAAGCATGCCGTATGCCTTCTTGACTACCTCCACCTGTGCAGCCACTTTCAGGGACCTGTGGACCTATACACCAAGCTCTCTCTGACTGTCAATACTCTTGAGGGTTCTACCATTCATTGTATATTCCCTACCTGCATTAGACCTTCCAAAATGCATTACCTCACATTTGTCCGGATTAAACTCCATCTGCCATCTCTCCGCCCAAATCTCCAAACAATCTAAATCCTGCTGTATTCTCTGACAGTCCTCATCGCTGTCCGCAATTCCACCAACATTTGTATCGTCTGCAAATTTACTAATCAGACCAGTTACATTTTCCTCCAAATCATTTATATATACTATGAACAGCAAAGGTCCCAGCACTGATCCCTGCGGAACCCCACCAGTCACAGCCCTCTAATTAGAAAAGCACCCTTCCATTGCTACTCTCTGCCTTCTATGACCGAGCCAGTTGTGTATCCATCTTGCCAGCTCACCTCTGATCCCGTGTGACTTCACCTTTTGTACCAGTCTGCCATCCACTGCCCTACCTGCATCAATCATCTTTGTGACCTCCTCAAAAAACTCTATCTAGTGAGACACAACCTCCCCTTCACAAAACCGTGCTGCCTTCCAAATGGGAGTAGATCCTGTCTGGAAGAATTCTCTCCAGTAATTTCCCCATAATGCTGGAATTGTATAAAACACTGGTGAGGCCACAACTAAAATGTTGTGGGCAGTTCTGGTCACCACATTACAGGGAAGATGTTATTGCTCTGAAGAGAGTGCAGAGGAGGTTTACAAAAATGTAGCCAGGGCAAGAAAAATGTAGCTATGACGAGAGATTGGATAGGTTGGGGTTATTTTCCTCAATGCCAGCAAAACTAAAGAGCTGGTCATCGACTTCAGGAAGCAAAGTACTGTACACACCCCTGTCAGCATCAATGGGGCCAAGGTGGAGATGGTTAGCAGTTTCAAATTCCTAGGGGTGCACATCACCAAAAAACTGTCCTGGTCCACTCACGTCGACGCTATCACCAAGAAAGCACAACAGCACCTATACTTCCTCAGGAAATTAAGGAAATTCGGCATCTCCACATTAACCCTTACCAACTTTTACAGATGCACCACGAAAGCATCCTATCGGGCTGCATCACAGCCTGGTATGGCAACTGCTCGGCCCAGGACCGCAAGGAACTTCAGAGAGTCATGAATACTGCCCAGTCCATCACACGAACCTGCCTCCCATCCATGGACTCCATCTACACCTCCCGCTGCATGGGGAAAGCGGGCAGCATAATCAAGGATCCCTCCCACCCGGCTTAATCACTTTTCCAACTTCTTCCATCGGGCAGGAGATACAGAAATCTTGAGAACACACACAAACAGGCTCAAAAACAGCTTCTTCCCCACTGTCACCAGACTCCTAAATGACCCTTTTATTGACTGACCTCATTAACACTACACCCTGTATGCTTCAACCGATGCCAATGCTTTGTAGCTACATTTTATATCTTGTGTTGCCCTATTATGTATTCTCATGTATTTTCTTGAATTTTGTTTAATTCCCTTTTCTTCCATGTACTTAATGATCTGTTGAGCTGCTTGCAGAAAAATACTTTTCACTGTACCTCAGTACACGTGACAATAAACAAATCCAATCCAATCCAAAAGGCCTAGCACCCTCAACCTTTCCTCGTAAGACCTAGTCTCCATTCCAGGCAACATCCTGGTAAATCTCCTTTGCACCTTTTCCAAAGCTTCCACATCCTTCCTAAAATGAGGCGACCAGAACTGTACACAGTACTCCAAATGTCGCCTTACCAAGGTTTTGTACAGCTGCATCATCACCTCACGGCTCTTAAATTCAATCCCTCTGCTAATGAACGCTAGCACACCATAGGCCTTCTTCACAGCTCTATCCACTTGAGTGGTAACTTTCAAAGATCTAGACTCCAAGATCTCTCTGCTCCTCCACATTGCCAAGAACGCTACCGTTAACCCTGTATTCCGCATTCATATTTGTCCTTCCAAAATGGACAACCTCACACTTTTCAGGGTTAAACTCCATCTGCCACTTATCAGCCCAGCTCTGCATCCTACCTATGTCTCTTTTTGCAGCCGACAGCAGCCCTCCTCACTATCCACAACTCCACCATCCTCCGTATCGTCTGCAACTTTACTGACCCATCCTTCAACTTCCTCATCCAAGTCATTAATGAAAATCACAAACAGCAGAGGACCCAGAACTGATCCCTGCGGTACGCCACTGGTAACTGGGCCCCAGGCTGAATATTTGCCATCCACCACCATTCTCTGTCTTCTATCGGTTAGCCAGTTTGTTATCCAACTTGCCAAATTTCCCACTATCCCATGCCTCCTTACTTTCTGCATAAGCCTACCATGGGAACCTTATCAAATGCCTTACTAAAATCCATGTACACTACATCCACTGCTTTACCTTCATCCACGTGCTTGGTCACCTCCTCAAAGAAGTCAATAAGACTTGTGAGGCAAGACCTACCCCTCACAAATCCGTGCTGACTATCCCTAATCAAGCAGTGTCTTTCCAGATGCTCAGAAATCCGATCCCTCAGTACCATTTCCATTACTTTGCCTACCACCGAAGTAAGACTAACTGGCCTGTAATTCCCAGGGTTATTCCTGTTCGCTTTTTGAACAGGGGCACGACATTCGCCACTCTCCAATCCCCTGGCACCACCCCTGTTGACAGTGAGGACGATCAGATCATTGCCAATGGCTCTGCAATTTCATTCTTGCTTCCCATAGAATCCTTGGATATATCCCGTCGGGCCTGGGGGACTTGTCTGGCCTCAAGTTTTTCAAAATTTCAAAAACACATCTTCCTTCCTAACAAGTATCTCTTCAAGCTTACCAGTCTGTTTCACACTGTCCTCTCCAACAATATGGCCCCTCTCATTCGTAAATACTGAAGAAAGGTACTCGTTCAAAACCTTTCCTATCTCTTCAGACTCAATACACAATCTCCTGCTACTGTCCTTGATTGGACCTACACTCGCTTTAGTCATTCTCATAATTCTCACTATGTGTAAAAGGCCTTGTGGTTTTCCTTGATCCTACCAGCCAAAGATTTTTCATGTCCTCTCTTAGCTCTCCTGATCCCTTTCTTCAGTTCCCTCCTGGCTATCTTGCATCCCTCCAGTGCCCTCTCTGAAGCTTGTTTTCTCAGCCTTACATAAGTATCCTTCTTCCTCTTAACAAGACATTCAACCTCTCTTGTCAACCATTTCCTCACTCGACTATCCCTTCCCTGCCTGACAGGGACATACATATCAAGGACACGTAGTAGCTGTTCCTTGAACAAGTTCCACATTTCAATTGTGTCCTTCCCTGACAGCCTATGTTCCCAACTTATGCAATTCAGTTCTTGTCTGACAGCATTGTATTTACCCTTCCCCTAATTGTAAACATTGCCCTGTTGCACGCACCTATCCCTCTCCATTACTAGTCACAGAATTGTGGTCACTATCTCCAAAATGCTCCCCCACTAACAAATCTATCACTTGCCCTGGTTCATTATCAAGTACCAAATCTAATACGGCCTCCCCTCTGGTCCGACAATCTGCATACTGTGTTAGAAAAGCTTCCTGGACACACTGCACAAACATCACCCCATCCAAACTATTTGATCTAAAGAGTTTCCACTCAATATTTGGGAAGTTGAAGTCACCCATGACTACTACCCTGTGACTTCTGCACCTTTCCAAAATCTGTTTCCCAATCTGCTCCTCCACATCTCTGCTGCTATTGGAGGGCCTATAGAAAACTCCCAACAAGGTGACTGCTCCTTTCCTATTTCTGACTTCAACCCATACTACCTCAGTAGGCAGATCCTCCTCGAACTGCCTTTCTGCAGCTGTTATACTATGTCTAATTAATAATGCAACCACCCCCCCCCCCCCCCCCCCAACCTCTTTTACCACACTCCCTAATCTTATTGAAACAGCTATAACCAGGAATCTCCAACAACCATTTCTGCCCTCTTCTATCCAAGTTTCTGTAATGGACACCACATCGTAGTCCCAAGTACTGATCCATGCCTTAGGTTCAGCCAACTTATTCCTGATGCTTCTTGCATTGAAGTATACACACTTCAACCCATCTCCTTGCCTGCAAGTACTCCCCCTTGTCAGTGTTACCTTCCCCACTGCCTCACTACACACTTTGACGTCCTGAACATCGGCTAACTTAGTTGCTGGACTACAAATCCGGTTCCCATTCCCCTGCCAAATTAGTTTAAACTCTCCCAAAGAGTACTAGAAAACCTCCCTCCCAGGATATTGGTGCCCCTGTGGTTCAGATGCAACCCGTCCTGCTTGTACAGGTCCCACATTCCCCAGAATGCGCTCCAATTACATGAAGCCCTCCCTCCTACACCATTCCTCCAGCCACGTGTTTAACTGCACTCTCTCCCTATTCCTAGCCTCGCTATCACGTGGCACCGGTAACAAACTAGAGATGACAACTCTGTCTGTCCTGGCTTTTATCTTCCAACCTAACTCCCTAAACTCGTTCATTACATCCACACCCCTTTTCCTACCTACGCCGTTGGTACCAATGTGCACCACGACTTCTGGCTGCTCACCCTCTCCCTCAAGGACCCGAAGACACAATCCGAGACATCTCTGGCCTGGCACCCGGGAGGCAACATACCTTCCGGGAGTCTCGATCGCGACCACAGAATCTCCTATCAAATCCCCTAACCATTTAGTCTCCCATCATTATTGCTTTTCTATTCTCCCCCCCTCTCTTCTGCGCCCCAGAGCCAGTGCGAGAGACCTGGCCGCTAGGGCCTTCCACCGCTAGGTCATTCCCCCTCGGCAGCATACAAAACGGTATACTTGTTTTCAAGGGGAGCGGCCACGAGGGATCCGTGCACTGTCTGCCCGTTCTTTTCTTTCCCCTGACTGTAACCCAGCTACTGTTGTCTTGTGCTTTGGGTGTGTTTACCTCCCTGCAACTCTTGTCTATTACCCACTCTGCCTCCCGGATGATCCGAAGTTGCTCCAGCTCCAGTACCTTAACACGGTCTCTGAGGAGCTGGAGTTGGGTGCAGTTCCCGCAGGTATAGTCAGCGGGGATACCGTTGGTATCCCTCACCACCCACATCCTACAGGAGGAGCATGCAACTGCCCTAGCCTTCATCCCCTCTTACCTTACAGAATATAGAGGCTGTTTAGCACAGGGCTAAATCGCTGGCTTTGAAAGCAGGCCAGCAGCACGGTTCGATTCCCGTAACAGCCTCCCCGAACAGGCGCCGGAATGTGGCAACTAGGGGCTTTTCACAGTAACTTCATTTGAAGCCTACTCGTGACAATAAGCGATTTTCATTTCATTTTTTCATTTCATTTTCATACAGCTGCACTGTGGACCAACTGGAACTCCGCCCTCCGACTCTGCTCCCATTCAGCTGCACTCTCTGTAAACTCCCAGCTCCCTTCACACTCTTTGAGGAAATGTAGGAAATGAAATGAAAGGAGCACCTTACTCCCTCCTCACCGAACTCCCTCAGTCACCAAACTCTCACTATAGCACTCAAATGCACCCAAATTCAGTACTCAGTGCAAACCAGTGTAGATATGATAAGCTCTTTCTGTGCTGTAATAATTCTGTGATTCCATGAGCAACTCCCATTCCCTGGTCGCACTGTGCACGCAGACCTACATTGGTTCGCAGTCAAGCAACATCTTGACTAAAACTCACATTCTTGATTCAAATACTGCATGGCCAAGCCACTCTCCCTTCCTTCAATCTCTTTCAACCCCACAGCACACCAGAATATTGATTCTGGCCTCCTGCGCATTCCCAAATGGAACTGCTCCACCATTGATGGCCGTGCTTTTGGTCCCAGGTTCTGGAAATCCCTCCCTACATCTCTGTGCCTTTTTGTGCACTTTCTAAATCCTACCATTTTCGTTGGAAAGACGGAGGTTGAGGGGGGACCTGATTGAGGTATACAAAATTATGAGAGGTATGGACAGGGTGGATAGCAACAAGCTTTTTCCAAGAGTTGGAGTGTCAGTTACAAGGGGTCACGATTTCAAGGTGAGAGGGGGAACGTTTAAGGGAGATGTGCGTGGGAAGTTTTTTCCGCAAAGGGTGGTGGGTGCCTGGAACGCTTTACCAGCGGAGGTGGTAGAGGCGGGCACTATAGCATCATTTAAGAGGCATCTAGACAGGTATATGAACGGGCGGCAACAGAGGGAAGTAGACCTTGGAAAATAGGAGACAGGTTTAGATAAAGGATCTGGATCGGTGCAGGCTGGGAGGGCCGAAGGGCCTGTTCCTGTACTGTAATTTTCTTTGTTCTTTGTACCCCTTGAATGAGCTTTTGGTTACCGGACCAATATCTCCTTACGTGACCCGGTGTTTCACTTTGTTTTATAATGGTCCAGTGAATAGGCTGGGTACATTTCATTATATTAAAAGGCCTACATTAATATAAATTGTTGCATATTGTTACCCTGATAGTTCCAATCCAAATGTATTACATCACACGTTTCTAGGGTAAATTTCACCTGTTCTCGGCTCCAGTTTGGAAATTGCTTTTCGTGTCCCATCAAGTTAATTATGTGATTATCCTACAAGGATTTGTGTCACTATCAGAGGTTAACTGTTCAATGGAGTTTCCTTACAACCAGCCTAGATATCACATTTTCAATCAGGGATGCATTTCCTATCCTTTGTATTTGCAGACAGGGGGCTAATCCGATTAACAGAATATCAAGATATTTTTCCCAAAAGAATACATGTTCATTACATGTCAAGCATACAGTCCAAAGGGTTTTTCACACTTCGCAGTTCCTTTGCACTATGGTTGAAAGGCTTTCGATGATGACCATTGTACCTCTGCGAGATGTCCCTCAGCAAGTAATCCTGGACCTTGGACTGAGCCACTCTGCAGCACTCTGTCGAAGAAAACTCTTTGCACAGAAAGACCAACAGATTTTGGACAGTAGTACAAAAAGATTCTTTCACCGAGTTGATGGTCCTGTAGTTGTAGTTGACATTTATTTTGGTGTGCATTCCTGGGAAAAACTCATAGGGCAGAGTCCTGCATCACTGAACAGCTCAGGGTGAACTTTAACAAAAAGCACTGCATCTCCTCCCAGACATTCTTTGCAAAGGCTCATTTCCAGAAGGCAGTGAACAGCAATCTCTTCCCCAACAGAGTCACCCAGAGGATGATGTATGGAGAGGCTGAGACTCATGGCCTGCAGGAGGGATATTCAAAGGGGAGGATCTTTCCCATCATCAGACAAGCAACACCTTGGTGCTTGTTTGAAAGTTCTGGCAATAAGACATTCTGCCAAATGACTGCTCAGGACCTACAATCTCATTGCAGCAAGGTGTGCGGTCCACTGCCTGATGGCGTTGTGGTCAAATGTATTTTTCTGCATAAACTTCTCCGTGAAATAGATTAACATTCTTGCAATTAAAACTTGGTGTGGCATCTTTAAAAAATTGAAATTTGAGTCTGAAAGAGGCTTAAGCGGCCAAGTATAGAATTTGGGAATTAATGTTATATTTGATACCACAGGACTTTTTCTTTAGTTTTTTTCTGCTGGGTCAGAGACAATTTGCACCTGGGTTGTTACTGATAACATTTTCCAGGCCCAAGAAAGGGAGAGATGTTTGAGCTGCAGGTTAAAATACTACCCATTTAAGGCATCCAGTTTTAGGATTAAAGCATTACTGCTGGAACTCCCTGTACTCTGCTCCAACAAGCTGAGTTAGCTTGAAACCAGAAACTATACCAGGGAATGCCCTTCCTGCAGAAATAAACTAGGTAATGGTATTCTGGGACCCACCCTCATGATCATGAATTTAGTTTGCTCGGAACCAGTAGAGAGAACGGCAAACAAATTTCAGATGAGAACGTGTTGCGGGGTGGGGTTTCCTGTGTCAACGAGGGTGCTTAATTCACTGCCAGCCAATGATGTGCTTTGAAGAGGATGTTTTCCCTGCAGACATCAGGAGATTCAATGTGTGCTAACACAGGAAGCTAATTTAGCTGCGTTGGTCTCTGCATTCCAGAAATAATCCCAGAGGAATCCCAAGTTACATAAAGGGATTGTATTAAGCACTTTAAGGAGTGAATTGCACGATAACAAACCAGTTCAGATTCTGGAGCAACGAACTTGAAATTCAGTACAAAGTGTACTCATTAAGAAGCTGGGGTCAGAGAAGTGGCCTACAGCCACAGCTGGTGTGTTAATGATGAACTATCTGATTGAGGAGTAACCTTTCTCTGGTGGAAATACATCAGGATCCTCGGGGAGCATGCAGGGGGGTAGATCTGCTTTCAAATTAGTAGGATATTCCAGTAGCACAGCCTAGAAACAGAAAGATTGTCCTTAGTTACAGATTTGGGACCAGTATTTTAAGAAAAACAGATTGTGGTGATTTACCAAATCAATTCTAAAGCCCTTTGAAATAGGGCGGCACAGTGGTTAGCACTGCTGCCTCGCGGCGTCGAGGACCTAGGTTCCATCCTGGCCCCGGGTCACTGTCTGTATTGAGTTTGCACATTCTCCCCGTGTCTGCGTGAGTCTCACCCCCACAACCCAAATTTGTGCAGGGTGGGAGAATTGGCCACGCTAAATTGCCCCTTAATTTGGAAAAAATAAAATAAAGCTCTTTGAACTGTGTTAGACCATAAGACATAGGAGGAGAATTAGGCACTCGGCCCATCGCGTCTGCTCCATCATTCAATCATGGCTGATACTTTTCTCAACCCCATTCTCCTGCCTTCTCCCCATTGTAATGATATGTAGAATATCATTTGTGTGGATTTAATAACCGAATTGCAAGTTAGGATAGGTGCCGTATGCATCTAGCATCCGACCACAGGTGAAATAATAAATGAAATAATAAACACAATGCAACGCGTATCTCAGCAGCTGCATGAGCAACTAAACTAAAACAAAAGAATCATAGAAAACATTCGGCTAATCATAAAGCACATAGACACCAGCTCACATTGAACAGCCCTGCACCAGCCCTGGTATAGCGAGGAAATCCCTGGAGCCAGATAAAACGGAACCATTTCCTTGAAAACTTAATCGGGAAGTTGGGGTGGCAGCAAAAGTGGTAAAGACATTTAAACACCACAAGCTCAAGACAAAGAACACCCTACCCATCCAAGACAGTGAAACAGCAGAATCAGCCAAGAGACTGAAACAGACTTATTTTAAAACACTTTTTTAAAAAAAAAGAAATTGCACGTGTACAATTTGACCCATTTAAAAAAAACTGTCTATGTAACTAGTTCATATGTGCATGTAAATGATTAATAATCATCTTGACAAAGAGGAGGATGTTATGATATGTCGAATATCATTTGTGTATGATTTAATAACCAAACTGTAAGTTAGGAAAGGTGCCGTAAACATAGACTGAGATTCCAGCATCCAGCCACAGGTGGCGTGGAGACAGGAGTAGGTCACCAGAAGACAGGCCTCATGGTGATGGAATGTAATCTCGAACAACACACAGACAAGGAATCTGGACAACAAGCACAGAGCACAATCGCATACTGAGCAGCTCCTGAGCTGACAGTGATTAATAAGAGATAACCATAGTTATTTGTATTTAGCTGTAATATCCAACTGCAATCTTCCATCACAGAAACAATTAATAAACAGTTTTGTTCATTTACAAAGCCGTATGTTCTCTGAGCACTTCAGCTGTAAACACCTTGTCATCCGTGCGTGCAGAGAACATTACACCCATAACCCCTGATCCCCTTATTAATCAAAAAACCTATCTATCTCTGTCTTAAAGATACTCAGTGATTTGGCCTCCACAGTCTTCTGCGGCAAAAAGTTCCACAGATTCACAACCCTCTGGCTGAAGAAATTCCCCCTCATCTCTGTTTTAAAGGATCGTCCCTTTCACTGAGATTGTGTCCTCTGGATCTAGTTTTTCCTACAAGTGGAAACATCCGCTCCACGTCTACTCTATCCAGGCCTCACAGTATCCTGTAAGTTTCAATCAGATTCCCCCCTCATCCTTCCAAACTCCAACGAGTACAGACCTAGAGTTCTCAACCATTCCTTAGGAGTGTTCTTTAGGAGTTTCAATTCAACTGTAGACACAAATAAAAGTGGATGAGATATTTTAGGGGACACCACACTGAAACAAAACAATTTTCCCTGCAGTCTTTAAAATTCATGGAAATCGAAGGAGATCAAATCAATATGTACAAAAACGTTACATTCTAGTTCAAAAATCTTACTTTTTGGAAAGTAACGTATCCTTCTGGTAAATAGTGTAAACTGGAAAAGCAAACTCACTGTCCATTAAAGTCAACTTCGTGATTAATCAGTAGAACCAACTGATAAAATGGTGAGGGAAAAATTCATCAACAGTAAAAAGAAAAAATACATTCATCACACCGTGTGTTACTGTATCAAATTCATTTATCCACCTTTTTTTAAAAGGGGGTGAAAAGTTTGTTTTATTATAAATATGCTAGCACCTCCACAAAAATTAAATGTCACAAATACATTCATTGCTAACATCAAATGGAATATCAACGCCAACACAAAGAAAAAAAAAAGCACAGCACAGGAACAGACCCTTCAGCCCTCCAAGCCCGTGCTGACCATGCTGCCCGACTAAACTACAATCTACTACACTTCCTGGGTCCGTATCCCTCTATTCCCATCCTATTGTATTTGTCAAGATGCCCCTTAAATGTCACTATCGTCCCTGCTTCCACCACCTCCTCCGGCAGCGGGTTCCAGGCACCCACTACCCTCTGAGTAAAAAACTTGCCTTATACATCTCCTCTGAACCTTGCCCCTCGCACCTTAAACCTATGCCCCATAGTAATTGACCACTCTACCCTGGGGAAAAGCCTCTGACTATCCACTCTGTCTATTGTGGTGACACCACTGTGTTGTATTGTGCTGCCACAGTATTACATGTTGTACAGTGTTGCCACTATATTACATGTTGTACGGTTTTGGCTCTGCCCGTGGCTCCTCCCCATCAGGCCTGGGTATATAGGCTGCAGACCTTTTACACTGCCTCACTCTGGGGCACACTGCCAGTTCTGTTGTAAGTCAATTAAAGCCATAGTTAATTCACTCTGCGTTCTCCATCTTAATTGATGGCATATCACTATGCCCCTCTTAATTTTGTAGATCTCTATCAGGTCACCCCTCAACCTCTGTCGTTCTAGTGAGAACAAACTGAGTTTATTCAACCGCTCCGCATAGCTAATGTCCTCCAAACCAGGCAATATCCTGGTAAATCTCTTCTGCACCCTCTCTAAAGCCTCCACATCCTTCTGGTAGTGTGGCGACCAGAATTGAACACTATACTCCAAGTGTGGCCTAACTAAGGTTCTATACAGTTGTAACATGACTTGCCAATTCTTATATTCAATGCCCCGGCCAATGAAGGCAAGCATGCCGTATGCCTTCTTGACTACCTTCTCCATCTGTGTTGCCCCTTTCAGTGACCTGTGCAACTGTACACCTGGATCTCTCTGACTTTCAATACTCTTGAGGGTTCTACCATTCACTGTATATTCCCTACCTGCATTAGACCTTCCAAAATGCATTACCTCACATTTGTCAGGATTAATTTCCATCTGCCATCTCTCCGCCCAAGTCTCCAAACGATCTAAATCCTGCTGTATCCTCTGACAGTCCTCATCGCTATCCGCAATTCCACCAACCTTTGTGTCGTCTGCAAACGTACTAATAAGACCAATTACATTTTCCTCCAAACCCTCCAATTAGAAAAGCACCCTTCCATTGCTACTCTCTGCCTTCTATGACCTAGCCAGTTCTGTATCCATCTTGCCAGTTCAGCCCTGATCCTGTGTGACTTCACCTTTTGTGCCAGTCTACCATGAGGGACCTTGTCAAAGGCCTTACTGAAGTCCATATAGACAACGTCCACTGCCCTACCTGCATCATTCATCTTTGTGACCTCTTCGAAAAACTCTATCAAATTACTGATAACTTATTGATAAAAGTTTTGTAAGAAACAGAAATAATGATCACAAGGGTTGGTACAGTGGTTAGCACTGCTGCCTCATGAGACCCGGGTTCAATTCCAACCTCGGATTTGCACTTTCTCCCACTATCTGCGTGGGTTTCCTCTGGGTACTCCGGTTTTCTCCCACAGTCCAAAGATGTGCAGGTGAGATGGATTGGCCATTGTAAAATTGGCCCTGAGGTTAGGCGGGCTGGGGGAGTGGGCCTAGGCAGAGTGCTATTTCAGAGGGTGGGTGCAGACTAGATAGGCCGAATGGTCTCCTTCTGCATTGTTGGGATTTTATGCAGTCTTGAGAAGAGGCATGAAGACTCAACACAATACAGCAGGAAAGCTCAGGCACGGCAGGAATATTGGCACGAGGTTTCAGTCCTTATTCCATGAAGATTTTGTATTCTTTGTGAAGTGAAGGTGCAGGGCCAAAGTTCTAAACTGCTGACTAGTTAATCAGAATACTGGTCAACACGTTGTACATGATGATCATCTTAATTTACATAATCTCAATTACCTATATCCTGTACTTGATCCATTCAGAAACATACACAACACAGAAGGCCCATTGCGGCTGAGCCAGTGGCACAAAAAAACCTTCCAGACTGAACCCATTCGTTAAATCAGAATTCTACAAATGGAATTACTGGCAAAAAGTCCACAATTATTCATTTAGTCAGAAGAAATGGTGGGAATGATTCATCTTTCGATAAAGGTTGGAAGCAGGGTGATGTAATTGTTTGTCATGCTGTTCTTTCACTGACGGGAATTGGGTGTCAATCCAGTCCAAACTAGAGAGGTCATAATTTGCCTATTGGCTGCGGTATCTGATTGCTGCACAAGGTGCTGTGAAGTTCAAGAAAAAATGACAGGAATGTTTTAAAAAACAGGTCTTAATTAGTGCAGGTAAAAAATGGTAAAAACGACACAACAGTTTACATTTCTAAAGCATCATGCCCCAAGAAACATCACAGGAGCATATCAGACAACATCTGGCACTGATGCACATACAGATACAAGGACAGGCAACCAAGAGGTTGGTCAAAAAAGCATCTGCCAGGAGATGAGAAAGATACAGAGGCAGAGGGTTTTAGGGAGAAAGTTCCAGAGCATTCAGACTAGATTGCTGAAGCACAAATGGTGAGATGAAGGAAATCAGGATGCCAAGGAGAGTAGTAATGGAGGAATGCTAAACTCTGGGATTACTTAAAAACTAGGAGTGAGATCAGGCACAATGGTCCCACGAGCCAGCTCAGCCATTCAGCATGGTTCGTCTTCTGCAGTGTTAATGTAAGCCTACATGTGACCAATATAGATTATAAAACCTAAACTGATCTGGCTGATAAACTCCGGACCCACAGCAAAGTGTTTGACTCTTGGGAGACAGAGTGGAACAGTGGTTAGCAGTGCTGCCTACAGCGCTGAGGACCTGGGTTCGATTCCGGCCTCGGGTCACTGACTGTGTAGAGTTTGCACATTCTCCCCGTGTCTGCGTGGGTTTCACCCCCACAAGCCAAAGATGTGCAAATTAGGTGGATTGGCCACGCCAAAATTGCCCCTTCAATTGGAAAAAAAAATTAAGAGCTCTTAAATTTTCTTTAAAAAAGGTGTTTAAACCTTAACTGCCCTCTGAAAAGGCCCAACAAGCCCCTCAGTTCAAGGAAAATTAGGGATGAGCAACAAATTCCAACGACACTGACATGCGTGGAAAATAAAGAAAAAAGCTTGGTGGAGTTAGGATATGGATCAACAGATGTTTTGGCCGAGTTTAACTTCAGAAAGAGAGAATGGTGAGAGTTTGACCGAGATAACATATTCATCAAAACCAATGATCAGTGAGTGAAACCAGCAGCTAGAAATTCCATAATCAGCAGCGTGATGCCCATGTGGAATGCATTTGGTCATCCTCAACTCAGCTCCCACTTTGTGCGTTGTCATGAAATGGGCCATTCTATCAGAGCCCCTACAGACTTCCCTCTGATAGAAAAAGGTAAATTTAGACTGGTGCATTAAGGAGGTTTTAAGATCTTGGTTCAGGAACAATGTTGAGGCAACATAAATTAACTTCACTCTGTATATTACACCTGACACAGAAAACTTAATTCAGTCAGTAAGTGGGTGGTCTTTCAGGGCAAAAATAGGTTTAACTATGAGAAAATTTGCCACCGTATAATCTTAATGAATAAGGGCCACAAGGGGTAAATTATTAACGGTGAACTGGCTTCAGTAAAATTATTACGGAAGAACAAAACTTCAGGAGAGATAAAAGAACACAAAATTAGAATCATAATAGAAGAAATGCTGGATCTCATTTTCGATCAGCTGTTGTACCCTGGTGCAGAACGTCCTGCATGCAGACGGTAGCCAAGTAATGGCACCTGTCACCTGTGAGAAGCAGACAATGCAATACTGGCTGACCACTCTGAACTGCTCTGGGCAGCACGGTAGCATGGTGGTTAGCATAAATGCTTCACAGCTCCAGGGTCCCAGGTTCGGTTCCCGGCTGGGTCACTGTCTGTGCGGAGTCTGCACGTCCTCCCCCTGTGTGCGTGGGTTTCCTCCGGGTGCTCCGGTTTCCTCCCACAGTCCAAAGATGTGCGGGTTAGGTGGATTGGCCATGCTAAATTGCCCGTAGTGTCCTTAAAAGTAAGGTTAAGGGGGGGTTGTTGGGTTACGGGTATAGGGTGGATACGTGGGTTTGAGTAGGGTGATCATTGCTCGGCACAACATCGAGGGCCGAAGGGCCTGTTCTGTGCTGTACTGTTCTATGTTCTATGCTCTGCTCGTAGTTTAGAGTTTAGTTTCGCAGACACGTGCTGCTGCATGTTTCTTCTTGACATTGGGTTTGGTTTCAAGAATTCACAGTTGAATGATTGTATCCATTGGGAAGTGCAGCCTCAGCATACACTTTTCCAAGATTTGTGGAGCTGACACCTCTGTGGGGCACTGCATTAGTAACAAGTCCAGATAGCCCACTTGCCATGAACTTGTGTCTGCTAAGCTGTATCAGCTACTTTCCTGTTGCTCATCTTTCGATGCGTGTAACAACCCCTGCTGGTTATGGCAATCCCGCGCCACTTGGATACCCAGGTACCATCTGCTCCATGCACCCTTTCAGTTCCTTTGCCATTGCTGGCACCCTGCCCGTTTTCGAGCATGACCGATCCAGGCCGGGATCAATAACTGTATTAAAGTCCCCTCCCATGATCAGCTTGTGCGAGTCCAGGTCCGGTATCTTCCCCAACATCCTCTATAAATTCCACGTCATCCCAATTTGAGGCATATACTTTAACTAGCACTTCCTTCATCCCTTCCAGCTTACCACAAACCAGAATATATTGACCCCCCCCCACATCCGAAACTATTCTACCCACCTCAAATATCACCCACTTATTAATCAAGATCACAACCCCTCTAGTCGTTGTATCCAGCCCCGAGTGGAAGACCTGACTGACCCAGCCTTTCCTCAATCTAACATGGTCAACTACTCTAAGGTGCATCTCCTGCAGCATTACCATGTCTGCCTTCAGTCCGTTCAGGTGCACGAACACACGCATCCTCTTGATCGGCCCATTCAACCCCCAAACATTCCAGATGAGCAGCCTAGTTCGGGGTCAAAGTGCCCCCCCCCCCCCCCCCCCACTGCCAATCAGCCGTCCACTTTCTTGGGCCCGCCTCCAGCCCATGCACCACACCTCCACCAGCCCGCACCTGCGCAGCCCCCGCCACCGACCTCCTCTCTGTCTCTCAACGGAAGTCCCTCTCTCGTCAGCAGAACAATTACCCCCACCTCCCCCCAGCAACACCTCTCTGAAATATAACCCATACAATAAATTAAACATATGCACACCCCCCACTGCGCTTCCGTGAGCTAGCTCACCCAGCTAGCTTGGTGGCCCCGCCCCCCGGCACCAAAATGTCTCCCACCTCGTGTTCCCTCACTCCCCCCCCCCCCGATTCAAACAAAAAATTCCCTCATCTAACAATCCCCACACAATCACCCGGCTGAAAATCATCGAAACCCAAATAAGCACGTCTCCATCCGACAAAAGTGCACATCAAAGAAAAAGACATTGCCAACATCCACCAAAAAGAAAACCCAAAAACGAAAAAACTTTCCCCCCCCCACTTCTTAGAACTCAAAAACAGAAGAGAAAAATAAAAAAAGAGACCCAATTGACAATATTGAGTTCTTTACCCGTCAGTCTGGCCTCAATAAAACTCAAGATGGATTTGTAGGTATAGTATTATTTATTTTTATTTTGGATTTGTAGGTATAGTATTATTTATTTTTAACCAACTTGCAAGGCTGACCCGCTCCACAGAGATTCAGAACACAGGCGGTCTTCTGAAGCTCCAGAACCGAGTGAAATCGGAGACAAAGAAATCTCTGCAAATATCATTCAAATGGCATCAAGTTTCACAGACAAGATTCCCATAGGTCATCCTATACACCTCCTGACCTGGCCATATATCCTGATTGGCTCACTTCGCATTCCTCAAGCCTGGGGCCTCTTGTTACCCAGCATCCTTTTCCCCATCCTCCACGAGGCTCCCCTCCCCCCTTCCTGGCCATGCTTTTTGAATCCCTTTGTCCTTTGTTTGTGAGCTCACTACTATCAGACTGGCTCACATCTACATTATTCTAACTAATAATCCTATTTTATATCACATTCGTTTGTTCAATTCCTCACAATATAAGCCAACAAGTTGCATCAAAGTTCGAGAGTTCTCAGCCCCCCCCCCCCCCCCACACAAGTCCTTTTCTTTTCGCTATGTCCAGCGCGTCTTCGGGTGACTCATAATAACGATGCTGGTCCTCATATGTGACCCAGAGACGAGCCAGATACAGCAGTCCAAACTTCACCTGTTTCTTGAAGGAGATTGACTTAGCTTGTTTGTAGCCTGCCCTTTTCCTAACCACCTCCACACTCAGGTCCTGGTACACCCGCAGCATACTGTTGTCCCATTTACAGTTCCGCGTTCGCTTGGCCCACTGAAGAATACATTCCTTGTCCAGGAACCTGTGGAATCTCACCACCATTGCCCTCGGAGGGTCCCCCGTTCGCGGCTTCCTCGCAAGCGCTCTGTACGCCCTGTCCACCTCCAAGAGTCGGGAGAATGTCCCAGCAGCTTTTCAAACATACCAGCTACGTATGCCCCAGCATCAGCTCCCTCAGCCCCCTCCGGGAGCTGGCGGGACCTATTCTCTAGGTCCTCCACCTTCTCCAGAAGCCTTTTCTGCTGGTCCCGCAGCATCCCCACCTCCAGCTGCACCGCTGTTTGATGCTCCTCCTGCTCAGCCAGCACCTTCTCAACCTTCTGGATCGCCCGATCCTGGGTGTCCAATCTGTGCTCCAGCCGATCAATCGACTCTTTAATCGGGTCCAGGTAGTCCTGTTTCTGCTTGGCAAAGCCATCCTGGATGACCTGCATCAACTACTCTGTTGGTCGCTGGGCCGACACCCCAGAGGTCAGGTCCATGGCCATGCTGTCTCCTGCTGCAGATTCAGCACAGCTCTTGCCTATCTTTCTATTTCCGCCTCTTTTTGCACTTCTGGTTCTTTTCTCCATACACCGATATGTGGAAACGGTGCCCAATTGCCTCAGTCTTCGAACTTACCATTTAAAACCGGAAAAACGTCCGGGAGAAAGGTCCAAAAGTCTGACCAGAGCGGAAGCCACCAAATGTGTGACTTACTCCTTCATAGCTGCCACCGGAAGTCATTATTTACAGTTCTACTCACCAGATTAAACCAAGATTGTATTACAAACAGGTAGTTGCGATATTGTAGATGTTACATAAAAAGAGCTAATCTTCCTTTTTAAATGGAACCAAGAAACCTTTGAGTTGTCTGCCAAAAGTCACCTAATGTTTCCATCTGCAATGTGGTCAAGCATCCAGAAAATAATAATAATCTTTATTATTGTCAAAAGTAGGCTTACATTAACACTGCAATGAAGTTACTGTGAAAAGTCCAAGTCGCCACATTCCGGCGCCTGTTCGGGTACACCGAGAGAGAATTCCAAATTCCAAATTATCTAGCAGCATGTTTTTCGGGCATTTTGTGGGAGGAAACCGGAGCGCCCGGAGGAAACCCACACAGACACAGAGAGAACGTGCAAAGTCCGCACAGTGACCCAAGCCGGAATCGAACCTGGGACCCGAGCGCTGTGAAGCTACAGTGCTAACTACTGTTCTACGTGGACTGCAGGTAGACAATCCAGACAGACATTTCCTCAAGGATCAACATAAACTCACTGCGGGGCCCCTGGAGGTGTGAATAATGCTTTCAAGTCCTCTCACACCTGGGAGAAGAGGAACAATTCAAGTTAATGGCTGAAAAATATTAAAGGATAAGTGTCACAGGACATTTGGTAAGGGGTATGGGTTCATTTGTCAGGAGAGAGAGTTAGGAGTAGGGCACTTGCTAGGATGTTAGAATTTGTGCAGGGCGTTACCAGTTGATGGATATTTCTCACTAATTGAGGAGTGCTGGAATAACGCAGCACAAGGCTTAATTAGTGACTAAAGCAACAACCACAGGGCTGTGGATTGCTGTATGAATCCAGTATTAGAGATAAGCGAATCCAGTACAGTTAGATTGGCCGAGATAGATTGTCGATAGAGGGCAAGAATACTCAGCAGGCTGTTGTGAAGTTTGTAACTTCAGCAGTTACAGTAGACTGGGAAGTTGTGGGTTGGAAAAGGATCCACGACAATTGAGTCTTAAAGCTGCAAAGTGATTTGTATGTATGCTAGACTTAAGATGGTTGAGCAAAAATCTCAACGAACATCATGAGTCAAGACTCCAGGTTCAAGAAACCAAGACGAGAACATCCCAGAAGTCCAGAATGCACAGGAAAGACACACCTACATGCATTTGAACTCATATAGAACATAGAACATTACAGCGCAGTACAGGCCCTTCGGCCCTCGATGTTGCGCCGTCCTGTGAAACCCCTCTGAAGTCCCTCGACACTATTCCCTTATCGTCCATATGCCTATCCAATGACCATTTGAATGCGTTTAGTGTTGACGAGTCCACTACTGTTGCAGGCAGGGCATTCCATGCCCTTACTACTCTCTGAGTAAAGAACCATGGGCGAAATTCTCCGCACCCGCGGAAAGTCGGCAAACGGTCGTAAAAATCGGGACCGTTTTACGACGGTCGCGAAGGCTTCATTTCCCGACCGATTCACTTCCTGGAAATGGGCTAGCAGCGCGGCCGCGTCAATTACGTGCGTGATGACGACGGAACGCGACGACGACACGAACCCGCCCATGTGACGCCGCCCGACGCCGTAAAAAGGCGCGGGCGACCACAGAATCTGTCGGGCAGGATGTCGGAGCCTAGGCGAGCTGCACCTCGCTTTATTGATGCAGACGTCGAGGCGCTGCTCGATGCCGTGGAGCAGAGGAGGGGCATCATCCGCCCGCGGAGAGGGCATCGCCAACCTGCCAGCACGGTACGCCAGGCCTGGCGTGACGTGGCTGCTGCCGTCAGTGCTGTGGGGCAGACCCCTCGCTCAGCAGAGCAGTGCCGAAAGAAGCTACATGACCTCACCAGGTCTGCCAGGGTAAGTGCCATGAGGGTGCCCCCTAGTCACAACCATCCCTCCCCCTTAACTGCCCGGGGGGGGGGGGGGGGAGAGGGATTGGGGCAGAGTTATTTGAGGGTGGTTCACAAAGTTGTCACAGACCCAGCGCTCTGGCCCCGAGGAGAGATGCAATCATCTGATGACAACTTGCCCCCCCCCCAAACTGTGCCAGTATCAGAACGGACTTCTGAGACCTACCGTTTTGTAATGATCTACCTATGTTTCCTCCCCCAACAGGCCAAGGCCGGTCATAACCACCGTGAGCGGCACAAGACTGGAGGGGGTTCGCCCAACATGCACCCCTCAGCACCTTTGAACAGAGGGCACTGGACCTTGTTGGGGGGTCTGCCACCCGCGATATCGCGCAATGCGAGGTTGGCGGAACTGCAGCAAGTGAGACAACCCCCCCTGACAAACACCCTCCCCCCCCCCCCCCCATCCTCTGTCCCTTCACACACCCTGCCCACTGGGACACCTCCCCATCCTCTGTCCCTTCACACACCCTGCCCACTGGGACCGTCCAGCGGCCTGCCGAGCAAATCGAAATAACCCGTCTCATTCTCTTCCCTAGGACGTGATGCCGAACGACCAGGGCCGTCTGGCTGCAGACGGAGACACGAATCTGCCGCCACCTCACCCGGGGCCTCACAACAGAGGGTGCCCGATCAGCGGGCAGCCCTATCTGCCCCAACCCAATCTGCGGACCAGGACGCACAGAGGGTTCGAGGTCCACCACCACCACCAGAAATGGCCAGGGACAACCCTCCTGTCGCTGAGCGGCCCCACACCCTGGACGAGGACCTAACCATTGAGAGCGTCGGGCTTGCGGCACTGCTTTCTCCCACCACTTCCATCATCCCAGAGATACACACCCCGGCGGGCCTATTTAGTGATGAGTCTCCTGGGGCACAGTCTGGTTGGCACATCACAGATGAGCAGGTACAGCAGGTGGAGGTCGGAGCAACAGAGGGCCCGGACTCGCGGAGGCCAGACCAGGCCCTGGATGCAGCTGGCTCCCAGACGTTTTCGGAGTTCCTGGAGTTTCTCAACCCACCCGCACAGCCGATGCCTCAGGAAACCCAGGGAAACAATGACGGGATGAGGGCTTCCTTCCAGACTCTGCAGACGCTGTTAGAGGAGTCGATCCGCGTCCAAGAGCAGGGAGTGGTGCCGCTCATGGCAGAGACCCAGTCCGACACCGCACGGGTGGCATCCGCGGTGGAGGCAATGGGTCAGGTTATGCAAGACGTTGGGATTAATGTGCACGCGTCATCCTTGGCCCTGGACAGGGTTGCCCTCTCACAGGCAGCAATGTGCCAGAGCCAAACCGACATTGCCGGCGCCCTGCGGGCCATGGCCGAGTCTCAGCAGGTCATTGGCCAGTCGCAGCAGTCAGTCACCGAGAGCATCAACCGCCTGACACATGTGCTGGATGGCGTCGTGCACAATCAGGTTGAGATCGCACAGTCCCTGGCGGGAATGTCTAACTCCCTGGACTCCGTCTCTGCAAACCTTCGGATCCTGGTGGATACCGTTGCAGGCCTCCAGGACTGGCAGCGCCAGGTGTCGGTGGTGCGACGGGGAACCTCCCCGCTCGCACCTCTGTCCCAAAGTGAGGCCCGGGGGCCACCGGGCTCCCCGAGGGAGGAGGAGGTTTCGGGGCCCGTCCCATTAACTCCATCACGGGACGTCCCGGAATTCTCGGCCTCCCCCCGTCCCATCCCTGGTGCATCGGGTGGGCAGCAGGCAGAGCAGGGTGGCACAATGTCACCCGAGACGCCCGCAGAGCAGCCTGGCCCATCAAGGCCGGGTCGCCCCAGGAAACGCTTGGCCAAGGAGAAACGAGTCGAGGGGGGCGATTCGCAGCAATCCTCCTCCACTCCTGCTGTATCATCTGGGGATTCACTTAGACGTAGTGGTAGGGCCCGTAAGGCAACTAAGATAGACACTGAGTAAGTTGGCACGGGTGAAGGGCACAGTTTAGTTGTAGGGGTAGGGCACCTGTAAATAATTGTTAATATTAACACACTGTTCCACCTTACTTGTAATACCGTGTGATTGTTCCACAGCCACAGGAATCGTGATGGTGACCGAGTGTCGCTGGGGGTGGCGGGTGGTGAAACCTCGGTGCCGGGTGTGCAGTCCCTGCCCCTACCCCCCTCCCACAGCTAGCCCACGCGGGCACGTGATGGAGTGTCAGTGACGAACTCAGCGGCCACCAAGGTGGATGGTTCAGCTATTGCCATGGGTCAGACTCTCTCTAACGATTCTGAGCTCACAGCTCTTCGCAGAGCGGGCTGTCATCATTCCACATGGCACTGATCACACCCGCTGACACAGCCATCAATGTTGTGCCATTCCGTCTGGACCCAGTGATAAGCGTCATGTCGAAGTGGAGCAGTGTACACTGAGGGGGGGGGGTTTGGTGGTGGCAGTTGTGTGGTGACCCTCTGCATGACTCGCGATGCAGGTGGTGGTTTGGTGTTCATCGGGGATGTCACATGCGATGCGTGAACCGTGCTGCCACCATGGCGTCGCGTGCCCGCCGTCCTTGCCGGGTCCGTCGTGCCGCCTCCTGGACATCACCAGCACCTGGGTCGTGTCTGCGTGCTGCGCCCGCCACTCCGCCAGCGTCCTCCTCCTCCTCCTCCTCCTCCTCCTCCTCCTCCTCTGTGCTGGCACCACTGCCACTAGCTTCTCCCTCCGCCTCCTGCAACAGGTCATCTCCCCTCTGCATCGCGATGTTGTGCAGCGCACAGCAGACCACTACAATGCGAGCGACCCTGTCGGCTTGGTACTGCAGGGCCCCTCCGGAGCGGTCCAGGCACCTGAATCTCATCTTCAGGAGGCCAAGGCAGCGCTCCACCACACCCCTGGTTGCTGCATGGGCCTCGTTGTATCGTGTTTCCGCATTGGTCTGAGGCCTCCGTATCGGCGTCATCAGCCAAGACCTCAGCGGATAACCCCTGTCACCTAGCAACCAGCCCCTCAGCCGGGGGGGACGTCCCTCAAACATCGCAGGGATGAACGACTGCGCTAATATGTAGGAGTCATGCACACTCCCTGGGAACCTTGCACAGACGTTCATGAACCTCATGTGGGGGTCGCATACCACCTGGACATTAATGGAGTATGTCCCCCTCCTGTTTGTGAACACGTCCCTGTCCACAGCAGGCGGGCGCATGGGGACGTGAACACAGTCGATTGACCCCTGAACCCTCGGTATCCCGGCCACACTGGCAAATCCACGGGCTCGTGAGTCTTGACTTGCTCGGTCCTCGGGAAAGGTGATGTAGCGATCGGCGATGGCATAGAGGGCGTCGGTCACATCCCGGATGCACCTGTGCACCGATGACTGGGAGATCCCAGAGACGTCCCCGCTCGGAGACTGGAAGGAGCCGGTAGCATAGAAGTTCAGAGCGACCGTCACCTTGATGGCTACCGGGATCGCGTGTCCTCCCCTCGTTCCACGTGGGGCGAGGTGCGACAGGAGTTCGCAGATATGTATCACCGTCTGCCTACTCAGCCGGAGTCTTCTCCTGCAGGTGATGTCCGGCATTGTTAGGAAAGAGACCCGGACACGGTACACCCTCGGCTTTGGTCGTCGCCTCTGACGCCGTGGCTGCACCCTCACTCTCTCCTCTTCCTCTTCCTCCTCCTCCTCCTCCTCCCCCCCCCCCCATGCTGCTCGACGACTGGCAACTCCTCGGCCCTTCCCTCTGCTGCTGCAGCTGGCCCTGCAGCCACTGCGGGTTGTGGGTGTGGATGCTGCTGCATCTCCAAATCCAGTAGAGCTGCCCCAACCACTGCGCAGAACATAGCCGTTCTGTTCCCATGCATCGTGCTAACCTACAGAAGGGTGGTGGGGGGCGGAGAAACGGGACATGTTAGACGGACGTTAGTCGACACCTCGGCAGCCGCCAGCCATGGGATACCAGTGTGTCCCGGTGGCCTGGTCGCGCTTCTGACACGCGGTCAGCCTAACCCCTGGTCACTTTCTGCATCCAACGGCCAGTAAACTATGTCCTCCTCACGGGTGCGTCAGTGGCCTGTGGCCGGAAGCCACAGGGGAACCAGCGGCCGTGTCCTCGTCACCTGCACACCATGGCATGGTGGCAGACATTTTGTTACGGGGTTGGACGGCTCACTCTCTACCTAAACCCCCCCCCCCTCCGTCGCCCCCCACTGCCTCCCCCGTCTCCCCCACTGCCCCCTCCGTCTCCCCCACTGCCCCCTCCATCTCCCCCACTGCATCCTCCGTCTCCCCCACTGCCCCCTCCGTCTCCCCCACTGCCCCCTCCGTCTCCCCCACTGCCCCCTCCGTCTCCCCCACTGCCCCCTCCGTCCCCCCCACCGCCCCCGTTCTGGACCCCCTCCCGTTCCCAGGGATGCCTTCCCCGTTGTGGCCAGACTCGAGCGGTGCGCTGAGCGGTGCGCTGAGCGGTGCGCAGAGTGGTGCCCTGACCTCCTCCAAGCAGTCGTCAGCCAGGCCGACTGGTTGACGAATTAAAAAGCAGGTGTGTTTCACAACGTCCAAACAGGGCGCCATGACGTCGGGACTTCGGCCCATCCGGGCCGGTGAATAGCGGGGGGGCTCACAGTGGCGATTCTGGTCGTGTCAGGGGCGGGAAGGAGGCGTTTGTCAGGAAACGCGACTCCGACAATTTGCGGGGTTCGGAGAATAGCGGGAGGGCGTCGGAACAGCGTCGCCGTAAAAATTTCCGACGCCCGCTATTCTCCGACCCGTCGTGAGTCCGGAGAATCTCGCCCCATATGTCATGCTATGTCTCAATCAAGAGAATATTGAGCATTATTCTGTCCAGTAAGCCTTGTTCAATACATTCTAAATTAGTGATTATCTTTTTTTGCCAATACTTATTCCCCAAAATAATTTTATTCCTCTGGGGCTTGGTATAGAGTCCAAGCCTCTGCAATTTGATAGCATTAGAGAGGCTAAAGGAGATTTACAAAGATGTTTTTAGAAAGGGAGAAATTTAGCCATGAAGAAAGATTGGATAATGTGATGCTTCTTTGCAACAAAAGAGGCAGAGGGGTGATTAATGGAGGGGCCTATTGAGTGGACAAGAAGGAACTAATCCTGTTAGCAGATATGTCAATAACCAGGGCATATATTGAAAGTAATTGGTAGATGGATTAGAGGAGAGTTGTGAAGTCATTTTTCACTCAGAGGGCACTGAGGTCTGAAACTCTGCCTGAAAGATAGTAGAGGTAGAAATCATCAACGCATTTAAAAAGTACTTGGAAGTAGATTTTTCTATGATTCCATATAATCAACAAAACACTTCATGTTCCCATTTGCATCCTGTGCAAGATTTACCAAACATAAATGCTTTGTTAATTTGCACTGGAAATCGCTCCCTGCATTATCGCCTGTATAAAATGTTGATAATGCTGCACTTTCCTTTGCCATTACTATCCTTTCTGACATTTCTCTGCTCTTGCAGAATCCTCTCTGAATATATCTTTAACACTGACCTCCCCCATCTCCAACCTCTCTGCTGTCCCCGGAATTCTACGGTCATTACGATTCACTTTTTCCACCAGCAGCGTGTGGGGTAGGGGTAGCGTGGGGTAGTTTCATTCAGAAATCCCATTGACAAGCAGAGTGTAAAATCCTGCCATCAGCGAACAGCACTTCACTGAGAAAAATGTGGCTGGGGGAGTGGAGAATCCTATCCGGAATGTTTTTGTGCCATTTGTTGTCTCTTTAGCACATTTGAAGTGCCTTCCCACATCAACAAGATCCTTCCATTTTGTGTAAGCCCTCAGGAATGAACTTCTGAACTTACCACTCAGTTACTTTGCACAGATTTCTCTCACTCAACCACCGCGCTCTGGGTTAATTTTATTTCACTTTACCCTTCTGCCCATTATTTAAATATGTACCCTCTAGTTCTGGATGTACTCCTGAGTGGAAACAATTTCTCACTATTTATCTTGTCCATAGCCCCCAGGATCTGGAATACCTCTATTAAGTATCCTCTCCAATGAATACAGGCACAACCTCTCCAATCTATCTTCATAGTTACAGTTTTTTATCTGTGGAATCGTTCTTGTGAATTCTCTCTGCACTCCCTCCAAGGGAAATTGAAAAAAGTTGAGCCTCCAGCACAGGCCCCAGCAGGGACTCACCACATCATGCCAATCAGACAAAGATCCATTTAACACATTCTCTGTTTTCTGCCAAGGAGCCAATCTTCAATCCAGGCTGGTACCTCATCCCCTACACCATGATCAGTCCCAGTACGTCAGGAATCTTAAGCTATGCTTCCCACTCTATTTCTCCAGCCATGTGTTGAACTCCTCAATCTTCCTAATATTTTGTTCACAAGCACATGACATTGGGAGTTTTCTGGAGATTCACGAGGCCCTGCTTTTTAATTCTCTTCCTAGCTCTCTAATATCCGCTTTCAGGATCTTATCCCTTTTCCTGCTATGTCATTGGTCCCAATGTGGACCATGATCAATGGCTGTTCACCCTCACCTAAAAGAATGTCTTCCAGCTGCTTTGTCACATCTTTGACCCTGGCACCAGGGAGGCAATATACTCACCTGGAGTCATGTCTACAGCCGTAAAAATGCTGTCTGCTCCTCTAACCATGACATCCTCTAACACTATATCATTTCCATTCTTCCTCCTCACCTCCTGAATAGCTGAGCCATCCATGGTACCACAAAGTTGGCTCTTGCTGTAGTCCTCTGTTGATTCATCTCGCTCACCAGTATCCAAAATTGAAAAGCATTTTGAGATAGCCTCAGGGAATTCCTGCACTATCTGCCTGTTTCTCTGATATACTCTAGCGGCCACTCATTCCCTCTCTGCCTGTGTACTTCTTAGCTGCAGTGTGACCACCTCTGTAAATATCCTATCCACGTATTCCTCAGCCTTGCAGATGCAAGCAGTGACTCCAAGCCGCCACTCAAATTCCTCAACACAGAGCTAGGATTCTACATCAGATGACACTTCCTGCAGATGTAGTCATTGAGGGAACTTGGTGCCTGAATGACTTCCCACTTTACGCAGGATGCACATTCCACATGGTCAAATTTCACGACATAGTTTAAAATTTATAGAAAATGTTCACTATAATATGGTATAATAAACCTCGCCTGTCACTCACCCAGCATTTCCTCTGTGCCTTGGCTAGAAAGGCCGATGCTTACCAACCAATGGGATACCCGTGATGCCACTTTTAGATTTGACCTGTAAACCCCTGGCGCTGCTCTCAATCTCCCTCTCTCTGCTGCTACTTATTGTGACATTCACTCCGCTTCTACTCCTGCAGCAAAGTGAGAGCCAGTTACTGGAGGCTGAGGAAAGGCAGAAAAAGGAAGGACCACCTCGTCCCCCTCTGCACCACACTCCCTCACTCACCAAATTTAACACAAACACTCTCATGCAGCACCAAAGCAGCACTTCTGTGCAGACAGGCAGCAATGAAGGACTGTATTTACGGTTCCTGATTCAAGCTTCTGAAAACCAATTTGAGCCAGTTATCAAATTAACTAGCTGGAGCTCCAAGCACAGCCAGTAAACCCCTGATTTAAAGCTGAAGTCAAAGTTATCTCATTTCCATCCATTCATTGCCCCGAGGGGACCAGTAAGTCTCGGACAGATTCAGTTCCAGAATAATGTGAAACTAGAAGAAAAAATTGTCGTCTTTAATCCAGCATCTGCATTAAAATGTTCCCCATGCCTTTAACATTACTTCAAAATGCAGAAACTGAATTATGTCCCAGCCATTATGTATTAAGACATAAGCTTGGAGAGGCGAACAAAACAAGTCAGATTTTTAAAAAACTAATATACATTAGCAGTGTGAATCTTATCTGCAGCTTACATATTTAGAGTGGGAGTGGTTTGTTGCAAGTCTAAAATTGCCATCTGTCATAATGGGGTCCTGTTACCTTGTTAGTCAATAAGACGACTGTGTTATTAATATACAAATATGCTAATTAGGAGCAGGAGTTGGCCATTCGGCCCATCGGGGCTGCTCTGCCATTAAATAAGATCATGGCCAATCAGATTGTAAACTCAACTCCATATTCCTGCCTCCCCCCAATACCCTTTAACCCCCTCTTAATTAAGAATCTATCCAGCTTTGTCTTAAAAATATTTAAAGACTCTGCTTCCACTGTCTTCTGAGGAAGAGAGTTCCAGAGACTCACCACCCTCTGAGAGAAAACATTTCTCCTCATCTCTGACTTCAAAAAGCGACTTCTTATTTTTAAACAGTGACCCTTAGTTGCAGATTCTCTGACAAATTACAGGGCTGCGAACTGGGCACAGGAAGGCGGGATTAGAAAAGGCTACTGGGTGTCCTCGAGCTGGCATGAATAAGAAGGGCCGAATGGCTCCTTCTGCACTGTAACTTTTGTATCATTCTAGGGGAAAACACATCCACCCCAGCAATACTCCTATGGATCCTAAACGTTTTGATCAAGCTGCCTCTTTCTGTTTGAAAGGTCGAGTAGATTTAAACCTAACCTCTCCAACCTTTCCTCAGAAGACAGGCCACCCGTTCCTGGTATCAGTCGAGTAAACCTTCTATATTGTACAAGAATTCAGACATCCTTTATGTTTCACTCATCAAAGAATAGTTTTGTTTTTATGAACGGAAAAAGGTGGAATAAATGTTATGTTATGTTAAAAGAAAGTTGTGCATTTGCCTGTTGTTCACCAGGTCCACTGGCCATCCGAAAATGCTTGAACAACCAATGAAACACTATAATCATTATTGAAAGGTAGGAAACGCACCAACGATTTTGTGGCCTACAAGCTTACACGCACACAACATTGTGATAATGACGGGATAAGCTTCATTTGCAATATTGATTGAGGGACAAATAGTGCTAGGACAGCTGGGGTAGCTCCTCTTTCTCTTCTTCAGAATAGTAGCCTTCTTCGGATTTTTCGTTTGGGAGACCATGGGCGGGATTCACCAATAATGGGCCTATGTCCCCACGCCAGTATCAACGGCCCCCGAAAGTGAGGAACTCTCCACTTTCTGGGGGGCTATGTTGATGCGGGAGTGATTCTCACAGCTCCAGCCGGCGCCAAAGGTCGCACATGTGCGGAACGGCGGGCATGTTTCCACACATGCACAGAATGGCCGCCGTATTTCCACGCATGAACAAAACGGTCGGCGTATTTCCAAGAATGCATAGAATGGCCGCCATAGCCCCTGGACAACCTGGCACAGCCCTACAGGGGCCCGGCGCGGAGGAAAGAACCAGCCCGCCCGCCGATCGGTAGGCCCCGATCGTGGGCCAAGCCACCGTGGCACCCCCCCCCCCAGTACGGCCCCTGAACGCTTACCTGCAAGGTCCTGCCATGTGTGAGGTGAGTAATCCATGCCGCCGGGACTGGGGAAAACTTGTCGGCCACATGGCCCATCGGGGCCCGGAGAATAAGGAAGACGGCGTCGGGGTGACGGGGCGGGATTCGTGCCTCCCCCTGGGGATTCTCCGACCCGGTGCAGGATCGCAGGATCCCGGTCTATGTTCTCCCGCCAGTATTGAAGTGCATCTGATATGCGCTCCGAGAAGCAATTCCCAATCCTTTGCCATGCAAATTTATGACTGGCAAGGATTGCAAGGGAATCCTGCTGGCGGGCCACCATTTTGAGTGGGCGGCCCAATGGCCCGATAGCAAGGCCCTGCGGCTGGCCAACGCCACCCCCCCCTCCCCCCCACAGCACCACAACTCAGCCTCCCCCGCATCATAATTGAGAACCCCACCTCTGGACTTTCTTGTTCGCCCCCCCCTTCCCCCCAAGTATGGGTCTCCGATTTTGGGGGCTTCGAGTCCCTCTATGTGAGTAATATCCGCCTCTGGGCTACCAGGGAAGCAAAGGCCAGACAATCTGCCTCTTTCTCCTCCTGGATTCCCGGATCCTGCGACACCCCAAAAATCGCCACCTCTGGATTCAATGCCACCCTTGTATTTAATACTTTTGACATGGCGTTGGCAAACCCCGGCCAAAATCCCCTCCGCTTTGGACATGCCCAGAACATATGGACATGGTTCGCTGCCCCCCGCCCCCGCACATTTTGCACACCTGTCCTCCACCCCAAAGAATCTGCTCATCCGGGCCACTGACATGTGAGCCCGGTGAACGACCTTAAATTGGATCAGGCTGAGCCTGGCACACGTCGCGTTGACCCTACTCAATGCATCCGCCCAAAGGCCCTCCCCTATCTCTGCCCCCAGCTCCTCCTGTCAATACTCTTGAGGGTTCTACCATTCACTGTATATTCCCTACCTGTATGAGACCTTCCAAAATGCATTACCTCACATTTGTCCGGATTAAACTCCATCTGCCATCTCTCCGTCGAAGTCTCCAAACTATCTAAATCCTGCTGTATCCTCTGACAGTCCTCATCGCTATCCACAATTCCACCAACCTTTGTGTCGAACCCAAACTTACTAATCAGACCAGTTACATTTTCCTACAAATCATTTATATATACTACAAACAGCAAAGGTCCCAGCACTGATCCCTGCGGAACATCACTAGGGGCTGGTTTAGCTCTCTCAGCTAAATCGCTGGCTTTTAAAGCAGGCCAGCAGCACGGTTCGATTCCCGTACCAGCCTCCCCGGACAGGCGCCGGAATGTGGCGACTAGGGGCTTTTCACAGTAACTTCATTGAAGCCTACTCGTGACAATAAGCGATTTTCATTTTTCATTTCACTAGTCACAGCCCCCCAATTCGAAAAGCACCCTTCCATTGCTACTCTCTGCCTTCTATGACCTAGCCAGTTCTGTATCCATCTTGGCAGCTCACCCCTGATCCCCCGTGACTCCACCTTTTGTACCAGTCTGCCATGAGGGACCTTGTCAAAGGCCTTACTGAAGTCCATATAGACAACATCCACTGCCCTACCTGCATCAATCATCTTTGTGACCTTGAAAAACCTTGAAAAAGTTAGTGAGACATGACCTCCCCTTCACAATGCCGTGCTGCCTCTCGCTAATATGTCCACTTGCTTCCAAATGGGAGAAGATCCTGTCTCGAAGAATTCTCTCCAGTAATTTCCCTACCACTGAAGTAAGGCTCACCGGCCTGTAGTTCCCTGGATCATCCCTACTACCCTTCTTAAACAAAGGAACAACATTGACTATTCTCCAGTCCTCCGGGTCATCACCTGAAGACAGTGAGGATCCAAAGATTTCTGTCAATGGTCAGGTTTCTTGTTTATTCAAGTTTCTTGCCTGGAGGATTGGAGAATCACCAGAGTTGGTAGACTCTGGCATCCTTCCGCTGGCAGCGCGGACCCTGATCCTGCCACCAGCGGGGAGGGCAGAGCAGAGCGGTCAGTTTGACACCAAGCTCGAACCTCGATTTCAGCCAGGAACTCGATTCTCCACCCAATCACAATCCGCGTTTCCAACGTCACAGAGCGGAGAATCCAGTTCCCTTGTTATTGTGGGGAATTTTAGGATTATAGTTACTACTCTAAACAATCAAACTGGTGATGTTGCGTGACAAACACCACAAATAGTTATAACATTGGAACAGACAGAGTAATGTTGATTCTGGCGTTTAGAGAGCTGCTATATTCAGTCATTGTTTTACCTAATCGCCACTTTGTAAAACAGCATTTAAATCTAAATAAGTCAAAGGAAAATTATGACTTAATACTGAGAAGTAGAGACATTAGTATGATAACTGTACCTCTGCCACATCTAAACTGAGGTGTCTGCAGCGTCATGAGATGAAGAGCGGACAGGATAAGCAGTCTCCCCTTTTCATGCTTATTGACATTGTTTGAACTGCATAATGTGCTGCTTCCCATCACAAAACCAAATCAATCTTTTCATAGAAATTAAAACATATTTGATTGGCAAGATGCCAAAAATGGTGTCTTGAAAGTTTCTACGGTCTGGCAGCACTTGATGCGATCCAACCAGATCAGCAGATGGGTGGCACAGTGGTTAGCACTGCTGCCTCACAGAGCCAGCATTCCTGCCTCGGGTGACTGTCTGTGTGGAGTCTGCATGTTCTTCCTGTGGCTTTGTGGGTTTCCTCCGGACCCTCCAGTTTCCTGCCACAGTCCAAAGATGTGCGGGTTCGGTGGATTGGCCATGATAAATTGCCCCTTAGTGACCAAAGATGTGCTGGTTAGATGGTGTTATGGGGGTCAGGGGGTAGAGCTTGGAAGTAGGGCTAGCAAGCGTGCTCTTTCAGAGGGTCATTGCAGATGCAATGGGCCAAATGGCCTCCTTCTGCACTGTAGGAATTCTCTTTTCCTGTGGTTAGAATAACGGTCAGATACGATCCAGTGTGCAGCCTCTGAACTGGAGGGTAATGGAGCTGGGATGTAATCCGGGGGCAGCAGAGATGTAATCCAGGGGCAGCAGAGATGTAATCCAGGGGGGATAAGATGCAGATGGGAATCGACTGTTTAACATAGACATAGAACAGTACAGCACAGAACAGGCCCTTCGGCCCTTGATGTTGTGCCGAGCAATGATCACCCTACCCAAACCCACGTATCCACCCTATACCCGTAACCCAACAACCCCACCCCCCTTAACCTTACTTTTTAGGACACTACGGGCAATTTAGCATGGCCAATCCACCTAACCCGCACATCTTTGGACTGTGGGAGGAAACCGGAGCACCCGGAGGAAACCCACGCACACACGGGGAGGACGTGCAGACTCCGCACAGACAGTGACCCAGCCGGGAATCGAACCTGGGACCCTGGAGCTGTAAAGCATTTATGCTAACCACCATGCTACCATGCTGCCCCACTGGATGTGAGTGAATAAACATTTTAGTTTGAACGAGGATTTGATATGTGGGGTAAGACAGTGGTTGAACAAAATCGGCATCTTCCATGTAAATAATTAAATCCAAACAAGCAAAATTAGATTGAAAGGCAGGTATTGCTCAATGAATCATTGTGGTTGGAATTTTCACTCCTAAATCAGGAACACAGAGTCAGGATATTCTCCCCGCCGCTAACCCGACTTGGCAGAAAGCACCCTGGATGTTCTCATTTTTAATCCGGAGATTGTCGGGCTTGCAGGTTGAGGTTCGAATGACCATCTTGTCATGTGAGAGTACCTTTAAGAAATGGATGTTTAAGCAATGTATCTTTAAGAAATGGAGCAGCTCATATTACTGAAGTGATGCCAGAGGGTGGGGGGAGCTCACTTCTGTTTTTGGTTTCAGTTTTGAGAAAAAGAGCTTGGGTGTGTCTGTGTTTGCAGTGAGCTGGATCTGCTGTGATCTCTGCCATGAAAGACTATCTCTGAATCATTTGGGTGATTTAAACTCATGATAGTAATGACTTTAACCTGATGTGTTTCAGTTTAAAGGTGTTAAGTCTCTTGGATGTTTAAAGGAACAACTGAAGGATTATTTAGTGTTGTATTATTTTCGGGATTATCTTTGAAGTAAGGGGTGCTAAGTCATCCAATGTTTATTTCAAAGGTTAAGTTGAGTTCATGGAATAAACATTGTTTTGTATTTAAAAACCCACGTGTCCATAATTGTAATACCACACCTGGAGACCAAGCCGTGTGCTTCAAAAGCTAACAATCCATTAAAGGTGGAGGTTGGTTGAACTCTATGATACATTTTGGGGTTCTGAAAACACCTCTCCCATAACAATTGGGGGCTCGAGGGGGATAAAAGTCTATCTATTGGACTGGCTTTTGTGAAATTAAAGACAGTGAAGGATTGTTGCTTTTCCGGTGTGGTATTTTAGTTTAAGTGTGTTGTGGACAATGGCTCTTTCAGAGGCTCAGAATTTTTGAGGGTGGAGAATGTCACACGCAGTACCTTACGGACAGAGACGAAAAGCAGACTGTTAGGTTTGGCAAAAATATTGCAGTTAACATTACCTGACAAAATGTGAAAAGATGAGGTAATTATGGCGGTGGTTAAGCATTTAAAGTTGCCTGAGATAGAGTTTGACATTGGAAATGGCAAAAAATCAGTTGCAAATTAAACAAATCAATCATTGATATACATGTCCCGGGGGATTAGACGAATTGGATAGTCCCCCAAAGGAACTGCTATCGGCTTAGTGGGCCAAATGACTTTGATGTTTGATGTACCACACTTTGATTCTAATTTGTGTTGCCACTTTATACTTTTCCTTCAAAAAATGATCATTTCTATACATTAAATTTCATTTTCCATGTGTACCTATTTCACCAGTCTGTCTATATCCACCTAGATTCTGTTATTATCATCTTCATTGTTACTATATTTCATATGCAAACTTTGAAAGTATGCCTTGTATCCCCAAGTCCAGGTTATTAATATACATCAAAAAGAGCAATGTTCCTAATGCTAATCCTTGGGCAACATACTATACATTTTCCTCCACTCTGAAAAACAGTCATTGACCACTACTTTCTGCTTTCTATCTCTGAAGCATGTTTGTACCCATGCTGTCAAGCCCCCTTAAGCCCATGAACTCTCACTTTGCCAGAATGTCTATGATGTATCAATTAATGAGACAGCTTCTGAAAATCCTTGGTGTTTTGCCACTCACAGTAGGGTTGTGAGGATTGGATACCAGTTCACAGGCTGCCTTCGCATCAGATTACTTAATACATTTGCAAATTTTATCAAATGTGTTCCTTTCACAATGTGCATTTGATGAAAGAGAAAAAGAAAAAATAGAATATTTAAGGGTCCGTCTCTTGCTGGCTGAATTGGGTGAAAATGAGCAAATGTCAACTGTACAAAGTACAAAGCACTTTGTTAATCTGAACATATTGAAGGTAATTACTTATGAAAGAATAATGAGTTGCATTTTAAAAAATAAATATAAGGTTTTACCTCCTACAGTGTTTTCACTAATTAGCTTTTCAGACACAGTTGGGTTGACTTTTATCCCTTCGTTTACCAGGCAATCCAAAGATTCAAAGCCATGGTTACGTGCAACTGTATAACATTAGCTAAAGGAGGTAAAAGTAAAAAGCTGGTAGAAGCTGGAGCTAGAAGAGCATTCATTTTAAATCCATGTATATCCTGCAAAGTTTGTAAAGTTTGTTTCAAAAATGGCACAGTAGCACAGTGGTTAGCACTGTTGCTTCACAGCTCCAGGGTCCCAGGTTCGATTCCCAGTTTGGGTCACTGTCTGTGCGGAGTCTGCATGTTCTCCTTGTGTCTGTGTGGGTTTCCTCCGGGTGCTCTGGTTTCCTCCCACAAGTCCCGAAAGACGTGCTTGTTAGGTAATTTGGACATTCTGAATTCTCCCTCTGTGTACCCGAACAGGTGCCAAAATGCGCCGACTGGGTGATTTTCACAGTAACTTCACTTTAGTGTTACTGTAAGCCTACGTATGACAATAAAGATTATTTAAATAAATCAATTGCAGTGTTCTAGTTTTTTAAAAATCATTTCAATTGATTGCTAAGTGTGATCTTACATGATTTTTGGTCCCCAGAAATCTAGACTAAGGGCCCATAGTGAGAGAGAGGCAAAGGTAAATTTGAATTTGTGACTATGCAATGTTAAGATTATAGGAGACAGTGTGGTAGCTTCCGGTGGTGGCCATGAGGTGGACAGTCACTCAGAAGTGACTCTTGTTTGGGGATTCTGCTTTTGCCTGTTTAACAGGTGTTGTTGAGGAAGAAAAGTGGTGTTGTTATGAGAGTTTTGAAACCTCCTCCGGCATGTGATATCTGTAGTTTGTAAGACGAGGGACAAGGCAAATAAGGGGTCCTCATCTGACTTGAAAGGCCCTCTGGTCACAGGAGGAGGGAAAATGACAGAAAATGTGCCGTTGTTGCCATCTCAGTGGACCACTGAGAGGCTGGTGGAATTCCTAACAGAGGAGTTCAAGAAACAGTGACAAGTGGTCTTTGATGACCTGGCAAGGATGATTTAGATGGCAGTGTGTAACTTTAGACAGTGGAACAACAGCTGGAGGTACAGGGCTCGACGATTCAAACAGTGGAGGAGACAGTCATGGACCATTGTGACCGGATCACCTCCATGAAGGCAGAGGTGGTGATGCCAGAATTGTTTCAGCGGCAATAAATGGAATGCCAGCATCCACTCTAACTTCTGCAATTCTACATCAAACAGTGGCTTCAATAATTTGTGGTGATACAAGGGTTTCTTTTTGAAGAGGTGGATTCTGTGGATGCTTCTAATTATTGAGTGTAAGCACGGTTAGATCCCTGTGATTCATGGCAAATGTCACAGTGAAGTGCTTTTTTAATGTGTGGACATCAGCTCAAGTTCTAATGAACAATGGGCAAGATGAATGACCAAGGATTTAAATTGGTGATGTTGAGTGATGGAAGAATATAAGCCAGAATACTACAGAGCTTACTCTCTGAATAGCACCAGGGTATCAGAGTATCTACCTGAACATGAGCTCCATTAATGCCTCTGAAAGAGCCGAACAATCCACTAAGTGCTGCACTAAAGTGTGCTCCTGAGCTGAAAGAGGCCACTAAATTGTGAAAGACCATAAAAGCATGGAAGTTTCACCTCAGTCAGCGTGACTGAGAATTAAATATTTCATTGACGTCTGACTGGAATTTGTGTTTAATTTTTTCTTTGCATCAATTCACCTGCTTATTACTATGAATTGTTTATTTGTGCATTAACTGTAAGGAGGTTTGAGAAAGCAACAGATAAGTAGCTGGTTAAAATAGAGCTGTAATTTTGCGCCATCTAACTTTCCCTTCCTGTGGCAGTTGGTCAATTGAGTCCAGTAAGCCGGTACAAATCTCAGCTCAGTATTAAGAGCTCAAATCTGAGCAGTGGAAAGCTAATGGAATATGAAAAAAAGGCTGACATGGACATGGCAACTTTCACAACCTCAGGACTTCCAAAAGAATTTAATCAAATTCTGTTTGAACTAGAAACAAGAAATGCTGGAAATACTCAGCAGGCCAGAAAGCATCTTTGGAGAGAGAATCACAGTTAACATTTGACTATTTTTCTCTCAACAGAAGCAGCTTTGGCTGCGAAGTGCTTCCAGCAAATTCTGTTTATTAGAACATAGAACCATAGAACAGTACAGCACAGAACAGGCCCTTCGGCCCTCAATGTTGTGCCGAGCCATGATCACCCTACTCAAACCCACGCATCCACCCTATACCCGTAACCCAACAACCCCCTCCCTTAACCTTACTTTTTTTTTTAGGACACTACGGGCAATTTAGCATGGCCAATCCACCTAACCCACACATCTTTGGACTGTGGGAGGAAACCGGAGCACCCGGAGGAAACCCACGCACACACGGGGAGGACGTGCAGACTCCACACAGACAGTGACCCAGCCGGGAATCGAACCTGGGACCCTGGAGCTGTGAAGCATGTATGCTAACCACCATGCTACCCTGCTGCCATAGAACATAGAACGACACAGCGCAGTACAGGCCCTTCGGCCCACGATGTTGCACCGACATGGGAAGTCAGAAACTAAAGGCCATCTAACCTACACTATGCCATTATCATCCATATGCTTATCCAATAAACTTTTAAATGCCCACAATGTTGGCGAGTTCACTACTGTTGCAGGTAGGGCATTCCACGGCCTCACCACTCTTTGCGTAAAAAACCTACCTCTGATCTCTGTCCTATATCTATTACCCCTCAATTTAAGATTAATAAAACTCGGGAGAGCCAGGCACCCCTCTCCGCGACCCAGCTCCAGGAGTGCCCTCTTTACTCTCGGGGTTTTCCCCGCGCACACAAAACCTGTAATCGCCCCGTTTATTTTTCTAAAAAAAAGCCTTTGGGACAAAAATCGGAAGGCATTGAAAAAAGAGAAAAGCAGTCTTGGGAGTACTGTCATCTTCACCGCCTGGACCCTTCCCGCTAGCCTGCCCTCATGCCTGGATCACAAACATCTCACTCTTTCACATATTCAATTTGTAGCCTGAAAATCGCCCAAATATTTCTAGTACCTCCATGATTTCGGTCATCCCCCCCCCCCCCCCCCCCCCCCCCCACCGGGTCTATAACGTAAAGCAGCTAATCGTCCACATAAAGAGAGACCCTGTGCCCCACCCCAATACCCCTCACTATCCCCTGCCATGCACTCGATGCCCCAAGTGCCATTGCTAAAAGCTCTATGGCCAGGGCAAACAGTTAATGGGGAGAGCGGGCATCCCTGCCTTGTCCCTCTCCCGAGATTAAAATATTCTGACCGGGTTTGGTTGGTTCTATCATTATAACATTAAGAAGCCGTCTGATATTGGGCGTCAAGTGCCTGCCCTTCACAAATCCCGCCTGATCCTCCCCTATTACCTCCGGGACACAGTCCTCTATTTGTGGTGGCCAAGATCTTTGCCAGGAATTTGGCATCTACATTTAAAAGGGAAATTGGTCTGTACGATCCACAGCTCTCCGTATCCCTGTCCCGCTTCAGGGTGAGAGAAATTGATGCCTGTGACAGCGTTGGTGGAAGCACCACCAACTCCTTGGATTCATTGAAAGCCTTAACTAACAGCTGTCCCACGAGCCCCAAAAACGTCTTATAAAATTCCACTGAGAACCCGTCAGGTCCCGGGGCCTTATCTGATTGCATTGCCCCCAGTCCATCTAACACTTCACCAAGCCCAAATGAGCCCCCGAAGACTTCCACCAGCTCCTCATCTATCTTCGGGAACTCTAACCGCTCCAGGAATTGGTTCATTCCATAAGACCATAAGACATAGGAGTGGAAGTAAGGCCATTCGGCCCATCGAGTCCACTCCGCCATTCAATCATGGCTGATGGGCATTTCAACTCCACCTCCCAGCATTCTCCCCATAGCCCTTAATTCCTCGCGACATCAAGAATTTATCTATCTCTGCCTTGAAGCCATTTAGCGTCCCGGCCTCCACTGCACTCTGCGGCAATGAATTCCACAGGCCCACCACTCTCTGGCTGAAGAAATGTCTCCGCATTTCTGTTTTGAATTTACCCCCTCTAATTCTAAGGCTGTGCCCACGGGTCCTCGACTCCTCGCCTAACGGAAACAGTTTCTTTGCGTCCATCCTTTCTAAGCCATGTATTATCTTGTAAGTTTCTATTAGATCTCCCCTTAACCTTCTGAACTCCAATGAATACAATCCCAGGAACGCCAGCCGTTCCTCATATGCTAGACCCGCCATTCCAGGGATCATCCGTGTGAATCTCCGCTGGACACGCTCCAGTGCCAGTATATCCTTCCTGAGATGTGGGGCCCAAAACTTCTCCCCCTCCCCCCCACAGGGGGTTCCGATTCATATGAACGACTATAGAATTCACAAAACACTTCATTCACCGCCTCCGGATCCCTCACTACTTTCCTCCTCACATCCTTAATTTTCCCCATCTCTCTCGCCGCCTCCTGTTTCCTCAGCTGATGTGCCAGCATCCTGCTAGCTTTCTCCCCATGTTCACATATTGCCCCTTTCACCCTCCTCAGCTGTCCCTCCACCTTTCCTGTGGAAAGGAGCCCAAACTCCATTTGAAGTCTCTGATGCTCCTTCAGGAGCTCCTCATTCGGAGACTCCGCATATCTTCTATCCACATGTAAGGGGCTGGTTTAGCACAGTGGGCTAAACAGCTGGCTTGTAATGCAGAACAATGCCAGCAGCATTCCCATACCGGCCTCCCCGAAAAGGCACCGGAATGTGGCGACTAGGGGTTTTTCACAGTAACTTCATTGAAGCCGACTTGTGACAATAGGCGATTCTTTTTATTATTAAGATGAGTTCTCCTATCAGCTGTCCAGCTCCACCCGTTCAGCCCTTTCCCTATGGGCCCGAATCGAAATATACTCCCCTCTGATGACCGCTTTCAATGCTTCCCACACCACCCCAGCTGCGGTCTCTCCCGTGTCGCTGGTTTTTATATACCACGGAATGCCCTCCCTCACATATCTGGTCTGCTAACAGCCCTGCATCTAGCCTCCACTGTGGGCGCTGAGAATTTCCTGTGTTCACCTGTAGGTCTAGCCAATGTGGTGCATGGTCCGATACAACGATTGCTGAATACTCTGTGTCCACCACCCCCGCTAACAATGTTTTGTCCAGTATTTAAAAAATGACCCTGGAGTACGTCTTGTGCACATGAGAGTAGAATGAATATTCCTTGCTCCTTGACCTCTCAAATCTCCACAGATCAACACCTTCCATGTGGCTCCATGAACCCCCGCAGCTCTTTTGCCATTGCTGATACTTTCCCCGACCTCGAACTCGACCAGTCCATCCACGGATAAAAGACCGTGTTAAAAATCACCCCCGATAACCAACCGGTGCGAGTCGAGGTTCGGGATTTTTCCCAGCATCTTCCTAACAAACGCGACGTCATCCCAGTTTGGGGCATATATATTTACCAACACAACTGCCATTCTCAAGGGGGTGTCAATTACAAGGGGTCATGATTTCAAGGTGAGAGGGGGAAAGTTTAAGGGAGATGTGCGTGGAAAGTTTTTTATACAGAGGGTGGTGGGTGCCTGGAATGCTTTGCCAGCGGAGGTGGTAGAGGCGGGTACGATAGCATCATTTAAGATGCATCTGGACAGATATATGAACGGGTGGGGAACAGAGAGAAGTAGACCTTGGAAAATAGGCAACAGGTTTAGATAAAGGATCTGGATCGGCGCAGGCTGGGAGGGCCGAAGGGCCTGTTCCTGTGCTGTAATTTTCTTTGTTCTTTGTTCTATTCCCTCCAGTTTCCTGCTAACCATAATAAATCTGTCTCCCGGGTTGTCTCCATTTACCCCACCCCAAACGTCACCCTTTTGTTAATCAGGATAGCCACCCCCCCCCTTGTTTTAAAGTCCAGTCCTGAATGGAACACCTGTCCGACCCATCCCTTTTTCAGTCTAAATTGATCTCCCAGCTTCAAGTGTGTCTCCTGTAACATGGCCACGTCCGCCTTTAACTGTCTCAAGTGTGCGAACACACGGGCCCTCTTGACCTGCCGATTTCAGGCCGCGAACATTCCACTTAACTAGTCTGGTTAGGGGGGTTCTTGCCCCCACCCTACCCCACCCCACCCCCTATTGATCAGCCATGACCTTTCCTAGGCCAGCCCTTAGCCCATAGCCCGCACCTCCCCAGATCCGCCCCTCGGCAGCAACCACAATCTAGTCTCCATCTGCAGCCTCGTGGAAGTCCCCTAATTGTCAGCAGTGTCCCGTGTCCACCCACCACCACCCTGCCCCGTCACTTTTCAGCTCACCACCCACTTCACTCCGCTGAACCAGCTTTACCAGCTAGCCGAGCAGGTCGCGTCCCTGGCACCAAGGATTGTATCACCCGCTGGATCTTTACCCCCCCAACTCTTAACACAAGTTTTCAAAACAATAGCACCAAACACAGAAAGCAAACAAACCATCCACTTAAGGTCTCAGCTCAACGCACCCCCCCCCCCCCCCCCCCCCACCACTCTCTTTACAACATCTTATCAATCCCATCACCTTCAAACAGAGCCCCATACAATGGAAGTGAAAACAAACAGGATAAATGGAAAGATAGAAAAAATTATCTATGCAAAAACTCAGCTGTCTTTCCTTCCTGGAACATCTCAATTTGAGAACTTTTCTTCAACCCCCTCCATTTTTTTATTTTTTCTTTGTTATAAACACAAAAAAAAAGGAAGAAACTGTACCTTGCTACATACACTAAAAGGTCAAAGTTAGATAACTCCGAGAAATCCTTCTCTTCCCCGGTCATTGCAACTCAAGTTACAGTGCACCGCAGAAATTTTAGATTCAAATCACTACCGATCAGTTGTTATTTTTTTTTATTCTCCTTCTTTTTCACATTTTCTCCCAAATTTTCACCCACCAGCAACAAACAATAATCAGTAACAAATATGTCAATTCCTAGAACAATAACAACGATCCAATCCTCCCAAACAAACCCCAAACATTAGCCCACAGATTCACATAAGCAAATGACAAAAAGGAATCAGGAATCACCCATAGTCACCATCAACACACACCGTGCCCCTCCCCACAACCCTCCCACCCACCCCCCCAACTAATGTTCGATGTTATCCAGTTCTTGAAAGTGCACAATGAGTAATGCCCATGAATTGTAGAACCCTCCGTCCTTCCCCTCAGTTCAAACTTAACCTTCTCAAGAGTCAAGAATTCCAACAGGTCCCCCCGCCACGCCAGGGGATAGGGTGGAGAGGCTGCCCTGCATCCCGTCAGGATCATCTGCCTCCGCATCCGTTTCCAACGCTGGCTGGTCCGACACGCTGAATTTGGCCACCCGAGGGCCCGGGTCCAGGTTCACGTGCACCACTTTAGAAATTACCCTAAATACCTCCTTCCAGTAATCCTCTGGCTTTGGACAGGACCAGAACATATGAACGTGATTAGCAGGCGGCCCCCCGCCATGTTCACACACATCTTCTACTTCTTCAAAGAATCGGCTCATCCTCGCCCTCGTGAGGTGTACTCTGTATACCACCTTCAGGTGCATCAACCCCAACCTCGTGCACGAGGTGGAGGCATTCACTCTCCGGTGCACCTCACACCTGAACCCCTCCTCTATACCCTCTCCCAACTCTTCCTCCCACTTTGCTTTGATCCCTTCCAGTGGTGCCTTCTCCTCTTCAAAAATAACCGAAGTAAACCGCCGACACTACCCCCTTCTCCAGTCCCCCTGTCGTCAGCACCTCCTCCAGCAATGTGTAGGCCGGCTCACCGGGAAGCTCTGTATCTCCTTTCTGGCAAAATCTCAAACCTGCATGTATCTAAACATTTCCCCCTGATCCAGCCCATACTTCGCTTCCAGCTCCTTCAATCCTGAAAACAGATCTCTAAGAAACAAATCTTTTAGTGTCTTAATCCCCTTCTCCTCCCATTTCCAAAAATTTCCATCCCACCTCCCAAGCTCAAATCTGTCATTCCCCCAATTCGGCATTTCCCTTGACCCTGCCCCCCAACCCGATGTGTTGGCGAAACTGTCTCCAAATTTTCAATGAAGCTATTATTACCGGACTCCCTGAGTATTTGCCCGGGGCTATCGGGAGCGGCGCTGTTGCTAGTGGTTTCAATCCCGACTCCCTGCACAAACTCTCCTCCATTCTGACCCACTGGGAATCAACCCCTCTGACCCAGCTCTGCACCTTCTCCACATTCGCCGCCCAGTTGTAATACATCAGGTTCGGAAGACCACAACCCCCTGCCTGCCTTCCCCTCTGTAGCAGCACCTTTCTAACTCTGGCCACCTTTCCTCCCCATATGAACGAAGTAATTGGTTGGGCAACACGGTAGCATTGTAGTTAGCACAATTGCTTCACAGCTCCAGGGACCCAGGTTCGATTTCCGGCTTGGGTCACTGTCTGTGCAGAGTCTGCACGTTCTCCCCCATGTGTGCGTGGGTTTCCTCCAGGTGCTCCGGTTTCCTCCCACAGTCCAAAGATGTGCAGGTTAGGTGGATTGGCCATGCCAAATTGCCCTTAGTGTCCAAAATTGCCCTTAGTGTTGGGTGGGGTACTGGGTTATGGGGATAGGGTGGTGTGGGCTTGGGTAGGGTGCTCTTTCCAAAAGCCGGTGCAGACTCAATGGGCCGAATGGCCTCCTTCTGCACTGTAAATTCCATGATCTAATCATTCCCTCAATCTCTCTGACAAAAGTCTTTGGCAGGAAAATCGGCAGGCATTGAAAAATAAACATAAATCGCGGCAACACATTCATTTTAACCGCCTGTACCCGACCCGCCAGTGACAGAGGAAGACCATCCCACCTCGCCAGGTCGGCTTTCACTCTCCCCACCAAACTAGTGATGTTGTACCTGCGAAGCCTCCCCCACTCCCGGGCAACCTGCACCCCCAGGTACCTAAAGTGAGTCCCTGCCCTACGGAATGGCAGCACCCCCACCTCTGGCCGAGACACCATAAAATACGCACTCTTGTCTAGATTTAGTTTGTACCCCAAGAAAGATCCAAACACCCGAAGCTGCTCCAAAATTCCGCCTCTCGACCCACTCGGTTCCAACATATACAGCAGCAAGTCATCGGCATATAAGGACACCCTATGCTCTATCTGCCCCCCCCCCCCCCGCACTATTGCTTTCCATACCCCCGAACTTCTTAATGCGATGGCCAACGGCTAAATTGCATGCGCAAACAACAGGGGGGACATAGGACATCCCTGCCTCGTCCCACGGTGGAGAGCAAAGTATCTCGAGCTGATGTTGTTTGTGCGGACACTCGCCCTCGGCTCCTTATATAATAGCTTTACCCAGTTCACAAATCTTGGTCCAATCCCAAACGGCTCCAGAACTGCCATCAAGTACCCACATTCCACCCGGTCAAACGCCTTTTCAGCGTCCAATGCCACAACCACCTCTGTTTCCTTCCCCTCTGCCGGTGCCATAACGACGTTCAAAACCCTCCTAATGTTTAAAAAGAGCTGCCACCCGCTCATGAACCGCCTCTGATTTTCACCTATCACCTTCGGGAGGCACTCCTCCAGCCTACCCGCCACTACCTTCGCCAATACTTTTGCATCCACATTCAGAAGTGATATGGACCTATACGACCCACACTCCGTCGGATCCTTATCCTTTTTTAGCAACAGGGAAATTGATGCCTGCCCCAAGGTTTCCGGCAGCACCCCCTTCCCTATCGACCTTTTCAAACATCCCCACCATCAGGGGTGCCAGCTTATCCTTGAATTTTTTATAATATTCCATCGGAAACCCATCCGGCCCTGCCACCTTCCCCAACTGCATCCTCCCAATCACATCCTTTATCTCCTGCTCCACTATCACTCCTTCTAATGTAGCCCTGTCCCCCTCCCCTAGCCTCGGGTACTTCAACCCATCTAGAAATTCCTGCATCTCACGGTCTCCCCCGGGTGGCTCTGACCTGTAAAATTCCTTAAAAACCTTGTTAATCAGATCCGGAGTCACCACCAACATCCCTGCCCTATCCCTCACCTGCACAATTTCCCTTACCACTGCCTCCCTTCGGAACTGACCTGCTAACGTACCTTCTCCATGTTCGTAAACTGCACCTCTTGCTCGCCTCAGTTGGCGCGCCGCCTTCCTGGTAGATAGTCGGTCAAAGCTCGCCTGTAGTTCCTTGAAGCCTACTCGTGACAATAAGCGATTTTCAATTTCAATTTTTCAATTTCCTCTTTTCCAACTTTGCTGGGTCCCCATCTTCTGCATAACTCCTATCTACCTCCAACATCTCATCTATTACCCTGTGCCAATCCAACCTCTCCTCTTTATCCACCCTGGCCTTAAACAAAATCATCTCCCCCCTCACCACCGCCTTTAGAGCCTCCTAGACAACTGCCTTCGACACCTCCCCCGTACAGTTGAAACCTACATATTCCTTAATTACCTTTTCAATTTTGTCACAGAACACTTGGTCCCCCAAAAGCCCCACATCCAGTTTCCACCCCGGCCTCTGCGCTACCTCCTTCTCCAGTACCATATCCACCCAATGCGGAGCGTACTCTTACACTGCAATTGCCGAGTATTCCGACCCCTTAACCCCAGCCAGCAAAGCCTTTCCCACCACAAAAAAGTCGATCCGCGAGTATACCCTACGGACTGCTGAGAAAAACGAGTACTCCCGTTCCCTTGGGTGCAGGAACCTCCAAGGGTCCACCCCTCCCATTTCCACCATTGGCCTAGCCAGCAACTTCGCCCCCAATCGATGGGACCAGCGAGCGCGGCCGTGACCTGTCCAACCTTGGCTCTTGCACCAAGTTCCAGTCACCCCACAATCAGCTCACGTGTGTCCAAGTCGGGGATGGCCCCAAACACCTTCTTTGCGAATCCCACATCGTCCCAATTGGGACCGTATACACTTAACAGCGCCACTAACCCCCCCCCTCCAGCCCCCCTGTCACAATCACATATCTACCCCCCTGAACTGCCACCACCTTCTCCATCTGGAAGCTACTCTTTTGATAACCATTACTGTTACCCCTCGAGCCCTTCCATCAAATCCAGAGTGAAACACCTGACTAACCCAGCCCTTTTTAAGTCTCACCTGGTCCTTCACCCTCAAGTGAGTCACCTGCAGCATTGCTACATCGGCTTTCAGACTTTTCAGATGCGCAAGCACCCTTGACCTCTTGACGGACCTCCTAACTCCCTCACGTTCCACATGACTATCCTAACTGGGGGTCTCTCACCTCCCCCACCCTTCCATATCCACCATCATGATACCACCAGGCCCTGCCTCATGAGCCTGACACGCCCCTATCCATTATTAACATCCGTGGGCAGCATGGTAGCACAAGTGGATAGCACTGAGGCTTCACAACGCCAGGGTCCCAGGTTTGATTCCCCGCTGGGTCACTGTCTGTGCAGAGTCTGCACGTTCTCCCCGTGGCTGCATGCGTTTCCTCTGGGTGCTCCGGTTTCCTCTCTCGGTCCAAAGACTTGCAGGTTAGGTGGATTGGCCATGCTAAATTGCCCTTAGTGACCAAAAAAGGTTCGGAGGGGTTGTTGGGTTATGGGGGTAGGGTGGAAGTAAGGGCTTTTGTGGGTCAGTGCAGACTCGATGGGCCGAATGGCTTCCTTCTGCACTGTATGTTCTATGTATCTAACATCGAACCCCTTCCCCCCCCCCCCCCCCCCACCCCTCCCAAACCCTCCTCCCCTACATTTACTCTCGAAAAACATCTCCCCAGGGAGAATTGATGGCGGGTTCCTGAGTTGGCACAGGGCAGGTGTTAGGAGGTTGAGGGACCTGTTTGTAGACGGGAAGTTTGCGAGCCTGGGTGAGTTAGAGGGGAAGTTCGGGCTCCCCCCGGGGAACATCTTTAGGTACATGCAGGTGAGGGCGTTTGCCAGACGGCAGGTGGCGGAGTTCCCTCTGTTGCCCCCGCGTGGAGTCCAGGACAGGGTGCTCTCGGGGGTGTGGGTTGGAGAGGGTACGAGTTCGGACATGTACCGGGTGATGCAGGAGGTAGACGAGGCCTCGGTGGAGGAGCTGAAGGGTAAATGGGAAGAGGAGCTGGGTGAGGAGATTGAGGAGGGGACGTGGGCAGATGCTCTGGAAAGAGTAAACTCCTCCTCTTCTTGTGCGAGGCTTAGCCTCATACAGTTCAAGGTGCTACATAGGGCTCATATGACCGGGACGAGGATGAGTAGGTTCTTTGGGGGCGAGGACAGGTGTACTAGGTGCTCGGGGAGCTCAGCGAACCATGCACATATGTTCTGGGCATGCCCAGCGCAGGGGGAATTTTGGAAGGGGGTAGCAAGCACGGTGTCGAGGGTGGTAGGATCCAGGGTCAATCCAGGCTGGGGACTCGCAATATTTGGGGTTGCAGTGGAGCCGGGAGTGCAGGAGGCGAAAGAGGCCGGTGTTCTGGCCTTTGCGTCCCTAGTAGCCCGGCGGAGGATTCTTCTTCAGTGGAAGGATGCGAGCCCCCCAAGCGCGGAGGCCTGGATCAATGGTATGGCGGGGTTTATCAAATTGGAGAGGGTGAAATTTGCCCTGAGGGGATCAGTACAGGGGTTTTTCAGGCGGTGGCAGCCTTTCCTAGATTTCCTGGCAGAACGGTAGGGAGAGAAAGGCCAGCAGCAGCAGCAACCCGGGGAGGTGGGCGGGGGGGGGTCGTTTCTATGGGTTGGGTTTCTATTTCTTCTTTTTTGTATTTACCCGGGGGGGGGGGGGGGGGGGGTTTGTTCTTTTTTGTTTTCTCAGTTGTTAATATTTTCTGTTATTGATATTTTGTGAAAATCTGAATAAAAATTATTTTTAAAAAAAAAGCAAAAGCATCTTCCAGCATCAATCGCTTCCCTCCCCCCTCGCTCGCCTCTTATAGAACAATACAGCACAGAACAGGCCCTTCGGCCCTCGATGTTGTGCCGAACAATGATCCCCTACTCAAACCCACGTATCCACCCTATACCCGTTACCCAACAACCCCCCCCCCAACCTTACTTTTTAGGACACTACGGGCAATTTAGCATGGCCAATCCACCTAACCCGCACATCTTTGGACTGGGAGGAAACCGGAGCACCCGGAGGAAACCCACGCACACACGGGGAGGACGTGCAGACTCCACACAGACAGTGACCCAGCCGGGAATCGAACCTGAGACCCTGGAGCTGTGAAGCATTTATGCTAACCACCATGCTAATGTGCTGCCCATCGAAACCTGCTAAACAGGCTCCAATGTCCGCGGTCCTCCTCTCAACTCACCTAGCTTACTTTAGTTCGCTAGCGCGGGTGTCTCCCCCTGCCAAGATATACTATCCTCTCCCACCCAGTCCCAGAAAAAGAAAAAAGAACAATCCAACCCAGAAAATTCACTAAAATAAGATATAACCGTCGCAACACAGAATGCCAATCAACCCAACCAATGACTTGAACTCTGTAACAATGTGAAGAGAAGTAAATTACAATATACGTCAGTAAAAAGAAAGTTATCGCATTTATACATTTTCCAACTCCCCAAACACAGTCCACAGTATCTCTTCCAGCTCCGCTCCTTACGTCTGTCCCAAGCCTCATGAATGCCTCAGCCACCTCCGCTGTCTCGAAATAAAAGTTTTTGGCATCATACGTCACCCTCGGCTTCGCCGGGTATACCATACCAAATCGCACCCTCTTCTTTTACAGTGCCGCCTTCACTCGCCAGAATGCCGCTCGTCTCTTTGCCAACTCAACCGTCAAGTCCTGGGAGATCCGAACTCCAGCATCATCCCACTCACCTCGCGCTTCTGCTTCGCCTAGCTTAATACCTTCTCCTTCATGCAGTACTTATGGAAGAATACTTACTGCTCTTGGCGGCTCGTTCACTTTGGGCTCCGGCCTTAATGCCCGATGAGCTCGGTCCAGCTCGTACCGGGAGGGGTTCTCACCCTCCCCCATCAGCACCGCCAACTTCTCAGCGAAGTACTCTGTTGGCCTTGGGCGCTCTGTCCCTTCGGGAAAGCCCACAATTCTCAGATTGTGCCGCCTCAAGCGGTTCTCCAAGTCCTCGAGCTTTGCTCTGAGTCCTCTGTTGACCTCCACCACCCTCCGCAGCGCGTCCCCCATCGAGGTGAACTGGCCGCTGTGCTGCAACACGGCCTCCTCCACTTCCTTCACCTTCTCGCCCTGTTCTCTCACCTCGGCCGATGTCTTTGCCACAGCTACCCTCACCGGGGCGATTGCCTCCTCCACCAATGACTTCAATGCAACCGCCATCTCCTTCCTCAAAGCCTCCATGTGCCTTGCAAACTGCTTTTCCAGCTTCACCTCGGTCTTATTTTCCACCGTAAGTAGTGCGGCCCCGCCTTGCAGTTCGGTTTCCGCCATCTTGTCAGCACTTTTGCTGGTCCACTCAGTCAACAGCGAGCCCGTGTTTCCTCCCTTCCTCAACGCTGCTTTTCGCCTCCTTTTAATGGCTTATTATTTTACCTTTTTCTTTTTTTCACCGTTCCTTCCTTCTTCACTCTCAAATTTCTTTAAAACCTTTTTCTCTTCTTTCTTGCACCTCTCCAGAATTTCCCTGGGACCGGGCTTCAGTCTTCTTACCACATTCTAAGTGGGAGCCATCCGATGTGGGACATCTCACCTACATCGCTCCCTGGCTTCGGGCCTGCCGCCTCGGCCTCCATTTGGTTCCGCCCCCACTGCTCCTTTCAAGTTTTCAGGAGAGAGAGAGAGAGAGAAAAAAAAATTCTCTCCGTGCTCTTTGAGCCCTTCGGCTTTCAGGTTGTTTCTTCGGGAATAAAGTCGCGATCCCCACTCCTCCTCCACGTGCAGCCGCTCCACCGAACCCCCCGGGACCAGTCTCTCCTTTCCCGCCCCTCCAACCCTCCGGCTCGGTGAAATTGAGCTTTGATGCTTTAACAGGGCGAGGGAGGCAGGGCCGACCCTGGAGAAGTTTAATTTTTTTTAAATCAGAGGGAAAGACCGCGATATCGCGGACCGGCGGGAGCTTCTCCTTAATGCGGCCGCTCCGCTCGCGAACCCAGTTGTTTTTTTGTTACGTCGTTTTGAGTCATCCAGGTTGTTGTCTTTCATAAGGACCACCACTTCTTCCGACGAGCCAAAATATCGTTCCTGGTCCTTGTAGGTTACCCAACGACAGGCCGGGTAAAGCAGTCCGAATTTTATTCCCTTTGCATACAGGACCGCTTTAACTTTATTAAAATTCAACCTCCTCTTCGCAAGTTCTCCTCCCAAGTTTTGAGACACCCGGATTTCAAACATCTTCCCACATGGCAGCAGGGTAGCATGGTGGTTAGCATAAATGCTTCACAGCTCCAAGGTCCCAGGTTCGATTCCCGGCTGGGTCACTGTCTGTGCGGAGTCTGCACGTCCTCCCCGTGTGTGCGTGGGTTTCCTCCGGGTGCTCCGGTTTCCTCCCACAGTCCAAAGATGTGCAGGTTAGGTGGATTGGCCATGCTAAATTGCCCGTAGTGTCCTAATAAAAGTAAGGTTAAGGGGGGGGGTTGTTGGGTTACGGGTATAGGGTGGATACGTGGGTTTGAGTAGGGTGATCATGGCTCGGCACAACATCGAGGGCCGAAGGGCCTGTTCTGTGCTGTACTGTTCTATGTTCTATGAAATCATTTTGTCTGCCTGGACCACCTCATAATGCGTTCTTTGTCCAGGAATCAATGCAGCCTCACCACCATTGCCCTGGGAGCTCACGACCCTGGGGTTTGCACATAAGTCACCTGTCAGCCCGATCCACCTCCAAAGGCCTGTAGAATGCCTCTGCCCCCATCATTTTCTCAAACACCTTAACAACATATGCACCGGCATCCAATCCTTCCTTTCCCTCTGGCAGACCAACGATCCGAACGTTCTGCCTGCGGGATCAATTCTCCAGGTCTTCCACCTTTTCCAGCAGCCGCTTTGGCCGATCCGGTAAAATGCCAATTTGCAGTGCCATCCCAATGGACTGCTCCTCTTGTTCCATCGCCTGCTCCTGTAGCTTTTGGATTGACTGTCCCTGGGCCGTCACTGTCACCTCCATCCGGTCGACAGCCTCCTGAATCGAGGCAACCATCTTGGTCAGGTTCTCGCACACTTCTTAGGGTGCCGGGCGAACTTCTCATCCAGGTATGTAACCAACCGATCCATCGACCATTGAGCCGGCGGGGCCGGACCTTGCTTCTCTGCCATTGCAGCCACCAAGCTCAGATCCTCACTTCCAACCAGCTTTTGATTCCTTCTTGTGCGATTATGTTTTGAGCGTAGTTAGAACATAGAACATAGAACAGTACAGCACAGAACAGGCCCTTCGGCCCTCAATGTTGTGCCGAGCCATGATCACCCTACTCAAACCCACGTATCCACCCTATACCCGTAACCCAACAACCCCCCCCCCTTAACCTTACTTTTATTAGGACACTACGGGCAATTTAGCATGGCCAATCCACCTAACCCGCACATCTTTGGACTGTGGGAGGAAACCGGAGCACCCGGAGGAAACCCACGCACACAGGGGGAGGGCGTGCAGACTCCACACAGACAGTGACCCAGCCGGGAATCGAACCTGGGACCCTGGAGCTGTGAAGCATTTATGCTAACCACCATGCTACCCTGCTGCCCCAATAGTTCCATTGCCTTCTCCTCTTCTCACTTTTATCCACTAATGTTAGAAAAAATTTCCACGAAAATCCAACTTAAAAGCCGTTTAAAAAACCCACCAAGAATGGGAGCTGCTAAATGTGCGACTGTTCACAGCATAGTTGCCACCGGAAATCTCATGCACAAACCCTCTTGACTCAACACGGGGTCCACCACGTCAGGGCCACTCTTGAAAATACTTGAACCAATTCACGTTGATGTGAATCCCAGCTGAGAGGGCAGGAGCATCACGGGGAGCTGGAGAATTGGGCTACCAGCCCATTAATCGGATGCAAATGAGGACAAAGCACCGAATTGCATGTTGCTGCCAGCGTGGAACGTGTAGCTCAATACCACCACTGACAGGGAACGGGAGCATCGGAATGGGATTGGTGCCCAGCATCCGTCCTGTTTTCAGCTGACACTCCACTTGATTGAGAAACCCGCTACCAGCAGCGGGCAATGGGGCATCCAACCCCTTTTAACAACGTGAATATGTCCCAGAAAATCAACAGCCACTTGCAGAAAGTTATATTGTTAGTGATCACATGGTATCTGGGACACCAAGGGCACAAAAAACATTTTTGAATAAAAGTTCCCACATTCCCGCAAGTATGGAATGTCAACTTGTTGCAGGAGATGTTGCCTTGTACTTGTGAAATGCCACACAAATTGGGCCTGCTTCTCAAGGTTGCTACTTGTTGATGGTATTTGATGTGTGCCAAAGCACAATGAAAGAAGGCAGAAAGTGCAGGGGTGTCAAGGTAATCTAATAGCTCTTCAAGGCACTTTGGACTGAAAGTTCTCTTTCTCTGGTGTGTGATTTGGTAGTGAACTGTAGACTGGCCAAGCAGAGATTCGGTGTCTGGAAGCACCCTGTAAGTCATACTGTTATTATGGCACACGCAGAGTCTGTGCCAGTTCTCTGCAGAGTAATCTCATCCGTCCAATTATCGCACTCTTTCCCCATAGCCCTCTACGTTTATTTTGCCCAATCACCCATTCAGTTTCCTTTTGAAATATTGACTTGCGGCTTTATATCTGCTTATAGGAACAGACCAAAGGAACAGTCTCCTAACCTGGTATGCCATTCATCATTGAGTTCCAAGAATAGTAACTGATGGATCAGAAGTGTTTTGTTGTATTGATTAATAGTTCAAAAATCCTGTCTTGAGTCTCTTCAGCAATGATTTGTCTGTGTTGTTGTTACTCCTTTTCTAAATAATCCAGCTATGAGCAATATCCGTACGGCTTATATCACTAAAAGTTTCCTCCTTAAATAACTCTTCCTCTGGCCACATTAGACTCTGCCAACTGCTTCTATTGTAATATCCTGAGTGAATGAAGATAACTCGAGTAAACTTACACATTTTCCTTTTCTATCTGCTGTGAAATAAATCATTAACAATCAAAATACCCGGCTGGGTCACTGTCTGTGTGGAGTCTGCACGTCCTCCCCCTGTGTGCGTGGGTTTCCTCCGGGTGCTCCGGTTTCCTCCCACAGTCCAAAGATGTGCGGGTTAGGTGGATTGGCCATGCTAAATTGCCCGTAGTGTCCTTAAAAGTAAGGTTAAGGGGGGGGTTGTTGGGTTACGGGTATAGGGTGGATTCGTGGGTTTGAGTAGGGTGATCATGGCTCGGCACAACATTGAGGGCCGAAGGGCCTGTTCTGTGCTGTACTGTTCTATGTTCTATGTTCTATGTAAAACAAACTTGAATGCAAACTTGAATTTATGCACTTTAGACATTAGGGGTGAGATTCTCCGCAAATGCGGAGAATCGTAAAGGCTGCCGTGGGACAGGCCGTGACCCACGGCAGCCTTCACGCCCACTTCCGGGGCCGATTCTCTCCCGCGGGCGGGGCTAGGAGCACGGCCCCGTGCGTCAAGGCCGCACGTCAAGCATCACTCCGGCTGACGTGGCCGACGTCATCGGCCGCGCATGCGCAGGTTGGACAACGCCAACCCGCGCATGCGCAGTTGCCGTCTTTTCCCTCAGCCGCCCCGCAAGACGTGGCGGCTTGATCTTGCGGGGCGGTGGAGGGAAAAGAGTGCGTCCGTCACGGACGCACGGCCCACGATCGGTGGGCACGGATCGCGGGCCTATGCCCCCCTTGGCACGACCGTAGTACTGCCGTGCCAATCGGGCACCCAGATGCCCCAAACGGGCATCTGGCGCCCATTTCACGACGGCAGTGAGCAGGTGTGTTTGCTGCCGTGTTGAAACGGGCGTGAAGGCCAAGCCGTTCGGCCCATCGGCCTCGGAGAATCGCCGCTCGCCGTAAAAAACGGCGAGCGGCGATTCGTGGCTTGGGTCGGGCGTGGGGGGGAAGAATAGCGGGAGGGTGTGAAAAATGTCTGGAGGCCCTCCCGCTATTCTCCCACCCGGCGTGGGGGGCGGAGAATCGCGCCTTACATCTCTCCTTTTAATGCAATATGTTCAGATTTATTTGATCAGAAATCTGAACGATGTCTTTGACTGTGCGTTAAATTCAGCAGCAGAAACATGGGGCTGGATTCTTCACCCACCGACGCTGAAAACGAGTTTGGCAACAGGGCGGAGAATCCGCTTCGGTGAATGAAATCGGGAGCAGCGCCGGTTCTTCAATTCTCCATCGCCGAAAAATCGGTGTACTCGTGGGGTACGCCCAGCCGAGTATCCACCGCCTCAGGCCATTGCCTGAGGCCCGCCTCGCCATGCTCCGTCCCCGACCGGCTGAATTCCCAACGGCCTAGACCTCTCATGGTCCCACCGTCCGTGATCCTAGCCTGGTGTCTGCGGACTCAGTCTCGGGCCGCCACAGTTGGGGGAACGGCGATTGGCGGGCAGAGGGGCTTCATTCGGGACTGGGGTTAATGCGGGCGGGCAGTCCAGGTTGCGCGAGCGGCCGGTGTAGGGTACTATTTTGCCGATCCAGATCCGCGGGCTGAGTCCGCCATGGAGCGGCTGCTGCAGGCCGCCACTGTGCACATGCACGGCCTCTGACACAGAGGTGCCGGGGCCGTATCAGCAGCTAGAGCTCCAAGCTCCACGACGACTGCCTGCTATCCCCAGCAGAGGAATGAGGAATCTGTGGCCTTTTGGCACCAGTTTTCCTGGCATAAACGACCACAGTTTTCCCAACAGTGTGGGGACTTAGTCTCAAAAACGGAGAATCCAGTCCATGGTCATCCAGACTGGTCGAAAAAAATCTTGGCCGGAATTTTACAGTCGTTGGGATTTTGATTTCCCGGCGGCATGGGGCAGCTTCAATGGGAAATCGCATTGACAAGAAGCAGGAGTACAGAATCCTATTACCAGAGAATGGCACACTGTTGTGGGACCTTTTATTCTGTGTCTTGTGATTTGAATACAAGTGAGCAGGAAACAAAGGAGATTAAGGGAACAACAAAGTTAACGCCAAAGTTCAGTTTACTATTTCTGGATTGGGAGAGATTCGGAGAAGGGAGAAAGAAAATGTAATTTAAATCAATATTTGTTTTGTTGCAGTTTTAATTGCAAATGTGAGGTATTTCAATAACCAAGCTTCTGAGAACACCGAATATTGCTGAAAATATAGGTTAATAGTTAATAGCCAGCGCAAGTTTGTGAAATTCAAATCATATTTGACAAAACTGCTCGAGTCTTTTGATGAAGTAATTGAGATAGTGTATGAAGACAATGTTTTGATGTTGTCCACAAAGACGTTCAAAATGTTTTAACAATAATAATCCTTATAGAGTCACAAGTAGGCTTACATTAACACTGTAATGAAGTTACTGTGAAAATTCCCTAGTCGCCACATTCCGGCGCCTGTTCAGGTACACTGAGGGAGAATTCAGAATGTCCAAATTACCTAATAAGCACGTCTTTTGTGACTTTGTGGGAGGAAACCGGAGCACCCGGAGGAAACCAATGCAGACAGAAGGACAATGTGCAGACTCCGCACAGACAGTGACCCAAGCCGGGAATCGAACAAAGAACAAAGAAAAGTACAGCACAGGTACAGCCCGACAAGCCTGCGCCGACCATGCTGCCTATCTAAACTAAAGTCTTCTGCACTTCCGGGGTCCATATCCCTCTATTTCCATCCAATTCATGTATTTCTCAGGATGCCCCTTAAACGTCACTATCGTCCCTGCTTCCACCACCTCCTCCAGCAGCGGGTTCCAGACACCCACTACCCTCTGTGTAAAAAACTTGCCTCGTACATCTCCTCTAAACCTTGCCCCTCGCACCTTAAACCTATGCCCCCTAGTAACTGACCCCTCTACCCTGGGGAAAAGCCTCTTACTATCCACTCTGTCTATGCCCCTCATAATTTTGTAGACCTCTGTCAGATCGCCCCTCAACCTCCGTCGTTCCAGTGAGAACAAACTGAGTTTATTCAACCTCTCCTCGTAGCTAATATCCTCCATATCAGGCAATATCCTGGTAAATCTCTTCTGCACCCTCTCTAAAGCCTCCACATCCTTCTGGTAGTGTGGTGACCAGAATTGAACACCATACTCCAAGTGTGGCCTAACTAAGGTTCTATACAGCTGCAACATGACTTGCCAATTCTTATACTCAATGCCCTGGCCAATGAAGGCAAGCATGCCGTATGCCTTTTTGACTACTTTCTCCGCCTGTGTTGCCCCTTTCAGTGACCTGTGGACCTGTACACCTAGATCTCTCTGACTTTCAATACTCTTGACGGTTCTACCATTCACTGTATACTCCCTACCTGTATTAAACCTTCCAAAATGCATTACCTCACATTTGTCTGGATTAAACTCCATCTGCCATCTCTCCGCCGAAGTCACTAAACGATTTAAATCCTGCTGTATCCTCCGACAGTCCTCATCGCTATCCGCAAGTCCACCAACCTTTGTGTTGTCTGCAAACTTACTCATCAGACCAGTTACATTTTCCTCCAAATCATTTATATATACTACGAACAGCAAAGGTCCTGGCACTGATCCCTGCGAAACATCAGTAGTCACAGCCTTCCAATCAGAAAAGCATCCTTTCATTGCTACTCTCTGCCTTCTATGACCTAGCCAGCAGTCGCTAACGCTGTGAAGCAGAATGCTAACCACTTTTGATGAAGTACCATAAAATAGACTTGTTAACACAAATTGTCTGACAAACAGAAAGTAGAGAGAGTAGTGGCAAATGATTGCCATATTGCTAAAACAGATATGCAAGTCAGTGTTTGGGCCACTCATTCTTTGACATATATTAGTGATATGGACATGAATAAATAAGTCATGATTTCAAAGATTTCGGATGAGATGAAACACAGAATTGTTTTTCTAAAATGCTGTTAATATGGGCGGATATGACAGACACCAGAAGGGCAACAACAGATTGGTGAACTGGGCAGTAAAATGACAGATGCAATGTGAAGGGACACATTACGATAGAAAGGATGAAGAGAGACAATCTAAACTAAATGGTACTATTTTAAAGTGGATGCAGGAACTGTGAGACCTTGGGGTTGCCGCTACACAAGAAAGTGGAAAGCAAGTGAACAGAACGATTGCAGTTTGGCAGGAGGAATATGGAGAGACAGTATAAAATCAGGGGTAAAATTCTTAAAGTGGTGCAGAAGTAAAGGGACCAGGGGATATATGTGCATTGAAGGTGGCAGGACAGGTGGAGAGCGTAATCAATAATGCATATTGTAGTCTGAGTTTTATTAATAGGGGCATAGAGTACAAGAACAAGGGCAGCACGGTGGCACAGTCATCAGCACTGCTGCCTCATAGTGCCAGGGACCCGGGTTCAATTCAGGCCTTGGGTGACTGTCAGTGTGGGGTTTGCACTTTCTCCCTATGTCTGCGTATATTTCCTCCGGGTCCTCCAGTTACTTCACACAGTCCAAAGCGTGCAGGTTAGGTGGATTGGCCAGGCTAAAATTGCCCCTAAGTGTCTAAAAGGTTAGGTGGGGGTTACTGGGTTACGGAGATAGGGTGGAGCCATGGGCTTAAGTAGGGTGCTCTTTCCAAGGGCTGCTGCAGATTCGATGGGCCAAATGGCCTTCTTCTGCACTGTAAATTCTATGATTCTATGAAATCTAAGTAGAGGCACAGAGGACAAAGATCAGGAAATCATGTTACACATTTTAAAAATACTACTTTCGTCCCAGCTGGAGTATGGAGTCCAGTTTAGGTTACCACAGTTTTAGGAGCATGTCAGGCTCTGACAGAGAGTGAAAAGGAGACTTACTGGAAAGGTACAAGTGATGAAAAACCTCAGTAACTTGGAGAGACTGGAGAACTTGGGATTATCTTTATTAGGCAGCAAAGGGAAGTATTGACAGTGATGTTCACAATCAGAAAAGATTATGTTGGAGTAAGAGGAAACTGTTTCAAAATTGCCCCTTAATGTCCAAAAGTGTAGGTGGGGTTACTGTGTTATGGAGAAATGATGGAATGATTGGTGACCAAGCAGGTTTAAGTTTTTTGGGGAAAGAACCAGAAGTAATATGAGGACAAAAATGTATACAGCAAGTTGTTGCAATGGGAATTAATTAGCACTAAATGGATTGTTCTTTCAAAGAGTTATCACAACACTTCCACAGGCTGATATGTTCTTCAAACAGATATTCTGTTGATGATTCTAGAAAATCCATAAAAATATAGAAACTGATTGCACAGAAATTGATGTTTTGACTGCCATTTGTGTGGTGATACTTTGAAAGAACCACCATGTTTAGTCCCTTATCCCAGTCTTTTTTGTTACCCGGCCAGTTCCACATGACCAAGTACCTTTTCCTGGGCTGTATTGTTCTTTGTTCAATCAGGAAGTGCCAAGGGTTTTGACCAAGGGTGGTATCATGATTGGAGGGGCAAAGGGCCTGTTCTTGTGCTTGTATTGTTCTTTGTTCTTCTTTGTGTTCTTTGTATCTGTCCAACTTCCTTAAGAGTGTTCAGCTTCCACTACCTTTTCAAGCAGGACAACACAGATCCTGACAACTCTATGACTGGAAATAAAACTTCACCACTTCCTTTTAGAACGTTTGGCAATGAGTTAGATTCCTTAATCTATGGTTATTGACCCACTGACTACAGGGAACTGTTTTTACTCACAACTCTGTCGTTACAAATGTGAGATTTGATAAGATTGGGACTGTGTCTTTAATTTAGGGTAAAATGAAAGACTAAACATGGCCATGAGAGTTGTTCTGAATTTTGCTGAGAGAAAACCTTGGTGTTAAAGATTTCAGGGGTGGGGGGGAGGGGTATGTTGTTTGAAAGAAGGTGCAAGGTGTTCATGCCTGCAAATAATGACCCAGGATGCTGTGATGAAAATGAAAATCGCTTATTGTCACGAGAAGGCTTCAATGAAGTTACTGTGAAAAGCCCCTAGTCGCCACATTCCGGCGCCTGTCCGGGGAGGCTGGTACGGGAGGCTGATGATGGTCAATAAACTGTTATCTCCAAGTCCCACGGATGTTTTCAAAATGTCAGGTTGTAAACGGTTTAACTTTTAAACTGTTTATTTAATTCCAAGATGCGCTGGAATTGGGGATCTGAAGGGCAGCTAATTGGTATTCGAACCTGGTAATTCATAAGACCATGGAAATGCACTTTGAGAGTGTGGCAGTCCATAGGAAACCATTGTAGAATCGGCTTAGAGTGTGTTTTCTTAAAATATCACTGAGCCTCATTGTCAGTCTTTATTGAATCAAAAGGAAGAGTGAGAGTGGAGAGATAGAGACAGTAAGTTTACAAGATTCGCTTAGTTTTAGCTGAGGAGATAAATCTCCAATTTGTCCCTCACCACGAAAACCAATTCTGGGATTAAGAGTTGCTCAGCTGGAAAATTATAAGAAAGAAAACCAGTCTATGGTAGTTAAGAATCACTTTGAACTGGTTCCAGAAGAATACAGTGTCCACTTAAATCAGAGAATAAAGTATACCCATGGTGGGAAATTTTTACTTGTGCTAAGTGTAAATGGAGCATTTTTAGGGGTGGCACGTGGTGCGGTGGTTAGCACTGGGACTCCGGCGCTGAGGACTCGTGTTCAAATCCCGGCCCTGGGTCACTGCCCGTGTGGAGTTTGCACATTCACCCCATGTCTGTGTGAGTTTCACCCCCACAACCCAAAGGTGGATTGGCCACACTAAATTGTCCTTTAATTGGAAAAAAATAATTGGGTACTCTAAAAACAAATTTTAAAAGGGTAATTTTTTAATAATTTAATAATAACATAAGAATCTTTATTAGTGTCACAAATCGGCTTAGATTAACACTGTAGATTAGCACGGTAGCATGGTGGTTAGCATAAATGCTTCACAGCTCCAGGGTCCCAGGTTCGATTCCCGGCTGGGTCACTGTCTGTGCAGAATCTGCACGTCCTCCCCGTGTGTGCGTGGGTTTCCTCCGGGTGCTCCGGTTTCCTCCCACAGTCCAAAGATGTGCGGGTTAGGTGGATTGGCCATGCTAAATTACCTGTAGTGTCCTAAAAAGTTAGGTTAAGGGGGGGTTGTTGGGTTACGGGTATAGGGTGGATACGTGGGTTTGAGTAGGGTGATCATTGTTCGGCACAACATCGAGGGCCGAAGGGCCTGTTCTGTGCTGTACTGTTCTATGTCTATGTCTATGTAATGAAGTTACTGTGAAATCCCATAGTCGCCACATTCCGGCGCCTGTTCGGGTCCTAACAGCACGTCTTTCGGGACTTAACGGGCGCAACCTAACCAATATAAAACAGAATGCCATTCTGGGCGGGATTAATGTTGCTGTTCCCAATTGGTCCCAAAGATTGGTCCCAATTTTATCAAATCTCACATTTTAAACGACAGAGTAGTGAGTAAAAACAATTCCCTGTAGTCAGTGGGTCAATATCCATAGATTAAGGAATCTAACTCATTGCCAAACATTCTAAAAGGAAGTGGTGAAGTTTTATTTCCAGTCATAGAGTTGTCAGGATCTGTGTTGTCCTGCTTGAAAAGGTAGTGGAAGCTGAACACTCTTAAGGAAGTTGGACAGATACAAAAAAATTTTAAGGGTAATTTTTTCGATAATTTAATAATAACATAAGAATCTTTATTAGTGTCACAAGTCGGCTTACATTGACACTGCAATGAAGTTACTGTGAAAATCCCATAGTCACCACATTCCGGCGCCTGTTCGGGTCCTAACAGCACGTCTTTCGGGACTTGTGGGAGGAAACTGGAGCACCCGGAGGAAACCCACGCAGACACAGGGAGAACGTGCAGACTCAGCACAGACAGTGACCGAAACGAGAATCGAACCTGAGACCCTGCTGCTGTGAAGCAACAGTGCTAACCACTATGCTACCTTCAGAGTATAAACTGCCAAATTAAATTGTGTTTAGTGAACAAAAACAAAAAATGCTGGAGATATTCAGCAGATCAGGGAGAAACTGTGGAGAACAATCAGAGTTAACGGGCGCGACCTAACCAATATAAAACAGAATGCCATTCTGAGCGGGATTAATGTTGCTGTTCCCAGCACTATCCACCGGCACTCTGTCTTGTTTTCGTACCTAAGGCGGGGAACGGGCCGCACTTGGCCGCATTTCCTGCACTGAGGGGCTCTGACAAGCGGAGCTCCTCAGAGCAGAGAGGGATCGGGATGCCATTTTTAATGTGCCCCTGTAACTCCCAGACACCCCCCCCACCTGTCGTTGGGTTCTTGGGCCGACCACTTACGGGCAGGACAATCCCGGGCTAGATCCCCAGCGCAGGCACAATGCCAGTTTGGCACCTTGACATTGCCAGCCTTATGCCCTGCCAGTGCCATCTGAGCACCCTGGTTGTGCCAGGCTGGCAGTGCTAAGGTGCCCAGGTGGCACCCGCAATGCCAGGATGCCGTCCTGTCTAGAAGCCGATCAACCGGGGCCTCTGGTCACCTGGAAGAACCCATCTCAGTTGCCATTCCGCCTGATCCCCGTTTGCGGGGACCAGTACTGAACCGCGCATGGCAGGGGTCTCATCAGCAAGGTCGGTTGTCATTCACGCCAGCAAAGGCAGAGTTAAGTCTTTGCGAGACTGGACCCGCCTATTGTAGATCTCAAGAGATGTAACAGCTGTTGGGAAGCCCAGGGAAGGCCTGGCATCTACCGGCAATCTCGCGCCCCGTTCAGGCACAATGTGGCGGTAGATCGCCACATGCTGATTCCCGTAAGGACATTTCAGGTTAATGAGGTTTCATGAGAACAGAAGGAAGATAGAAATGTAGGGGTTTTTAAGCCAATGGAAGGGGAAGGGAGCAGGAAGGACAAAAGGAATAGGATGGAAGAAATTAATTAACAAACGTTTTAATGATGGAAAAACCAAAGAGAGTGGTAAAAATGGGTATAGCTGAGGTACAAGGGTAGTGTCCAGATGAGGTTTGAATGGCCATTTAGCAGCTGAATGTAACATCTAAGGATAAAAAAACAAAGAAACAAGGCAGTGAAATAAAAACAAAAATACAAAGAGAACAAGAAAGAGGCAGAGACTATGATCTCAAGTTGTTGTACTCGATCTTGAGATCAGATGGTTGCAAATTGCTGAGATGAAAATGAGGTGGTATTCCTCGAGCTTCCATTGTGCTTCACTGAAACACTGCAGCAGGCAAAGGGCAGAGGGGTCAGATTGGGAGAAAGACGGAGAATTAAAATGTCAAGCAACCAGACATGTGAACTGACCAGAGGTGTTCCACAAAGCAGGCACCCAATTCAGCACATGTTTGGTCTCCACAATGTAGAAAAAACACATTATGAACATCTAGAAAGTATACTTAACTTCCAGGAGTGGAGAACAAAGAACAAAGACAAGGAAAATTACAGCACAGGAACAGGCCCTTCGGCCCTCCCGGCCTGCGCCGATCCAGATCCTTTATCTAATACTGTCGCCTATTTTCCAAGGATCTACTTCCCTCTGTTCCACGCCCGTTCATATATCTGTCTAGATGCATCTTAGATGATGCTATCGTGCCCACCTCTACCACCTCCGCTGGCAAAGCGTTCCAGGCACCCACCACCCTCTGCGTAAAAAACTTTCCACGAACATCTCCCTTAAACTTTCCCCCTCTCACCTTGAAATCGTGACCCCTTGTAATTGACACCCCCACTCTTGGAAAAAGCATGTTTCTATCCACCCTGTCCATACCTCTCATAATTTTGTAGACCTCAATCAGGTCCCCCCTCAACCTCCGTCTTTTCAACGAAAACAATCCTAATCTACTCAACCTTTCTTCATAGCTAGCACCCTCCATACCAGGCAACATCTTGGTGAACCTCCTCTGCACCCTCTCTAAAGCATCCACATCCTTCTGGTAATGTGGCGACCAGAACTGCACGCAGTATTCCAAATGTGGCCTAACCAAAGTCCTATACAACTGTAATATGACCTGCTGACTCTTGTACTCAATACCCCGTCCGATGAAGGCAAGCATGCTGTATGCCTTCTTGACCACTCTGGACCTGCGTTGCCACCTTCAGGGTACAATGGACCTGAAATCCCAGATCTCTCTGTACATCAATTTTCCCCAGGACTCTTCCATTGATCGTATAGTCCGCTCTTGAATTGGATCTTCCAAAATGCATCACCTTGCATTTGCCTGGATTGAACTCCATCTGCCATTTCCCCACCCAACTCTCCAATCTATCTATGTTTTGCTGTATTCTCTGACAGTCCCCCTCGCTATCTGCAACTCCACCAATCTTAGTATCATCTGCAAACTTGCTAATCAGACCATCTATACCTTCCTCCAGGTCATTTATGTAGATCATAAACAACAGTGGTCCGTGCACAGATCCCTGTGGAACACCACTAGTCACCTTTCTCCATTTTGAGACACTCCCTTCCACCACTACTCTCTGTCTCCTGTTGCCCAGCCAGTTCTTTATCCATCAAGATAGTACATCCTGAACCCCATACAACTTCACTTTTTCCATCAACCTGCCATGCCGACGCCGGAGTGACAACCGGAGTGTTTCACACCGGCATCGGAGGCCACTCCTCGCCCCCTATTCTCCCACCCCCAGGGGGCTAGGAGCGGCGCCGCGTCAATTTTGCGCGCCGGGCCTTGGCACCCGGGTCAAAGCGGCCATAAATAACGCGACCGGCGGCGCTTAAATGACGTCACCCGCGCATGCGCAGTTGCCGTCCTCCCCACGGACACGGAGGATTGATCTTGCGGGGTAGAGGAGGAAAAAAGAGTGTGTCCTTTAGGGACGCCGGCCCGCCGATCGGTGGACACCGATCGCGGGCCAGACCCCTCCTGAGCACCCCCCTGGTGCTCGATCCTCCCTCCTCCCCCACAGGCCGCACACGCAGCGTTCGCACGCTGTTCACGCCGGCAGCGACCAGGTCTGGTTGGCGCCGGCGTGAACCGGTCGGATTGGGCAGGCCGCTCGGTGCATCCAGGCTGGAGAATCGGCGCTCGACCGTTAGAAACGATGAGCGGCGATTGTCCGAGCTGCGTGTCGTAAAACTCGAGAATTGCGTGCGGGTGCCAGGGCGGCGTGGCGGGAATCGCCCGGTACTTCTGCGATTCTCCCACCCGGCATGGGGGTCGGAGAATCGCGTCCCATATATATGACATCTACAGCCCTTCCCTCATCAATTAACTTTGTCACTTCCTCAAAGAATTCTATTAGGTTTGTAAGACATGACCTTCCCTGCACAAAACCATGCTGCCGATCACTGATAAGTCTATTTTCTTCCAAATGTGAATAGAACCTATCCCTCAGTGTCTTTTCCAACAATTTGCCTACACTGACGTCAAGCTCACAGGTCTATAATTCTCTGGATTATCCCTGCTACCCTTCTTAAACAAAGGGACAACATTAGCAATTCTCCAGTCCTCTGGGACCTCACCCATGCTCAAGGATGCTGCAAAGATATCTGTTAAGGCCCCAGCTATTTCGTCCCTCGCTTCCCTCAGTAACCTGAGATAGATCCCATCCAGACCTGGGGACTTGTCCACCTTACTGCCTTTTAGAATACCAAACACATCCTCCCTCCTTATGCCGACTTGACCTAGAGTAATTAAACATCCATCCCCAGCCTCAACATCCGTCATGTCCCTCTCCTTGGTGAATACCAAGAGAGGAGCTGAACCTACGAGGGACACCTCAACTGGGAGAGAATAAATACAGCGCGAGGCCCGGGGCCTTCAATTACTTTCCGTGAGCGGAGAGGAGCCGGACCTGCGAGGGACACCTCAACTGGGAGAGGATAAATACAGCACGAGACTCGGGGCCTTCACTTACCTTCTGGGAGCGGAGATAAGACAGGTGAGAGACCTGGGGCGGGATTCTCTCAGCCCACGCCGGGCCGGAGATTCGCGAATCGCATGACGCCGCCCCAACGCTCTCCAGAGAATCGCCGCCATTAGCACCGGCGGGGTCGGACTGGCACCGGTTGGTGGCCACACTCCGCTGCCAATTCTACACCCAGGATGGGCCGAGCGGTCGCACAAAAAATCCGAGTCCCGCCAGCGCTGTTCACATTTGGACATGCCCGCCGTGCATGCATCCGGGGGTGGCCTGGGGTGGGGGCCTCTTATTCCGCGCCGGCCCCTGTAGCCCTACGCCATGTTGCATCGGGGCCGGCACTGAAAAGGGAGCCACTGCGCATGCACGCATTGCGCTGGTCACACTGCGCATGCGCAGACCTGCGGTGCCCATTTGACACTGCCATCGGCAGCTGTAGCGGTGTGGGTCGCACCAGTGCTGTGCTGACCCCCTGTACGGTCAGAAGCGCTGCTCCTGAGGACATGTCGACGCCGTTGTGAAATGCGACGGCGTTTACGACGGCGTCAACACTTAGCCTCAGGAAGAGAGAATCCCGCCCACTTTGTTTGTTTCCGGATTTTTTTTTAAATGGCAAAGTGACATCAAATAAAACCATGAACTGATTGGCTGGAAGGGAGACTGGTTAAATTTGAAAATCTGTTGAGTCACTGATTTAAATTACTATTTTTAATTTGATGTCAGATCAAGAGGGACAAATACTCAATTTTTTAAAAACTAAATAAATAGTATAGGCTATGGGGCCTCACGGTAGCATGGTGGTTAGCATCAATGCTTCACAGCTCCAGGGTCCCAGGTTCGATTCCCGGCTGGGTCACTGTCTGTGTGGAGTCTGCACGTCCTCCCCGTGTGTGCGTGGGTTTCCTCCGGGTGCTCCGGTTTCCTCCCACAGTCCAAAGATGTGCGGGTTAGGTGGATTGGCCATGCTAAATTGCCCGTGGTGTAAGGTTAATGGGGGGATTGTTGGGTTACGGGTATACGGGTTACGTGGGTTTAAGTAGGGTGATCATTGTTCGGCACAACATCGAGGGCCGAAGGGCCTGTTCTGTGCTGTACTGTTCTATGTTCTAGGCGACTTTGGATATAATCTGACTCAAAATATCTTGCAAAAGTTAAATTTCAAATGTTTAATTTAAAGGGATAAGACATGGCAGAACAGCTCCAAGCCATGGTTTGCTCCTATTGCTCCATGTGGCAGGCTGGGGCAGGTCCCATCCCCAGGGTCAGCATGTGTGCAGGAAGTGTCTCCAGTTACAGCTCGTGTTTCAGAGCTGGAGCGGCGGCTGGAGTCACTGTGGAGCATCCGCGAGTCGGAGAGCATCATGGATAGCACGGATAGAGAGGTGGTCTTGCTGCAGGCTCAGGCTCCGCAGGCAGGAAGGGAATGGGTGACCACCAGACAGAACAAGAGAGCTAGGCAGGAATCTCCTGTGGCCATTCCCCTGCAGAACAGATATACCGTTTCGAACACTGTTGAGGGGAATGGCCTCTCAGGAGCAAACAGCAACAGCCAATCTCGTGGCACCACAGTTGGTTCTGCTGCAGAGGGGAGAGGTGATAAGTGTGACAGTGCAATAGTTACAGGGGATTCAATTGTAAGGGGAATAGACAGGCGTTTCTGTGGCCGCAAACGAGACTCCAGGATGGTATGTTGCCTCACTCGTACTAGAGTTAGGAATGTCTCTGAGCGGGTACAGGACATTCTGGAGGGGGAGGGTGAACAGCCAGTGGTCGTGGTACACATTGGTGCAAACGACACAGGTAAAAAAAAAAGGGGTGAAGTCCTAAAAGCAGAAAACAGGGAACTCAGAACCTTTAGGTGCGTCTCTTGTAGCATTGCCACATCCGCCTTCATCCCCATCAAATGCGCAAACACGCGAGCCCTCTTGATCGGCCCATTCAACCCTCTGATGTTCCATGTAATCAGCCTGATCAGGGAGCTCCCCCCCCCCCCCCCCTTCCCCTCGTTCCTGACCTCCCACTGGTCCCCCAGTAACAGTTCCTCCCACCTCCCTTCCCCCCAGAAACACTAGAAACCCAATCTCCCAAGTCAAGCTCCAGCTTAACACCTGCTAGCCCCTGTGCTTCCGTGAGTCAGCTGACCCATGCTGACATGATAGCATCCGCCCTTGGCACCAAGCACTCAGTCTCCCCATTGTTCTCTCCCCTCTCCCCCACATTATTACACATAGCACTACTCATACTTGTATAGCCCAGCACAACAAATCACCGCCACAGTACTCTCCAAGGCTTCAGCGTCTTTTAATTCGCCTCCAGCCTCTTTTCTTTAATAAAAGTCCATATTTTGTCTGGTGTTTCAAAGTAGAAGTCCTGTTCCTCATGTGTGACCCACAGACAGGCTGTGTACAACATCCCGAACTTTGCCCCCTTCTTAAAGAGGGCCGCTTTTGCCCGATTAAACCAAGCATGCCTTTTGGCCAAATCCGCACCTATGTCCTGATAAATGTGCATCTCACAATTCTCCCACTTGCTGCTCAGAAACTGAAGGAAAGCCTTCTTGGCCTACTGCAGAATGTGTTCCTTGTCCAGGAATCGGTGAAAGTGTACCACCATCGCCTTCGGCGGCTCGTTCGGTCGGGGCTTCTTCGCGAGAGCTCTGTGCTCTCTATCCACTTCTAGAGGCCGAGGTAACACCTCAGCCCCATCAACTTCTCCAACATGCCCGTCACATAAGCCCTCGGATCCGATCCCTCACTGCCTTCAGGGAGGCCGCCGATTCTCAGATTCTGCCTCCTAGGCCTGTTCTCCAGGTCTCCAGCTTCTCCTGCATTATATTCTGGCGGACATTCATCATCTCCACCTTGGTCTCCAGCACGGTTATGTATTCCTCGTGCTTGGGCACCTTTCTCCCCACCTCCTGGATCGCTCTTCCGTGGGTCTCTTGATTCTGCACAACTTGATCAATCGAAGCCTTAAATCGGGTCCAGCGTGTCCTTCTTCAGCTTGGCGAAGCAATCTTCGAAAGACTTCACAAGCTGCTCCGTCAACCACTGTGCCATCTTCCCCCCGGCCCTGCTTCTCCGCCATGCTGTCCCACGTTGCCAGCTCTGCTCGCGTCTTCCTCATAGGACTTTGTCATCTCACACGGCCACTTCTGGTCCAATTTGCCACACACTGGAGCGGGAATTCTCCTCACTGTCTCACTCTTCACCGATGTATTCCAGAAAATCCGGGGGAAAAAAAGGGGAAAAGGTCCAAAAGTCCGTCACAGACGAGAGGTATAAAATGTGCAACTTACACCTTCATGGCCGCCACCGGAAGTCAACCTCCGTTTTTCTGATGAAAACAGTCCAAGTCTATTTAGCCTCTCCACATAGCTATCGCCCTCCAGACCGACAAACATCCTGGTAAACCTCTTGTGCACCCTCTCCATAGCCGCCATATCCTTCTGGGACTGTGACGACCAAAATTGTGCGCAATATTCTAAGTGCAGCCCTACCAAGGTTCAATACAACTGCAGCATGACTTGAAAATGAAAATGAAATGAAAATCGCTTTATTGTCACGAGCAGGCTTCAATGAAGTTACTGTGAAAAGCCCCTAGTCGCCACATTCTGGCGCCTGTCCGGGGAGGCTGGTACGGGGACTTGCCAGTTTTTACACTGACTGTCCCGTCCAATGAAGGCATTCCGTATGTTTTCTTGACTAACTTGTCCAATTGTGTTGCCACTTTCAAAGATCTGTGGACCTGCATGCCCAGATCTCTCTGACTTTCTATATTCCTAAGAGTATAGAGTTTTGCCATTGACTGTATGGCAGTGTGCTGTTCGCTGGTGGCTTTCCCACTGAAACCACTCCACACCGCTGGGAAGCTGACGTCCAGAAGTGCGTTGCTAGGAGGGAAATAGAATACCAAAGGCCGGAGAATTCCAGCCCTGAATTCAAGTTGAGCATCCAGAGGGCTATTCAGATCAAGCAGGTGTGAGTGCCTCCCACTCCACTCATCATATGGACTGTAGGAGCCCATAAAACACTAACTAACCACCCTATCAGCTAGTATGAAGACCATCGGAGAGGCACTCAGGCCATGGCAAGTCACACTGAATCCTTTAGCTACTTCACACTATTCTCTAAAGGGAGTCATGTTACAACAAACAATCCACACTTGAAACATCAGGAGAATTATGTGTATTATTGAACATATATATTTCAACTCTGATTTGAGACCAAAGGTATCACACGAGGCAAGGAGTGGGAACAAAATTCCCCACATATACTGAGATTTAAAGTGAAAGCACGATGACAAAGGACAGTACATGTGATAGGAGGCTTCAATAAAAACCCAACTACTGAAATCATAGCTTGCGCTCTCTCAAGTATCAAGTCGAGTGCTTTTAGACAGTTTCTGTCCGCTTCTCAGCTAATCAATGACAAAAGGAAACTACCCATAATTCAGGGCAGTATGAGCTAATACACAGAAGATAATCAGTACATTGGGACGCAGACAGAAGTGTTCACTGTGAGTCACAGATGGTGCGATGAGAAAAGTGTGCACTATCTTGGCAGCTGCAGGATGCTTGCTGTGAGAAAAGCAAATGTCACACAGGGAAGAGTAATGACAGCCATGCCTCGCCTTTTTATCCCTGACTCTGGGGAAAGGAACACTGTTTTTAACAATGACATTTCAGGCTGTAAAGAACAAAAATCAAATCAATCAGTCATTAAACCTTGTCGAAGCGGAACAAAGTGATCTGATCAACTGCATCATAGACAGGATTTAGGCCAAAATTGAACATCCCTCATGTGCACTGAACTCCTCATGAAAATTGATCCTCAATCAATGGTTTGACTATTATGAAGAGGGTTACCTTGGAGGATCTAATCACTGTATATGAGCGGGCGATCTGGCACATCTTGTTGCTGCTCTATTTTCAATACACAATGAGTCAATGTTACTGTATGACATTGCAAATATTTTTGAGGACTGTTTGCCTCTGATTGTAAACACATACATGAGCAGTTGCAATGGAAGCAAACGAGTGGCTAACTGTTTTCTGCCAGAGAAGATGAGGATACTAATTAACAAGAACACTGATCTCTGGGTTAGAATAAGTGGGTGTTTCCAAAAAAGCAGACTAATGAGCCATGATTAAGTTAAACTGTGCATACAGAAAGCTTGCAAAACTATGAGGGTGTGGGATAATATTTGCATTGTGTACCGTCAAGGCATGATGGCAGGGAGATTGGATTCCCGTACCAGCCTCCCCGGACAGGCGCCGGAATGTGGCGACTAGGGGCTTTTCACAGTAACTTCATTGAAGCCTACTCGTGACAATAAGCGATTTTCATTTCATTTTCATTTTCATTCTGCAGTGTGTTACCCAACTGCTCTTGCACAGAAGTTCACATATAGAGTACCAGAAGTCTTTCCTCTTGCCGCTGACAGTAAGAGTCCTGTGTAAAATGGGTTTTGACAGGGTCAAGCCAGTTTCTTGCAAGCACAAACACAGAGCATTAAAGTGCCCAAGTTTGACACTAATTGGCAGGATAACTACGACCTCAGTCAGAGAGACTACAGGGTGTCTAGTGTGGAAAATAGTACAGCATTAGGCCAGTGGGAGTCCTCTTCCGAGCTGAGAATTAAGCATATTAAGGCTGACCTTAAATAACTTAACTCTGCAGCTACCTTGTTAGGGGTAGTTAACATCAACAGCGAGTGCCTGGACTGGGAAAATGTTCCCATCCCCTCAATCATTGCAGTCAAACTGATAATCACTAAAGAAATGGAAAGGAAGACCTCAGATTTTCCATAGACATACTTGTGACAATTATCAATATAACAAGAACACAGAGCTGCGATGAGAAGCATTGTGATAATGTTCAAACCAAGTATGTTATTTTTCAATCAGAAAATTACATTTCTGCAGATTGGTAACAACAGTTTATCAGTTTGACAGCAAGATCAATAAAACTTTATTTTGAATGTTGAGGGTTTTTGCCTCTACTACCCTTTCAAGGAGCATGCTTTCAAGGGGCTGGTTTAGCTCACTCGGCTAAATCGCTGGCTTTTAAAGCAGACCAAGCAGGCCAGCAGCATGGTTCGATTCCCGTACCAGCCTCCCCGGACAGGCGCCGGAATGTGGCGACTAGGGCTTTTCACAGTAACTTCATTGAAGCCTACTCGTGACAAGCGATTTTCATTTTCATTTCATTTCATGCTCCAGATCCCTGCCACCCCCCCTGGGAGCCACCCTCCTTAATCATTAAGAAAGGACCGGTGGAGGTTTAGCTAGAACACATTTTTCACATTTGGGCTACAATAAATACAGCAATTCTTACTGGCCTGATTCAGGAATGGTCTCAAGATTGTTTTTTGATCTAAAGGGTACAAGTTAAGGTTAGATTGTTGTGAAGAAGCCAGGAGAATTCTTTCCATTGGTCAAAAATTGAGCATATTTCACTCAGGATGGAATGAAATGAAATGAAAATCGCTTACTGTCACGAGTAGGCTTCAAATGAAGTTACTGTGAAAAGCCCCTAGTCGCCACATTCCGGCGCCTGTTCGGGGAGGCTGTTACAGGAATCGAACCATGCTGCTGGCCTGCCTTGGTCTGCTTTCAAAGCCAGCGATTTAGCCCTGTGCTAAACAGCCCCTGGTAAGGCATGTTGACATAGGTGGATGTGGCAAATGGAGCCTGCAAAATAAAAACAAGGAATAAAAATAGGAAAGCATTGTAGCCACCGAAGTTGGCCATTCCCTAAATACAAAATGGAGGAATGCAAAGCATATAGGATAAAATGGACAATGTTTGCAGCGCCAGCAGGCTGCACCAAGCAGGTGTGGATTCTGTCTGCTCAGAAAGCAGACAGCACCGAAACGAACATTCCGCATACTAATGAGGCAATCACCGGGATAATTAGCATGTTAATGGAACGATTCCAGAGACAATGGACACAATTGGGGAAGCAACTACAACATTGTAAAGGATACCAGACACTCAGGCACCAGCAGGGTTCGAAAACAAAGAGCCTGAGAGCCCGCCCAGTAGCTAAGGAACAGCCTCAGTATTGGGGGGATTCAAACATATCGATTGGGAAGAGGCCCGATCGATTCCAAGCAGGTAAGGGAGTCCGCCCAAAGGGGCGCGGATCCCTGGGACCTATAAAAGACAGGTCCCACACATGGTTCAGTCTTCTTGTCCAGCCCTCCTCTCTCCTTGACCAGCACTCCTCCGTGGACCAGCACCTCGACCAGCTTTTGCCAAGAAGACCCTGAAGGAGAGAGAGAGAGGTTCGGACAGCAGCCGCCAGCAAGTAAGTGTCTCACAACGATCGCTACCGGAGATAGACACTCCTGACCCCTTTTAACTTATACCAACCTGAAGTCTGCAGACCAGAGCAGAGCAGAGCAAGAGGCCTTGTTACCTGACCCGGCAGTTCCTTCGAGATAAGTATTAGTTTATTTAGCGGTAGGAATAGTTTAATCCTTTTAGCGTGTGCATGGGTAGTTATTATAATTGTATTATAATAAACTCAGTTGTTTGAACTTACTAATTGGTATATGGTTTTATTGCTTTGAACTTCACCTTGAAGCTTGTGGCGGTACCTGGCAACTCCAGAGCTAAGTAAAGAAACAGAGCCAAATTGAGTGTTAAGCACACTCACCCAGAATGACCAACAGCATCACTGGGGACTTTGCACTTGCTTGGGATAACATTTACCTGAGAACACTTTGGGGAGAGGGAGGCATTTGTTGAAAAGAAAGTTAGGTGTTAATAGTGTGATAAAACGCAAACACTTTCCTTCATGCAAAATTGGAGACTAAGAACTCCAGTTCCCAGCAGGCCTCAGGTGTCCCGTGCGTACGCCAGCCAGAAAGTGGCTCCACATGCACAGTTGGTATCTTTAGCTGTCTTTAGGCTGGAAAATAGCTCTGTGCGCCCACTCAGAAGAAGCAAAATTGGACAGTGTGAAACTGCAGGTCAGGTAACCTGAACCAGAGTGCCTTTCCTTGATCCCCAGGAAACAGGAAACAGGGAGGAAGGTAAGGAGAGGTCCCAGAAGCAGATTTCAGGTGGGGACAAAGACAGGGGTCAGAAAGAGATCCCAGAAGTTACGTGAAAGAAAAGAACAGAACAATAAGCTCTGAGTAAAAGAGTGAGCCGTGAAGAGTAGACTTGAAGAGAAGTGGGCTTAAGCGAAGTCCTAAAGATCCGAGGAGGCAGCTGAACGTTAGTGCCTCTTGACTACGGGCCTTTTGGAGCACTGGTGTTCTGCATGGCATGACTGAAGATCTGAAATTGTGCTTGGAAGGCGAAATCTCAAATCTAGGGGAGAGAAATCTCAAGACACATGACTGAAACACTGGAGGTGGATCCTTGCTGAAGTCCCTCGAGTGAGAGGGACATTTGAAGAGAATTCCAAGGCAGCTTCTTCAAATTTGGTGATTATAGACCCTCATGAGGAACACAAAGTTTCTGTGACATTGGTTGGCTCACAATGTGAGAAATATCTGGGGGATTGTTGAGGAATCCATGGAATCTATTTTGGTCAAATCTCTAATTTATTTTGGAGTGTTGTGTGTCTGACCACCGTTTGTGTGTTATTGCACATGTCCCATACTTCCCTGAATATTAGAGTATAAGATAGATATGGTGAACTGTTTTAGCTTTCCGAATGTTTATCTGTCTGTAGAGGTACAGCTGAATAGAGAGACTAGTGAATCATATTCTTATGTTTATATTGAGATCTTTCCAAACTTTTTGTCTGGCAATATATAGGGGAGGCAGTGGCATTATCACTGGACTCGTAATCTCGAGACCTAGGATAATGCTCTGGGGACCCCACAGCAAATAGTGAAATTTGAAATCAATAATAATCTAAAATTTAAATTCTAATGATAGATAGATAGATAGAACAGTACAGCACAGAACAGGCCCTTCGGCCCTCGATGTTGTGCCGAGCAATTATCACCCTACTCAAACCCACCTATCCACCCTATACCCGTAACCCAACACCCCCCCTTCCCCCCTCTCCCCCCTCTCCCCTCCTCCCCCCTCCTCCCCCCCTCCTCCTCCTCCCCCCTCCTCCTCCTCCCCCTTCCTCCTCCTCCCCCTCCCCCCTCCTCCTCCTCCCCCTCCCCCTCCCCTCCCCTCCCCCCTCTCCCTCCCCTCCCCCTCCCCTCCCCCTCCCCCCCCCACTCAGTTCGAGGACAATTAGGGATTGACAACAAATGCTGGCTCAGTCAGCCACACTCACACCCCATGAATGAATAAAACAAATGTTCGATTCTTTGTGCTAAAACTTCATCAGCAGACTCCCGTGAATTTGTTCAGTAATGTTCCTTCACAGTTTCTATAAACAAAACAAAGTTAGGATCTGTCAAACCAGGCTTTAATCTGGGATTTGATTTGTACATCAACTGGGATCATAACTGTAGTAAAGCACTTGGCAGGAAGATAGAATTTGTGCAAAACACAGGGCGGTAGGGTGGCGCAATAGTTAGCACTGCTGCCTCACAGCACCAGGGATCTGGTTTGAATTCACCTTGGGTGACTGTCCACGTGGAGTTTGCACTTTCTCCCCATGTCTGCATGGGTTTCCTCCGGGTGCTCCTGTTTCTCCCACAGTCCAACGATGTGCAGGTTAGGTGGACCTGCCATGCTAAATTGTCCCTTAGTCTCCAAAGGTTGGGTAGGGTTACGGGGTAGGGCAGGTGAGTGTTCTTTCAGAGGGCCGATGCAGATCTGATGGGCTGAATAGCCTCCTTCTATGTTGTAGGAATTCTATAATTCTCTGATTCTAAGAACATAAGAACTAGGAGCAGGAGTAGGCCATCTGGCCCCTCGAGCCTGCTCCGCCATTCAATTAGATCATGGCTGATCTTTTGTGGACTCAGCTCCACTTTCCGGCCCGAACACCATAACCCTTAATCCCTTTATTCTTCAAAAAACTATCTATCTTTACCTTAAAAACATGTAATGAAGGAGCCTCAACTGCTTCACTGGGCAAGGAATTCCATAGATTCACAACCCTTTGGGTGAAGAAGTTCCTCCTAAACTCAGTCCTAAATCTACTTCCCCTTATTTTGAGGCTATGCCCCCTAGTTCTGCTGTCACCCGCCAGTGGAAACAACCTGCCCGCATCTATCCTATCTATTCCCTTCATAATTTTAAATGTTTCTATAAGATCCCCCCTCATCCTTCTAAATTCCAACGAGTACAGTCCCAGTCTACTCAACCTCTCCTCATAATCCAACCCCTTCAGCTCTGGGATTAACCTAGTGAATCTCCTCTGCACACCCTCCAGCGCCAGTACGTCCTTTCTCAAGTAAGGAGACCAAAACTGAACACAATACTCCAGGTGTGGCCGCACTAACACCGTATACAATTGCAACATAACCTCCCTAGTCTTAAACTCCATCCCTCTAGCAATGAAGGACAAAATTCCATTTGCCTTCTTAATCACCTGTTGCACTTGTAAACCAACCTTCTGTGACTCATGCACTAGCACACCCAAGTCTCTCTGAACAGCGGCATGCTTTAATATTTTATCGTTTAAATAATAATCCCGTTTGCTGTTATTCCTACCAAAATGGATAACCTCACATTTGTCAACATTGTATTCCATCTGCCAGACCCGAGCCCATTCACTTAACCGATCCAAATCCCTCTGCAGACTTCCAGTATCCTCTGCACTTTTCGCTTTACCACTCATCTTAGTGTCATCTGCAAACTTGGACACATTGCCCTTGGTCCCCAACTCCAAATCATCAATGTAAATTGTGAACAATTGTGGGCCCAACACGGATCCCTGAGGGACACCACTAGCTACTGATTGCCAACCAGAGAAACACCCATTTATCCCAACTCTTTGCTTTCTATTAATTAACCAATCCTCTATCCATGCTACTACTTTACCCTTAATGCCATGCATCTTTATCTTATGCAGCAACCTTTTGTGTGGCACCTTGTCAAAGGCTTTCTGGAAATCCAGATATACCACATCCATCGGCTCCCCGTTATCTACTGCACTGGTAATGTCCTCAAAAAACATTACCAGTCGACCGGTAATTGTCATAAGTTGGGGTCTGTGGTATGAATCCAGATCAACATTAGGATCCAGTGTTAGGACTAATAATAGAGGGCGGGATTCTCTGACCCTCCGTGCCAGAATCGTGCCCGACGTGGGGGCGGAGAACAGCTGTTCATGCTGGAAATCTGGCACGACGGCGCTTCCGCGGACCCGCCAGTCGCGGTCACCACGTCGCTGGCCGAGGGCTGCTGGTACAGGCCCCCGCGGCGATTCTCCACAGTCGAGCGGCCGAGTTCCCGCCAGCATGGTTCACATCTGGTACCACTCGGCGGGAGCTCAGACCCGCGGCCGCGGTACTAGTGGAGGGCGGGGGGAATCTCACTCCGGAGGGGACCTCAGCGGTGGCCAGGCCCGCGATCGCGGACCACCGATCGGCAGGCCATCGTGATCTGGGAGGGACCTACCTTACTCCGTGCAGGCCCGCTGTGTGGCTCCGCCATGTCGGCGGTGCCTGCGCCAAAGTGGGCTGCCGTGCGCAAGCGCGGTCGCGCGGTAGGGACAGCAGGGCCCCGCCGGTAGCCAGAGCTGCGGGATGTACGCCCTTGACCTTCTAGCCCCCTCGAGAACGGGGAATCACCCCAGACTTTCGAGGAAAAGGTCCGAGTGATTGGATTGGATTGGATTTGTTTATTGTCACGTGTACCGAGGTACAGTGAAAAGTATTTTTCTGCAAGCAGCTCAACAGATCATTCAGTACATGGAAGAAAAGGGAATTAAACAAAATTCAAGAAAATACATGAGAATACATAATAGGGCAACGCAAGATATACAATGTAACTACATTGTTTTCCGGCGCGCTTGGGGACTTAGTCCCCAAAAGGGAGAATCGCGCCCAGAGTCTTTGAAAAATTTCTCCACGAGAGAGAAAATGATTGAAGTGTTCAAGATTTGTAAGTATGTTAAAGTTAAGTAAACTAAGTTAAAATTTCAAATTGTTATGAGTATAAAGGCCAGGTTCAAAATCTATGATCTTCCTTGATATTCCTCAAACAACCACAATACTCTGCACACCAACCTTCAGAGACTTTTTCCCAGGGTAGAGGGTTCAATTACTAGGGGGCATAGGTTTAAGGTGCGAGGGGCAAGGTTTAGAGGAGATGTACGAGGCAAGTTTTTTTACAAAGAGGGTAGTGGGTGCCTTGAACTCGCTGCCGGAGGAGGTGGCAGAAGCAGGGATGATAGTGACGTTTAAGGGGCATCTTGACAAATACATGAATAGGATGGGAATAGAGGGATACGGACCCAGGAAGTGTAGAAGATTTTAGTTTAGATGGGCAGCATGGTCGGCACAGGCTTGGAGGGCCGAAGGGCCTGTTCCTGTGCTGTACTTTTCTTTGTTCTTTGTTCTCGAGCTCATTTGTCCACTTGGCCATCCATAACACACAGAATAACTGTTTGAATCCTTTCATTAAAAATGCTCTTATTCGAGTGTCGTCACTCTTCTAGACCATCCACCTTTCACAAAAGCACATTGGCACCGGCCACACAAGGGCTATCACAGAAGATGAGTTTTCACTGCAATCGAGATGATGTAGCTATTCCACATTCTTATCAATGAATTCACAATGTCATGACGCTTGTTCAGTCAAGCCTCAATTTCTTTGGTCGACTTGATTTAACTAAAAGGGAACAAAGTCCCACAACAAACACATTTAGCCGTGTGTTTTACGGCATTCGGTAGCACAGTGGTTAGCACTGTTGCTTCACAGCTCCAGGATCCCAGGTTTGATTCCCGACTTGGGTCACTGTCTGTGCAGAGTCTGCACGTTCTCCCTGTGTCTACGAGGGTTTCCTCCGGGTGCTCCGGTTTCCTCCCACAGTCCAAAGATGTGCAGGTTAGGTGGATTGGCCATGATAAATTGCCCTTAGTGTCCAAAAAGGTTAGGTGGGGTTACGGGGATAGGATGGAGGTGTTGTGATAGGGTCGAGGTATGGGCTTAGGTAGGGTGCTCTTTCCAAGGGCCGGTGCAAACTCAATGGGCCGAATAGCCTCCTTCTGCACTGTAAATTCTATGGTCTATGATAAGATAGAACTTGTGGAAAGCACAACCCAACTCACTGTAACTCAGTGGGGAACGAGCAGCCGAGACCGCACATAGCCCTGTTTTCTACACCGAGGTACTCCGCCCACTCGAACTCCTCAGTATAGCGAGAGATTGTGATGCCATTTTTATATACGCCCCGATCTCCAAGGCTCCCAACACGATCTCCGACCTCCCCCTCCTCAAGCCCCAACACACTATGGGAGCGCCCTGGCACCCCACTGCGATGCCAACCTGGCACTGCTCCTGCCAGCTAGCAGTGCCACCTGGGCAGTGCCAGGCTGGCACCAAGGTGGCACTGCCATGTGCCTAATGGTACCAACAGTGCCAGGGACCCACCCTGCCCAAAGGGCATGAATCTGGGGGCCTCTGATCCACTGTGACACCCCAATGAGTGCTGTTCCATCTGGTACCCGTTTGTGGGAATCAGTGCTGAATGGCGCTCGTCAAGGATCTCCGAAGTAAAGGGGATAGATCCCAATGTCTTGGTTACTTCAGGAATCTGCACATTAAAGTGAAACTAGCTGTCTCGCTCTAATATGCAGATTTCCTAAAAAGTGATCCCCCATAATAGGCAGGTTTCACATTGCAACAAAGAAAAATACTACACAGGAATAGACCCTTCAGCCCTCCAAGACTGCACCGACCATGCTGTCCATCTAACCTAAACCTTTCTACACTTCCAGGGTCCGTATCCCTCTTTCCCCATCCTATTTATGTATTTATGTCAATATGCTCCTTAAACATCACTATCGTACCTGCTTCCATCACCTACTCCAGCAACGAGGCACCCACCAACCTTTGTGTAAAAAAACTTTCTTTACCCATCTCCTCGAAACTTTGCCCCTCGCACCTTAAACCTATGTCTCTTTGTATTTGACTCTTCCAGCTTGGGGAAAAAGCTCCTGACTATCCACTCTGTCCGGATTAAACTCCAATTGCCATCTCTCCGCCTAAGTCTCCAACCGATCTATATCCCGTGGTATCCTCTGACGGTCCTCATATCTATCAGCAATTCCACCAACCTTTGTGTCGTCCGCAAACTTGCTAATCAGACCAGTTACATTTTCCTCCAAATTATTTATTACAAACAGCAAAAGTCCAGCACTGATCCCTGAGGAAAACCACTAGTCATGGTTCTCCATTCAGAAAAACACCCTTCCACTGCTACCCTCAGTCTTCTGTGACCTAGCCAGTTCTGTATCCATCTTGCCAGCTCATCTCTGATCCCATGTGACTTCACCTTCTGTACCAGTCTGCCATGAGGGCCCTTATCAAAGGCCTTACTAAAGTCCATGTAAACAACATCCACTGCCCTACCCTCATAAAACGTCTTTGTCACTTCCTCAAAAAGCTTGATAAAGTTAGTGACACACGACCTCCCCCTTCAAAAAATGATGCTGCCTCTTAATACTTGCTTCCAAATTGGAGTAAATCCAGTCTCGAAGAATCATCTCCAATAATGTGCCTACCACTGAGGTACGGCTCAACAGTCTGTAAATTGCTGGATATTCCTTCCTCCCCTTCTTAAACAAAGGAACTATTCTCCAGTCCTATATGACCTCATCTGTAGCCAGTGGGGATACAAAGATTTCTGTCAAGACCCAGCAATTTCCTCCCTTGCCTCCCTCAGTATTCTGGGGTAGATCCCATCAGGCCCTGGGGACATATCTAATTTATATTTCAATACGCCCAATACCCTCTCCTTTTTGATCTCAATGTGACCCAGACCATCTACACATCCTTCCCCAGACTTATCCACCAAGTCCTTTTCTTTGGTGAGAACTGATGGAAAGTACTCATTTAGTACCTTGCCCATTTCCTCTGGCTTCACGCATAGATTCCCTCCCCTGTCCTTGAGTAGGAATAACCCTTTCCCTGGCTACCATTTTGCTCTTTATACAAGTATAGAAAGCCTTGGGATTTTCCTTCATCCTGTTTGCCAATAACATTTTTCGACCCCTTTTAAGCTCCTTGTTTAAGCTTCTTCCTACTTTCCTTATATTCCTCACGTGCTTCGTCTGTTCCCAGCCTTCTGGCCTTACAAATACAAATCTCACGAGATGGGCTGTAAGGCTTTATCAGCCACGCTGCCTCATGGCACACTGCTTTTGGGCACAACGTGGCCGTTGGATTGCATTCTGCATCTTCCATGATGAGTTATCCACGATGGCAACCAGATAACTATGGCTGACAATGTTCGACATGGGATACCCACCGCATTTAATCAACTTGCTGGCCAAGCTTTATCGTAAGCAATGAGCTGGGGTCAGAGTTGTCGACATCCTCTCAGAATGGTTTTGAGTCAGAAAGGGTGTAAGATGTCTCACCATGTTTATTCATCTTTATTTTTTTAAAATTATTTTTGTTAATATTTTTGTCAACAACAACATTTTTGCATAACCGTACGCAACAATTAACAGATCAAAATAAATATTAACCATATATACCAAGAAAAGAACAATACGACATAGCGATCCCCCGGGATGCTGCAGCTGCTGACCTTTATTGCTCTCCTTGAAAGTCGAGGAATGGCTGCCACCTCCGAGAGAACCCTGTCATGGACCCTCTCAAGGCAAACTTTATTTTCTCGAGACTGAGAAACCCAGCCATGTCATTAACCCAGGTCTCTACACTCGGGGGCTTCGAGTCTCTCCACATTAAAAGGATCTGTCTCCGGGCTACCAGGGAGGCAAAGGCCAGGACATCGGCCTCTTTCACATCCTGAACTCCCGGGTCTTCTGACACTCCAAAGATCGCCACCTCTGGACTCGGCACCACCCGCGTGTCTAAAATCTTGGACATTGAAGGGATTCTGGAAGGGTTTTGCTGAGGCAGAGCTGGGCATACCCAGAACATATGGACATGATCTGCAGGGTTTCCCGCACACCTCGCACATTTATCCTCAACCCCAAAGAGCTTTCTCATCCTGGTTGCCGTCATGTGCGCCCGGTGGACCACCTTAAACTGGATTAAGCTAAGCCTGGCACATGATGAAGAGGAATTGACTCTATTTAGGGCGTCCGCCCACAGGCCTGCATCCAGCTCCCCACCTAGCTCCTCCTCCCACTTGGCCTTAAGCTCCTCTACTGGGGCTCCCTCCGCCTTCTGAAGTTCCTGGTAGATGTCCGAAACCTTCCCCTCCCCTACCCAGGTGTCAGAGACCACCCTATCCTGTATCCTGAGTGGGGGTAGCAGCGGGAATGATACCACCTGTTTTTTCAGAAAGGCACATGTCCTGAAGGTATCTGAAAGCATTTCCAGGGGGCAAACTGAATTTCTCCTCTAGCACTTTCAGGCTGGGAAAGGTCTCGTCTATGAACACGTCCCCCATCCTTTTAATACCTGCCCTAGGCCAGCTTTGAAACCCTCCGTCTGTCTTGCCCGGGGCAAATCTGTGATTATTACGTATCGAGGTCCAGATTGAGGCTCCCTCCACCCCCCCTGTGCCTTCTCCACTGACCCCAGATCTTTAATGCCGCCACCACCACCGGACTGGAGGAGTAGCGGGCCGGCGAGAACGGCAGAGGTGTCGTTACAAGTGCCCCTAGGCTGGTATCTTTGCATGAGGCCGCCTCTAACCGTTCCCGCGTCGACCCCTCTCCCAATACCCATTTCCTAATCATGGCTATGTTAGCCGCCCAATAGTAGCTGCAAAAGTTCGGCAAACCTCCCCCCGCCCCCCCCCTCCCCCACCCCCACACTCGAATGCGCTCTAGGTACAGTCTCTTTATTCGCGGAGTCTTATTCGCCCATACGAATCCCGAGATGATCTTGTTCACCCGCTTAAAAAAGGACTTTGGGATGAAGATAGGAAGGCACTGGAAGACGAACAGAAATCTGGGGAGGACCGTCATCTTCACAGTCTGCACCTTCCCGCTAGAGATAGCGGGAGCATGTCCCACCTTTTAAGTCCCCCTCCATCTGCTCTACCAGCCGAGATAGATTAAGCTTGTGGAGGGCATCCCACTTTCGAGCCACCTGTATCCCTAGGTACTGAAAGTTCTTCTCGACCAACTTCAGCGGAAGCTCTCCCAGTTCATTTTCCTGCCCCTTAGCTTAGATCACAAACATCTCGCTTTTCTTCTCGTTTAGTTTGTACCCCGAAAAATTGGGTCCGAAATGTACAGGAGCAGATCATCCGCATAAAGCGAGAACCGGTGCTCCTCCAGGCGAATAATAACGGGGAGAGGGGACACCCCTGCCTCGCCCCCCCGGTGGAGCCTAAAGTATTCCGACCTCACCCTGTTCGTGCACAAACTTGCCACGGGGGGCCTGGTAGAGTAGCTGGACTCAACCTATGAACCCTTCACCGAATCCGAACCTGCTCAGCACTTCCCACAGGTACTCCCATTCCACCCGGTCAAAGGCTTTCTCCGCGTCCATTGCTGCCACCACTTCTGCTTCCCCTCCCTCTTGAGGGCATCATGATGATGTTTAGGAGCCTCCATACATTGAAGTTCAGTTGCCTGCCCTTGACGAAGCCTGTCTGATCCTCCCCTATCACCCCAGGGACACAGTCCTCAATTCTAGCAGCTAAGATCTTGGCCAGCAGTTTGGCGTCTATGTTCAGGAGTGATATCGGTCTACAAGATTCACACTGTAGCGGATCTTTCGCTTGAGGATGAGTGAAATCGAAGTCTGTGACATTGTTTGGCCTCATTAAAGGTCCTTAGTAGGAGTGGGCACAGTAGTTCCGAAAATTTCTTGTAGAATTCTACAGGTCCCCGGGGCTTTGCCCGACTGCATGTTCCCCAAACCCTTTACTATCTCCTCCAGCTCTATCGGGGCCCCCAGTCCCTCCACCAGATCCTCTTCCACCTTTGGGAACCTCAGTTGGTCCATGAATTGCTTCATCCTCTTCACCCCCCACCCCAACTCAGACTCATAGAATTTACCGTAAAACGCCCTAAAGACTTTGTTCACCCCCTCTGGGTCTATGATCGTGTTGCCCTCCTTATTCCGTACTTCCCCAATTTCCCTGGCCGCCTCCGTCTTAGCGAAGTTGGTGCGCCAGCATCCTACTCCACCCTATGGATCAACGCCCTGCTCATCACAAAGAAAATCTATGCAGGAGTAGACTTTGTGGACATGGGAAAAGAAAGAGAACTCTTTCGCCCTCGGTCGGGCGAATCTCCATGGGTCTACGCCCCTCCCACCTGTTCCATGAATCCCTTCAGTTCTTTAGCCGTCGTATGGTCGCTTCCCCGACCTGGAATTTGACCGGTCCAGTACAGGGTCTATAACTGTGTTAAAGTCACCTCCCATAATCAGATTATGTGAGTCTAAATCTGGAATTTTACCCAACGTGCGTCTCATAAATTCCACGTCGTCCCAGTTCGGGGCGTAAAGGTTCACAAGCACCACCTGAGTCTCCTGCAGTTTCCGCTGACCATTATGTATCTGCCCCCCCTTGCCAGCTACAATATTCCCTGCCTCAAAAGCCACCCATTTGCTGACCAGGATTGCTACTCCTCTGGTCTTTGAATCCAGCCCCGAATGGAACACCAGGCCCACCCACTCTTTTCTCAATCGTGTTTGGTCCGCAAGTTTCAGGTGCGTCTCCTGTAGCCTTTAAGTGTGAGACTTTAGGTGTGAGAATACGCGAGCCCTCTAGACCGGCCCATTCAGGCCCCGCACATTCCACGTGATCAGCCTGGATGGGGGCTGACCAACTCCCCCCCCCCCCCCCCCCCTCCCCTGCTGACTAGCCATCTCCCTTTTTCGTCCAGCGACGAGCCCGCGTTCCCCCGCTTATTCGAGCCCTCTCATTGGAGGCCCCCCCTCCGACTCTCCCTCTGTTCCCCCCTGTTGGCACCTTTTCTGTCAGCCAAGCAGCATCCCATCCCCCTCCCTCTCCCCCAGCAACCCCGTGATCCCAAACCCCCGCTTGACACTGGCTCTCCCCCCCCATTACGCTTCCGTGAGTCAGCTGACCCATGCTGACCCCGGCCGCTCCCGCCTCTGTCTCCGATTACTCAGGTGCCTCATTTTCGCGGGCCCCTCCCTCCCTATGGAAGGCCCAACATATCTGATTCAGTGGCCCCCAAAGAACAGTTTCCACCCCCTCCCCCCAGCAAAGCAAACAGCAAACCCCGGGCGCAAACCCGGCCCCATCAAAGAAAAGTCTCCGGCTGCCAGCAGAGCTGCCCTACGTGTCGGGCCCCCCTCCTCCCCCTGCGGCCGACTTCTGCAAAAGCCGAAAACATGGCCGAATAAAACAGGGAACAAACAAAAATAGGAGGAAACAACATAATGTTGCTGCCTCCGGCTACTCGGCAATTACTATCCCCGCTAGAGTAACGTCCCAGTGTGGCTGTACTTTAGTTCGAGTCCAACTTTTCTTTCTTGATAAAGTTCCACACCTCGTCTGGTGTATCAAAGTAATGGTGGCGATCTTGATACGTGACCCACAGCCTCGCCGGATGCAGCAGCCCGTACTTCACCCCTTAGCTGTGGAGGGCCGCCTTAGCCCGGTTGAATCCAGTGCGCCTCTTGGCCAGTTCTGCTCCCAGGTCCTGGTAGATGCGGATTACGCTGTTCTCTCACCTGCTGCTCCGCTCCTTTTTAGCCCATCACAGGACTCGTTCCTTATCTGAGAAGCGGTGGAACCGTACCACCATGGCCCTCGGCGGTTCATTAGTTTTGGGCTTCCTTGCAAGGACTCTGTGCGCCCCATCCAGTTCCAGAGGCTGAGGGAATGCCTCTGGCCCCATCGGGGACCCCAATAATGTGGTCACGAATGCGCTCGCGTCCGACCCCTCCGCACCCTCAAGTAGGCCCAGAATGCGCAGGTTCAGCCTCCTGGACCTGTTTTTACGGTCTTCCAGCCTCTTCTACCACCTCTTGTGTCGGGCGTTGTGTGCCTCCACCTGCCGGCCAGGCCCAGTATCTCGTCTTCGTTATCCGAGACCGTTTTCTCAATCTCCTTGATCGCCTTCTCCTGCATTTTCTGGGTCTCAACCATTTTCTCCATAGAGGACTTCCTTGGGGCCAGTATCTCCGTTTTCAGGTCAGCAAAGCAGCTTCTAAGAAACTCCTGCTGTTCTCGCGACCACTGGGCCCCTGCTGCCTGATCCAAGCCGGCCGCCATTTTCTGATCCCACGCCCGTTCCTGCCGCTTCTCGCTGGTCGTTTGTTTGGCCGTCATGCATAAACTGCTGTGGGGAGCCTTCTAGCGCCGTTTGCCTGCCGGTTTGCATCAAAAAGAGGTCATCAAAGCTCCTTGAAAGGGCCCGTTAGTCCGTTAGCAGCGGGAGCTGCCGAAAATGCGACCTCCCCGCGCATGTCCGCCACCGAAAGTTCGTTTATTCATCTTTATAACAGAAATGGATATGACAGAGGCACTTGATGGATACAAAGGTGGAGTACTGAGATTCAAATCTTTGGGTTTTTTTAATAATCTTTATTATTGTCACAAGTGGGCTTACATTAACACTGCAATGAAGTTACTGTGAAAAGCCCCTAGTCGCCACATTCTGACGCCTGTTCGGATACACGGAGGGAGAATTCAGAAGATCCAATTCACCCAACAGCTGTTATGGGCCAGGGTTTAGACAACCCCGAAATGTATCATGGTGTTCACCTGATCCACAACTTTTAATAGATTGCGGTATGGGGAGCACACGGCCCACTCTACAGGTGTGGTACAGCAGAAATGGAAAAGTATTTTTTAAAGCAAAACCATGTTAATTCTATGAATTCAAGTTAACCTTTTGAAACATACAGTGAACATCTTAGCAACCATTAATTCAAACACATCCCCCAAAGAATACAACACAAAATAATCCTTTAAGCTTTCCTTTTAACATCCAGAAGACTTAAAACACCTTTTACCAGAAGCACATCAGGTTAAAGTCACTACTGTTATTAGTATTAAATCACCAGGATCGATTTACAGTCTTTAGATTAGAGAGAGAGACTCTAATACACCTTCTGGCTGTGGCTGCAGCTATCCAGCTCTGAAAACGAAACTAAAACACACCCTTCAGCAAACAGCCTAAAACTAAAGTTAAAAGCTGACAGACATCCCAGCTCCACCACTCTCTGACATCACTGCAGTAGTAAACACCCATTTCTTAAAGGTCCTCTCACATGACACAGCACATCTTTCAGGAATTGTGGGAGGAAGCCCACGCAGACACGGGGAGAAAGTGCAGACTCCATACACACAGTGACCCAAGTCAGGAATCGAACCTGGGACCCTGGAGCTGTGAAACAACAGTGCTAACCATTGTTCTACTGTGCCGCCCAAATGTCTTGACATCAGGGGTGGACAAAGGTCCCACCAGCCTCAGCCCCTTGCTCAAACTCAATGTTGGGCGGGAGTTCCCAGCCCCTCCTGCTGGCAGGATCTTCCAGTCCTGCCAACATAGACACCCTGTGACGGCTTGTCCTGAGGTGGGGCAAACAAGCCGTGCCTGTAGACTTTAGTGGGATCTGAAAATCCCGCTGCCGGCAAATGCCTTGTCGTGGGAAACACATGCCGAGGAGAGGGAGGAGCCATGAATTCCAGGCATTGCTGTGAGCCGGACAGGAAAATTTGGAGAGCTGTTGACATCTAACGGCTGTCCAAATTTTCCCATCCAGCCTTCAACGATGCTCTCTGTTGGTGGCACTGGAAAATTCTTTTGGGTCAATCATGGGTCCCTCCTAAATGCCCATGTTGGTTAGACCTTTTCCAGCTGATATCCAGTGTCATATCCAGCTCCTCATTTTCAGAAGGACTAAGTAGCAAATATACTGTTTTATGTAAGGAAACTCCATTGTGTAGAAGAGAGATGAATAAACACTAAATAATGTGACCTGGTAGTTCCAAGTTGATTTTCAGCCTGATAGCAGTGGAGTGAATCAGCTGGTGGAATGTAATAAATTCATATAGAGTTCAGAGCATGTGCTCGCTGTTATTATAAAGGGGGATGGACAAGAATTCTGAACGAGTCAGTGGCCCAGAGTTTTCAAAAGGGAATTGATGAAAAATGATCTGAGGCCTGATCTAATGCGATTGGCCAAGAATGGGTAATTCTGTTTTTAGAGTTAGCACCATGCCAACTTTAATCATTAACAGAATTAAACAATTCCCAGATGTAGAATCAGAGAACATGCAGTACACTTTATAGGATATAGTTGATGAAGGGTCATTGACCTGAAATGGTAATTTGGTTTCTCTCTTCATAGATACTGTTGAGGTTTTTTTTCTTTGATGTGCCATCTTGATTAACAGTAACATGCAAAGAGGCCTATTAAAAAATAATCAATTCACAAGACTTGCTGCGACTGCATCGCAAAATACATGGAGGAGGAAGCTGACAGGTGGTGAAGGAATCAGGCAGGATTTGTGGGGGTGGAGTGGGCTGTGATTGCAAAATGCAAAAGCTCTCTTCTGTTTAATATTGGCCAGATTAAAAGTGTACAATTTCACAATTTTGATTGGTCAGAAGTAGAGTCAGTACACATGTGGAAGAGGTGAGCATATATATACGGCATCACATTATTGAAATATTTGTTTTTGAGATGGAGAGACTGATCTGAAATACGTTGAAACCTCTGGTACTGACATATGCCAGACATATATGACATACAGAATACCTACAGTTCAGGAGGAGGCCATTCGGCCCATCAAGTCTGCACCTTCATAGAACAGTACAGCACAGAACAGGCCCTTCGGCCCTCGATGTTGTGCCGAGCAATGATCACCCTACTCAAACCCACGTATCCACCCTATACCCGTAACCCAACAACTCCCCCCCCCCCCCTCCTTAACCTTACTATTAGGACACTACGGGCAATTTAGCATGGCCAATCCACCTAACCCTCACATCTTTGGACTGTGGGAGGAAAACGGAGTACCCGGAGGAAACCCACGCACACACGGGGAGGACGTGCAGACTCCGCACAGACAGTGACCCAGCCGGGAATCGAACCTGGGACCCTGGAGCTGTGAAGCATTTATGCTAACCACCATGCTACCGTGCTGCTCTTTCCTTCTGAAAGAGCACCTGACCCAGGCCCACTCCTCCGCTCCATCCCCATAACCCTACCTAACAGTTGTACACTAGGGGAACAGTCCACCTAACTAATACATCTTTGGACGAAGCAAAGAAATTAACAGACCCTGAAATCCTTCATTCATATATTATCCACAATTTTTAAAAATATCATTAAAACGTGTTTCTCTTCGTAAATACCTATTTTCAAGATACGTTTATAGTTATTGCAAGTGGTAAAATCACTGCATGATCTTTATCAAACAGCAAATTTCAAGTACCTCTTGTGTCTGGCTGTAGATTAATGCAAACATTTACTTTAAATAAGAATGTCAAGGGCAGTTTTTCTTTTCATTTTCTTCAAGCTTACTCCCTTCCAACACTTCTGTAATGTTCCGATTGAAAAATGGTTTTCACAGCCTCTTCAGCTGTTCTTTTTTTCAAATCCACAGTACGACGTCTCACCACTGTGGCCATCTCTGATCTCGCTCAGCACTATTTCACACTCACTTCACCTTTATTGCACCTTTATCACTGAACATGGCCACCACCAAACCTGGACATGTACTCTAAATTCGTCTGTACTTGGGATAAAACTACTTCTTCTGAACTATTTACCCAAAGCATCCCCAACTCCTTCAAGGCCATGCAGCATAACCCCATTCCCCATGATAAGTTCCAAGGCCAGATTTCTACTTTATTCAAATTGCAGCTCCCCGGTTCACAATCCACCAGTAACTATTTACTTTTTGCTGACAAAAGTCTGCCTCCGGTCTGTACTTGTCTGACCCTCACCCCTTTTTCTCCCCCATTTTGCAGCACCTCTCCACCATCCAATGATAATACATGTTTCCTTCAATAAGGGGACCAAAACCATAAGAGAATTCTAAATGTGGCCTCCCGAGTACCTTGTACAGTTGCAGCAACACTTTACTTTTATGCACCAGCCCTCTTGCAATAAAAGCCAGTATTCCATTCCCCTTCCCTGTTATCCTCTGTACCTGGATGCTAGATTTCTGTCCCCTTGCGCTATAGCTTTCAGCAGTCCCTCTCCATTTAAATAACAATCCTTTCTTCCAAAATGAACAACCTCACATTTTCCCACATTGAATTACATTTGCCAATTTTCAGCTCACTTACTTAACCTGTCAATATCTCTCCATGATCTATTTATATCCTCCTTACATGTATCGTCCGCAAATCTGGCCACATTACAATCTGTTCCTTCCTCCACTTCATTAATATATGTTGTGAAGAGCTGCATGGTTACTGCAATCCAACCTGAGAAAGACCCCTTCAGGCCGCTGTTGCTTCCTGTTAAATTATTCATGCCAAAATATTACCTCCAAAACCATCTTGCGTTTTGTGTGGCACCTTACCAAATGCCTTTTGAAAATCCAAATGTACAACATTGTTTGAATACATCAAAGTGGATGTTTAATCAATGGGACCATAAAACAGGAACAATAAAGTAGGATGTGGCCCATCAATCTAATAACAGCACCATACTTGATAAAGAAACCACAGTCGTGAGGAGTCACGTGGTGGAACAGCCATGAGTGCCCTCTGAATAAGAAATGCTGTTTGAAGAATGAAGGGAGACAGCGAAAAGGCAGTGACACCTGTGCCTGAGAAAGATCTGAAGGATGGGATATCGGAAGATCTCCAAGCTGGGTCCATCAAAACAGTTAATCAACCCCCTGCCACCACTAATAAGACGGCAAGAAGCTGACTTTGTGCCCAATAAAACCCACCTAAACTGTTCTTCCCCGCTGTTACCAGACTCTTGAATGACCCTCTTATGGACTGAACTGATCTCTTCTTCTCCACTGAGCAGTGGTACATTCCGTATCTTTCACCCGATGCCTGTGCCTATGTATTTACATTGTCTATTTATGTATGTCCTATGTTTCTGACATGTATGGAATGATCTGTCTGAACTGTACGCAGAACAATACATTTCACTGAACCTCGGTACACGTGACAATAAATCAAAACCAATGTGGTTGACTCTTATCTGCCCTCTGAAATAGCCTAGCAAATCACTCAATTCAACGGCAATTATAGTTGGACAACTAACACTGGCCTTGCCAGTGACATCCACTCCCGTAAAATAAGAAAATAAAATGCATGGGTTATTTTACCTTTCCTTATCTGCTGCGAGTATCAATTGGGAAATCACAATCAATAATTTTGATGTAATGTGGAGTGAACACAGTTCATGGTAGATAACATTGCCTTTGCAGTGCCTTGAAAGACTATTCTCGTTATTATATTTTGATACGTCCCATTATCTTTTTTTTACATCAGCTTATCTGGAGTATTGCATGTATGTCATTTCACACTTACTATGGCTCAATCTGTTGCAGTTAATTGTAGGGAAATATATTCCTCCTGGGCATTATAGGATGGCACGGAAGCACAATGGTTAGCACTGTTGCTTCACAGCGCCAGGGTCCCGGGTTCGATTCCCGGCTTGGGTCACTGTTTATGTGGAGTCTGCACGTTCCCCGGGTTTCGTCCGTTTCCTCCCACAAGTCCCGAATGATGCACTATTAGGTCATTCTGCATTCTCCCTATGTGTACCTGAACAGGAGCCGGAATGTGGCAACTAGTGGATTTTCAGAGTAACTGCATTATCGTGTTAATGTAAGCCCACTTGTGACAATAAAGATTATTATTGTTTGTCAGCTGAATGGCTGTTATGCAAATTCTCAATTGTGTACTAACACGATAAAATTTTGATGAGAGCGATGCTCACCAGGAGATGAGGTGTGAGCCACCAGACACTACATCATGACTGGGTTTGCCAGTGCTGTCATGGAGTTGGCTTCCACTTCCATACTTAAAAGGATGGGATCAAAGTTCTGTGTGATGCACTTGCTAGGTTCGAGCGTGACTCCTCCATACTTGATAGTGACAACAAGTTCTCTGTCAGGCCCACCATTGCAACAAGCACATTGGCGTGCACATTCATCAGTGTGTGCTACCCCATCAAAGTTCTCATCTGTTAGCTGCAACAGAACCTCCCTGCCACCTCTCCCTCCACAGAGATAGCACACATGCTCTCCCCTGCTGCTCCCCCCTCACCCCCGGCCTGGATGTAGCAGCAAACACATGTCCAGTGACCCACCGTGTGCACATTAACACAGAGCTAAAGCGCTGGCTTTAAAAGCAGACCAAGCAGGCCAGCAGCACGGTTCGATTCCCGTAACAGCCTCTCCGAACAGGCGCCGGAATGTGGCGACTAGGGGCTTTTCACAGTAACTTCATTTGAAGCCTACTCATGACAATAAGCGATTTTCATTTCATTTCATTTTTCATTTCATTTCATCTCCATATCCCCCCTATAACATTAGTGCAGTGATAGCCAATGAGAGTTAGGGATAGGGAACTGCACAGGGGCATAAAACAGTAACATCCTGGATGCTTCCCTAATTCCCTGGGCTCTGTCGCAGATCATCTCCTCTGTCAGACTCAGGAGGGTGCAGGAATGCTTGCCCCCTGCAGGTTCAGCTCTGTTGCCCCCCACCACCCCTCCACTGTGTGCCACCTTGTCCTGCAACACAGAAAGGATGCGAGTGGATATCCTGCACTGTTTGGCTGATGTATGTGACACAGCCAACTGGAGAGAGAAAGCAGCGAGAGCTAAGTATGAGGCTAGCATCTTTGCAAGAGAGAGTTGGAGGAGAAGAGCCACATTAGACACAAATGTTAACCTTGTTGCCTCCCATCACAGGTGCTATTAGGCCTGCTTGGTTTTGGCCAGTATTTCTGTTTCTTATTTTAGATCTCCAGCATGTGCAGTATTTTGCTTTTATATTATTGGGGTGCATGAATGTTCGAAATATGCCCTGAACGTGAGGGACTGTTGATGTGTTAGGTCGTGCATTTGGCAATTCAAGAGGTTCCAGTTTTCAGCAGCAGGATTTTCTCATTCAGTGCGGCTTCCACACAAGAGCTAGATGTTAGTTAGAACATGTGTTGACTCACAAGTTTTTCTTTATTTTCAAGGGATTTAGGCGTTGCTAGCTTGGCCACCATTTGTTGCCCATCGCTAGTTGCCCTTCAGAAGGTGACAGTCAGCTGTCTTCTTGAACCTCTTCAGTCCCTGAGGTGTAGGTGCACCCACCGTGCTGTTAGGGAAGGAGTTCTAGGACCTAGGACACAACAACAGTGAAGGAACGCCGATATATTTCCAAGTCAGGGTGGGGTGATGAGTGATTTGGAGGTGAACCTCCAGGTGGTGGTGTTCCCGGGTATCTGCTTCCCCTGTTTTTCTAGGTGGTGGTGGTCACAAGTGTGGAAGATTCTGTCGAAGAGGCCTTGGTGAGTTCCTGCAGCACGTCTTGCAGACGGTACACACAGCTACTCTGTTTCTAGTGTGCTGGAGGGAATGTTTGTAGATGGGATGCCAATCAAGTGGGCTGATTTATCCTGGATGGTGTTGAGCTTCTTGAGAGTCGTGGGCTGCACTCATTCAGGCAAAAGGAGAGTATTCCATTACACTCCTGACTTGTGCCTTGGTGGATTGTGGACTGGCTTTGGGAAGTCAAGAGGTGAGTTACCCACCATAGGATTCCTAACATCTAACCTGCTCTTGTAGCCATAGTATTTATATGGCTAGTCCAGTTCAGTTTCTGATAAATAGTCATCCCCAGGATGTTGAAAGTGGGGCAGTGATGGTAATACCATTCAATGTTAAGGGGCGATGGTTAGATTCTCTCTTGTGAGAGATGGTCATTGCCTGGCACTTGTGTGGCACGAATGTTACTTGCCACTTGTCAGCCCAAGATCGATATTGTTCAGGTCTTGCTGCATTTGGACATGGACTGATTTATTATCTGAGGAGTCATGAATGGTGCTAAACAATGTGCAGTCAACAGCGAACATCCCCACTTCTGACCTTAAGATGTCATGAATGAAATGTTAAGCCAAGAACACTACCCTGAGAAACTCCTGTCTTGCATTGATGTGCTGGGCTCCCCCATTCTTGGGGATGGGGATATTTGTGGAGGCTCCTCCTATGAGTACTTCCGTAATTGTTCACCACCATTCCCAGCTGCATTTAGCAAGAGGTTTCATAGAATCATAGAATTTACAGTGCAGAATTCGGCCCATCGAGTCTGCACCAGCCCTTACAAAGAGCACCCTACTGAAGCCCATCTATCTACCCTATCCCCGTAACCCCCACTTAACATTTTTGGGCCACTAAGTTGAATGATCAGCCATTATCACAATGAATGGCGGAGCAGGCTCAAAGGGCCAAATGGCCTCCTCCTGCCAGTTTCTATGGGCGCGATTCTCCCATATGGGGAGAAATCGTAAGGCTGGCGTCAAATCCGGGCGGGTTTGACGCCAGCCCCCCCCCCCCCCCCCTTCCCGACCGGGAACTGATTCTGGTCCCCGGTCGGGGCTAGCATCCCGATGCCGTAAACTCCGGCATCGCGGGCTTAACGAATTTTGTTAAGCCCGCTTGCCAGAGTTAGCGCCGGCTGACCCGTCATATGACATCAGCCGCGCATGCGCGGATTGGAAGACTCCAACCCGCGCATGCGCGGATGACGTCATCGCGCATTTGCGCGAAACCCGCGCATGCGCGGGCCGGGATGCCCCTCAGCCGCCCCGCGAATGGATACTGCGGGGCGGCGGAAGGACAAAGAGTGCACAGGCATCGGGCCCGCTGCCCGCGATCGGTGCCCACCGATCGCGGGCCCATGGCACCCTTGGCACGGCCGTGGTACTGCCGTGCCAATCGGTGCCATGGTTTTAAAAATCGACAGTTTACGGCCGTTTTTACGAACAGCCAGACCAGGTGTGTTTGCCGTTCGTAAAAACAGCCGTAAAGGGCTGGGAACTCGGCCCATCCATCAGCTGAGAATCGCTGCCGGCCGTAAAAAAACGGCGGCAGCGATTCGTATCGGGAGTCGGGCGTGGGGGGGGGGAGAATAGCGGGAGGGCGTCGGAACAGCGTGGCCGTAAAATTTTACGAGCCACGCTATTCTCCGCACCGTCGGGAGTGCGGAGAATCGCGCCCTATGTTTCTAATCCAACACCTCAGGGACACCTCGGAGTCCGCAGAGGTTTAAGAAGACAATGATCACCACCTTATGAAAGGCAACTAAGGATGGCCTAACAAGCGACGTCCACAGGAGTAAATGAATAAAAGATATATACTGATGTTAGTTGATGACTTTATATTTTCTGATGTTAGTTATTTGACTTTGAGTGTCATCACGTTTCCTATTGACTGCACATACACTGATGTCAGTAGGTGATTGCATGTCGTCTCATGTTAGTTAATCATTGCAAGTGTATTGATGTTTGTTAATGACTGTCCTTCTACTGATGCTTGTAGATGATTGCACATACATTATTAATAATTGCAATTACATTGGTGTTAGTTAATGATTGCACTTGTACTCATTTTACTTATTGATTAAAATGCACTGCTAGTTAATACCTGCATGTGGACAGATGCCCGTCAAAGTTAACAATTGTATGTGTGCTGATGTTTGTTAGTGGCTATTAATTACGATTAAACGTATATAGATATTAATTGATGACTAGGTGTGTACGGTTAATAACTGTGCTATACTGATGTTATTTAATGCTATTTAATGGTGGCACAGTCCCTGAGAAGGGCAATTAGGGATGGGCAATAAATGCTGTTCACATCTCGTAAACAAATATATATATTTTTTTAAATTGCAAATTGGAATGTGAAAATTGCGAATTAGAATTAGAAAACTAGAATGTGAATGGACATTGGGAGCTCAGGCCTCCTGGCATCTTCTGGTTCTGCTTTGGTTCTGTCAGCTTTACAGACTAACATTCGTATTAGAACATAGAACAGTACAGCACAGAACAGGCCCTTCGGCCCTCAATGTTGTGCCGAGCCATGATCACCCTACTCAACCCACGTATCCACCCTATACCCGTAACCCAACAACCCCCCCTTAACCTTACTTTTTAGGACACTACGGGCAATTTAGCATGGCCAATCCACCTAACCCGCACATCTTTGGACTGTGGGAGGAAACCGGAGCACCCGGAGGAAACCCACGCACACAGAGGGAGGACGTGCAGACTCCACACAGACAGTGACCCAGCCGGGAATCGAACCTGGGACCCTGGAGCTGTGAAGCATTTATGCTAACCACCATGCTACCCTGCTGCCCTACCATGCTACCCTGCTGCCCTCCATGCTACCCTGCTGCCCTCCATGCTACCCTGCTGCCCTCCATGCTACCCTGCTGCCCTAAATGTGGTTTTCAATGTGGTTAACAATGCGAATGAGAGTATCATAGAATTTACAGTGCAGAAGGAGGCCATTCGGCCCATCGAGTCTGCACCGGCTCTTGGAAAGAGCACCCTACCCAAGGTCAATACCTCCACCCTATCCCCATAACCCAGTAACCCCACCCAACACTAAGGGCAATTTTGGACACTAAGGGGCAATTTATCATGGCCAATTCACCCAACCTGCACATCTTAGGACTGTGGGAGGAAACCGGAGCACCCGGAGGAAACCCACGCAGACACAGGGAGGATGTGCAGACTCCACACAGACAGTGACCCAAGCTGGAATCGAACCTGGGACCCTGGAGCTGTGAAGCAATTGTGCTATCCACAAGGATATCAGACAGTGGCGAATACTCAGAAAGGGCAATCCATGCACCGCTGAGGATAGAGAAGCATTTAGTTAATCAGCACTGGGCGTTCGGGCTGGATTACTTACTCAGGCTATAAGATGGCAGCCCGAATGAGGGGGTATTAGGAATAAATGAATGTGCAGATTCTTGATGTACAGAATAATGGCACCACTATGCAAACAACATACTCCAAGTTGAGCTAGAGCTCCAGAAACAGGCTGATAGTGACACACACACATAAAACATATTATGTTGTAACGGTACAAAATAATCTTAAATTGTTTTAAATCTTGGAGCAGCACATATGCCTCAGGGTTGTGCAACTTCAAATATGTGGAGCTCCATCACCACAAGTCAAGGGCTTTGTGAAAAGGAATGAGATATGGATGAGTCTTAGCCATTGGAGAGCCAAGATTCTACGACTGATCGGAATATCATTACAAGGTGAAGAAGGAAATAGAAGGAAAGAAGGGGAATAGTTAGGTTTGGGACACCCCATGTCATGGCATAATTAAATGAAAAGCATTCCTCGGCCGACTAACTCAGTCGACTTTTCAAAGAAATTCAGTCAGGTTCATTAGGCTAGACCTACTCTTTAATTATCTACACCACCCCTCTCAGATCAGCTGAAAACTTAAATCACCATTATATCTTAATTATAGACTCGAGTAATTTCCCAGCAACAGATCGTAGGCTAACTGGCCTTTCTTTTTTTTAAATAGTGAAGTAACCTGTGTAATTTTGTAATCAAAAGCGTTGGTTCCCAAATCAGAGGAACCTTTGAAGTCAGGACAAAGACTTTGTTCTCACCTATATTCTTAAAACCCTGGAATCTCCTCACGAATAAGCCTTATCCGCTGACATATTCCACGGGTTACTGATGGGTTGGTGAAGAACGGCAGCACCTGCAGTTGCCAAAGGATGAAGCAGACAAGGCAGCTTCCAGAATTGCACACTATCACCAACATAAAGCACTTACCTTGGTCATACACCAGCTGAACATTTAGGAAGTGCAATCCCTTCATAATGAGACATATCCCTGGCTGCTCAGTCGGCCCCTTTGGGAAGACCATGGCAGTGGATGCTGCAAATCCTCTGATGGCAGCACAGTGGCTAGCACTATTGCTTCATAGCTCCAGAGTCCCAGGTTCAATTCCCGGCTTGGGTCAATGTCTGTGCGGAGTCTGCACGTTCTCCCCATGTCTGCTCCGGTTTCCTCTCACAGTCTAAAGATGTGCCGGTTAGGCGGATTGGCCATGCTAAATTGCCCCTTAGTGTCCAAAAGGTTAGGTGGGGTTACTGGGATAGGGTGGAGGAGTGGACATAAGGAGGATGCTCTTTCCAAGTGCCGGTACAGACTCGATGGGCCAAATGGCTTCCTTCTGCCTTAATTTTTATGATAACAGGAACACACATGTCAGCAAACATCTGCCTGAAAATTCTTTATTCTGAGAAGTTTACAAAATCCCTCAGAATCTGCATAACCTCCCCCAACCCCTCCACCGGATCTGCAATATACAAAAGGAGGTCATCCGCATACACTGAAACGCGGTGCTCCGCCGCCCCCCCCCCCCCCCCCCCCCCCGACCAATCCCATCCATTTTCTGGATCATCTCAACGCCATGGCCAACGGCTCAATCGCCAGGGCAACTAGCAGAGGGGGCAAAGGGCACCCCTGCCCCGTTCCACGATATAACCTGAAATACTCTGACTGCAGCCGGTTCGTCAGAACACTCACTACCGGGGCCTGGTACAGCAATTTGACCCATCCTATGAATTCCTCCCCAAACCCAAACCTGCCTGACACCTCCCACAAGTACTCCCACTCCACCCGATCAAAGGCCTTCTCCGTGTCCATTGCCACTACCACTTCTGCGTTCCACCCCTCCCCCCCCCCCCCCCCCGCCCCAACCAAGGGGCTGGTTCAGCTCACTCGGCTAAATCGCTGGCTTTTACAGCAGGCCAGCAGCACGGTTCAATTCCCGTACCAGCCTCCCCGGACAGGCGCCGGAATGTGGCGGCTAGGGGCTTTTCACAGTAACTTCATTGAAGCCTACTCGTGACAATAAGCGATTTACATTTCATTTCATTTCATCATGACCACATTCAGGAGCCTCCGCACATTCGTATTCAGCTGCCTGCCCTTCACAAACCCCGTCTGATCCTCGTGTATCACTCCCGGGACACAATCCTCAATCCTAGTGGCCAAGAACTTGGCCAACAGCTTGACATCCACCTTTAGAAGTGAAATTGGCCTATAGGAGCCGCATTGCAACGGGTCCTTATCACGCTTGAGGATAAGCGAGATCAAAGCCTGCGACATCGTCGGGGGAAGGATTCCCTTTTCCTTAGCCTTGTTAAAGGTTCTCAGCAACAGCGGGCCCAACGGCTCCAAGAACTTCCTGTCGAACTCAACGGAGAATCCATGCGGCCCTGGGGCCTTGCCTGCCTGCCTGCATACTCCCCAACCCCTTAGCCAACTCCTCCATCCCAATCGGAGCCCCCAATCCCTCTAACAGCCCTTCCTCCACCTTTGGGAACCTAAGTTGGTCCAGGAACTGTCGCATCCCCTCCCCGCCTTCTGGGGGTTCTGATTCGTACAATTTACCATGAAAGTCCTTAAAGACCTTGTTTATTTTAGCTGGACTCCGCACCGTGTTCCCCCCCCAGCCCTAATTCCCCCAATCTCCCTAGCCGCCTCCCTCATCAGCAGCTGATGTGCCAACATCCGGCTTGCTTTCTCCCCATACTCATGCACTTCAACTGGGCCTTAGCCTTCCCCGTGGTTAGCAAGTCAAACTCCGTTTGGAGGCTCCGGCGCTCCTTCAGCAAACCCTCCTCGGGGGATTCCACATATCTCCTATTCACCCTCAGTATCTCCCCCACCAATCTCTCCCTCTCCATCCTCTCTCTCTTCTCCCTGTGGGCCTGTGGTGGTATGAATGTGAGCACTGCCATTGGTGCAGAGCATTGGTTTCCCATTGGCTCTGGCTGGTCATGTGCCTCTCGTCCGATTGGCTGGGACTAGTCATGTGACTGCTCACCAATTGGTCGAGAGGCAAGTAGACCCCGCCTCCGAGGCGGGGTATAAGTACCCAGAGTTCCCGGCGGTCGGCCTTTCTCTGTAGTCGACCACCGGGCTAACAACTAGCTGATTAAAGCCACAGTTTGGATCTTCATCGTGTCTCAAGTCCAATTGATGGTACATCAATTTAATCAGCTAGAATTTTGGAATGGAGCTACGCATCAAGCCTGACTGCCTCCGCACCAGCCCGCATGCTTCAAATGTGTCTGCAATCTTTAAACACTGACAGGCGTGTTTAAACAGTTACCTGACAACTACAGCCAGCAAGCCCACCAAGGAGCAGAAACTCCACATCCTCCACTCATGCGTGGGCACGGCGGTATATTCAAGGATTGAGGACGAAAGCCATGGAGATTCTCAAAGGACATTTTCTCCGGCCGGTCAACGGAGTATACGCACGGCATCTCCTGACGACTAGACAACAGTTCCCTGGTGAGCCCCTCGACGAGCTTTACCAGGCCCTCGCAGCTCTAGGGAGAATGTGCGCCTGTCTCCAAGTTTCGGCGACTGAGCACATGGAACTTTTAATTAGAGATGCTTACGTTGCTGGCATGCAGTCCCCTTCTATCCGCCAACGATTGCTGGAGAAGAACTCCCTCAGCCTAGCTGAGGCACGGACCCTTGCAACCTCCCTGGAGGTTGCTGACCTGAACGCCCGCGCATACGCTCCCGGCCGCTCAGCAACCCCCTGGACTTCATGGCACGCGCCACACCCGTCCTCCGTGGACTCCGACCCCACCCCCCAGGCCGGCGCTGCGGGTCGCTCCGACACCTCCCTAGCCTGCGCCGCGGGTCGCTCTGACAAACTAGCGGGGCCCCGTTGCTATTTTTGTGGCCTCTCCAAGCACCCGCGCTGCCCGGCCCGCTCCACTCTGTGCAAGAGCTGCGGGATGAAGGGCCACTACGCGGTGGTCTGCCAGACCACGTCGGTCGCTGCTGTTCCGCGCAGCGACCACGGATCACCCCCCCCCCCCCCCCCGGGCCCCCCTAGGGCCCAGCGCCGAGCACCGACCTCTCCGGCCCCCGCAACGGCTCCCGCAACGGCCACACAGTCCTCCCGACCCTCGCTCCCAGCTGCCCGGACCGGCCCGCAGACGCCGCTGACACTGCCCCCAGCCGCCACGAGGTTCCCACGGGCGCCACCATCTTGGGCCCGGGACGCCATGTGCGGGCCATGGGTGCCGCCATTTTGGGACCCCAATCCCGCGTGCGGGTCCTGGGTGACGCCATCTTGGATCCCGGACGCCATGTGCGGGCCATGGGTGCCGCCATTTTGGGACCCCAATTCCGCGTGTGGGTCCTGGGCGCCGCCACCTTGAGCCAACACGGAAGGCCCTGCCAGCGATTACTCTGCCCCCGAGGAGGATCTGGAACTCTCGCCACAACTTGCTTCCATCACACTCGACCAGTCGCGACCACGCACGCTCACCAAGACTACGACAACGATCCAGCTCAATGGACACCAAACGAGATGCATGCTGGACTCCGGGAGCACGGAAAGTTTCGTCAACCCCGACACGGTAAGACGCTGCGCGCTCCCCATCCATCCAGTTAAGCATAAAATTGAATTGGCCTCGGGTTCACACTCCATCCAAATCACCGGGTGCTGCATAGCGGACCTCACGGTCCAGGGGAGGATTTTCAAAAACTTCAAACTCCTCATCCTCCCCCGTCTATGCGCTCCGGCACTCTTGGGCCTGGATTTCCAGTGCAACCTGCGGAGCTTGACCTTTCAATTCGGCGGCCCTATTGCCCCTCTTACTGTTTGCAGCCTCGCGTCCCTCAGAGTGGACCCCCCTTCCTTGTTTGCTAATCTCACCCCAGATTGTAAACCTGTCGCCACTAGGAGCAGACGATACAGTGCCCAGGACCGGACCTTCATCGGGTCCGAGGTCCAGAGGCTCCTTAACGAAGGAGTTATTGAGGCCAGCAACAGTCCCTGGCGAGCCCAAATGCTGGTAGTTCAACTGGGGAGAAAAACCGGATGGTCATTGATTACAGTCAGACCATCAACAGGTTTACACAGCTGGACGCGTATCCTCTCCCCCGTATTTCCGACCTGGTTAACAGGATCGCGAAATACAAAGTCTTTTCCACGGTGGACCTTAAGTCAGCCTACCACCAGCTCCCCATCCGTGCGAGTGACCGAAAGTATGAGGCAGATGGGCGCCTCTACCACTTCCTCAGGGTTCCATTCGGTGTCACAAATGGAGATGGACCGAATGGTTGACCAATACGGTTTACGGGCCACCTTCCCGTATCTCGATAACGTCACCATCTGCGGCCACGACCAGCAGGACCACGACATCAACCTCCAAAAATTCCTCCGAACCGCAAAACTCCTTAATTTAACCTACAATAAGGATAAGTGCATGTTTAGCACCGACCGTCTAGCCATCCTTGGCTACGTAGTGCGTTACGGAGTGATAGGCCCCGATCCCGAATGCATGCGCCCCCTGATGGAACTCCCTCTCCCCAACTCCCTCAAATCCCTCAAACGTTGCCTGGGCTTCTTCTCATATTACGCCCAGTGGGTCTCCAACTACGCCGACAAAGCCCGCCCCCTCATCCAGTCCACCTCCTTTCCCCTGTCGATGGAGGCCCGCCAGGCCTTTAGCCGCATCAAAGCGGATATCGCAAAGGCCACGATACATGCTATCGACGAGTCCGTCCCATTCCAGGTCGAGAGCTACGCGTCTGACGTAGCTCTGGCGGCCACCCTGAACCAAGCGGACAGACCCGTGGCCTTCTTCTCACGAACCCTCCACGCTTCCAAAATCCACCATTCCTCGGTGGAAAAGGAGGCACAGGCCATAGTCGAAGCTGTGCGATATTGGAGGCACTATCTGGCCGGCAGGAGGTTTACCCTCCTCACAGACCAACGGTCAGTAGCTTTCATGTTCGATAATGCACAGAGGGGCAAGATCAAGAACGACAAGATCTTGCGGTGGCGGATCGAGTTGTCCACGTACAACTACGATATCTTGTATCGTCCTGGGAAGCTCAACGAGCCTCCTGATGCCCTATCCCGCGGTACCTGCGCCAGCGCGCAGATTGACCACCTCTGCTCCCTCCACACGGACCTCTGCCATCCGGAGGTCACCCGTTTTTACCATTTTATTAAGACCCGCAACCTGCCCTACTCCGCAGGGACCCCACGAATGCCAGATAATTGCAGCCACACACCCACAGGACCCTTTGTTCCCAAATCACTACAACCACGTGTAAACGGTGAGACACAAAGTTCCCAAGACACAGCGGACACAGTAAAGATCTATGTGGATGGCTCCTCAATTGTTGAGGATGGAGTAAGAATCACAGGATGCGGGATTTACATGGAGGACTCACAGGGACGCCCACTAGAAGAGAGATCTTTAAAATTACCCGGCCACTTGGGTTCGCAGGCAGCCGAACTAGCAGCCATAGATTATGTAATTGATCACCCAGACTCCTTTCCAATGCCTGTGGACATACACTCAGACAGCTTATCTGTTTGCAACAGTAACAGAATTCCTTCCCCTATGGGAGTCTCGAGGTTTTGTATCCGCTGACGGAAAACCCCTACCCTCCGCCCCTCTCCTGAAACATATTCTTAAAAAAGCCACCGGCCGCACATACGGCATCATTAAAGTAAAGAGCCATCACCGCACCACCCCCTCCCCCCCGGGAATCACAAGGCCAACGCCTTAGTTAAAGCTGAATCACGCACTGGTCACTTCTGGCAACCCCCCCCCCCCCGAGTGTGAACAGATACATTCAATCCAGGTCTCCCAAACCAATATTGAGGATTTATCTCAGGCACAGAAAGCAGACGACTCCCTCAAACTGATACTGAACCGACGCAGCCCCCTATGATGAATGGAAGGACAAGCTCCCAATACAGGACTGAATAGTGTTAAAGGACGGAATTTATGTGGTTCCCACCCAGGATCGAAACCAGTTAATCTACCAATTCCATGACGGACACGGACATCTGGAATAGACACAACCATTGACCATTTAGGACCCTTGTGCTGGTGGCCCGAATTAAAAAGCGATGTCACACATTATGTCAACAATTGTCTCATTTGCGCCCAGAACAATCCAGAAAATTTCGCAAAGAAGGGACAATTAAGACACACCCGACCTGTAGAAGGCCCCTGGACAAATCTGCAAATCGATTAGATTGGTCGCCTCAAGTACGTGCTGGTCGTCATAGATACATTTACAAAATGGGTCGAAGCATTCCCCACACGTTCAAACACAGCAAAGGCCACCGCTAAAATTTTGAACCAACAGATCTTTACGCGCTGGGGTCTTCCACGCAGCATCGGGTCAGACCAAGGTTCCCACTTCACCGGCAGGGTAATGGAAAATTTTATGACCATTTTCGGCATCAAACAGAAATTCCACATAGCCTACCACCCCCAGTCCAGCGGCCTAGTAGAGCACATGAACCGCACTTTAAAAACAACCATTAGGAAAACGGTACAGCAGAATACCACCACTTGGGGCACAATACTACCCTTCGCTCTCATGATTATCAGGAACACAGTTTCCAGTTCCACAGGTTTCACCCCCCACACACACCCTTATGACAGGGAGACCCATGAAAGGCATTGAATATTTATTGGGGCTCGATTTGGCAAACCCACAGTAAGCGCTCTCACCCACGGAAAAGCAGTCCAACAGGTCACAGAAAACATTAAAGTGGCACAGCTAGCTGCTGCTGTCTGACTAGGCGCTAGGAAAAAGCAGAGTAAAGCCAGCTTTGACAAAAAGGTTCACCCCATAGAGTATACAGTCGGCCAGCAAGTTATGATCTCGTTGTACAACCCCAGCTCCTTCCGAGCCCCTAAATTTGCATGCCCCTACTCCATCTGTGACAAAGTAAGCCCCTCTGTGTACAAGATACCGTACCCCAACGGTAAGACTGCTTGGTTCCAACTCAAACTCTGTGGATCACAACGTAGCCACGCCCACCATTTAGCCTTGGTAATGGGAGAGGATGGCACTCTGCCCACTGACGTCTCAGCCCGACGCCCACTCCAAGCCTCCCCCCCTCAGGGCAACACTCTCCCCTCAACTCCACCCATAATCACAGGTTTCAACCTCAAACTTGACTCTGATGAGCGCCTCCCGGATTTGACTACCATCCCGAGCGACCTCCCCACCATCAGCTACCCTAGTCCCCGGAACGACGCCTTGGATTTTTTCGACCCCTTGTACGACCATCCCCACCCAACGGCTTTTCCTACGCCCACTCCCAGCAACATTACTTCCACTTCCAGTACACCAGTTCCCGACTACCCTCTGTCACACGACAACCCCGATACTCCCTTTTGGCACCGTGACAATCCCTACAGGTTGGTAAGACATGACGAATTGAACTATCCACAGGCCTACGCGGCTACCGCCCGGAATCTGCAGACACGAGTCTGGCAGCCAGGAGAAGGTGATGATTTAAGCGATGAGCCCATTCTGGGAAATGATTTAACGGAACTGATGCACGCAATTATTTGAGGTGTCCAGATGATAAGAAACAGACACTGCCTAAGAATTAAGGTGTCCAAATTTCTGATGGAGCCTGTCTGTCTTCTTATTTTAACCTCCTCTTCTCTCCAAAACATGGTTTTAATCTATGTCGGCCCGACACTTTGTTATACAGTCATAACTATTCTTCTGGTTGAATCGTCTACTGACCAATGGCAGTTGAATGCACTACAATCGGACTACAAATTCTTCCTGTTCATCCCGGTCACCCAGATAGGGAGTCCTGGCACTAATCCCCGACCTACCTGAGGGCCCCAAAATTATCCAGTCAATCACGCTCGGGTAGTGGAGTAACAGCACTAACCCCTGCCCTATCTGGGGATCCCACCCATTCTTCTCGCGCAGCGGCCCACACGCACCCCACGTTTCTCATCATGCTCTCTGGAATGGTTACTATACCCTTTGCTGCTTTGGGCAGGTCTTGAATCTTCCTTTCCGCTCCAAATCTAAACCCTTGTTTCTTCCTCTGTTCTTTCAGACCCCTTCGGGTCACCTCCAAATGCTATTTACCCTTAAAACACAATGGTTGCTGATCACTGCTGCTACCTCTGAGCCCCTGGGACGAAACTCTATCAAACTGGCCGCCCTGAAATTCGGCTGGTTAAGCAAAGCCTCAACCTCCTTGGTTGCTAGTAAAGATGGAGAATGGACGAAGAAAGCATCCACCCATCCACAGGTTCGATTCCCGGCTGGGTCACTGTCTGTGTGGAGTCTGCACGTCCTCCCCCTGTGTGCGTGGGTTTCCTCCGGGTGCTCCGGTTTCCTCCCACAGTCCAAAGATGTGCGGGTTAGGTGGATTGGCCATGCTAAATTGCCCGTAGTGTCCTAATAAAAGTAAGGTTAAGGGGGGGGGGGGGTGGGTTACGGGTATAAGGTGGATACGTGGGTTGAGTAGGGTGATCATGGCTCGGCACAACATTGAGGGCCGAAGGGCCTGTTCTGTGCTGTACCGTTCTATGTTCTATTCCTCGCATCGACCACACACGCTGTGAGAAACTTGAATAGTTGAATTGAGACACTTGCATTGGTACCTCTCCAAATTTTAAAAAAAACACAATGGGGGAGTCACACATGGTGACAATCATAAAGGGAAATTGGAACTAGGAGGGAGAGACTATCACACATAGATATTAACCAACGATACTGACATGCTACTATGCTTGATTCCCTAGGATTGCACGGAAACCAGACACCGCAGGATGAACCCAGCACCCATGATCTTCGTATGGATAATTGCCGCACTTACCGGACTCCGAGCACAACATACCCAAGACTTTCCACAGCCCAGCAGTCTGTGGTACCGTCCCCCGGAGGTAGGGAAATGTGAGAGTGGCACTCTATGGGTGCGTAAGAACACAAGCGTCATATTTGGGTGCAATAACCAACGGACAATTGACAGAAAGCCCAATGGGTCCACATCAGAATGTTACAATAGCACAACCGGGACAGAAGAACTTACTAATGAAGGATGCCCCAAATTGGATGTTTAAGTAAAATTGCAGGGAACACAATATGAATCGGACAAAATTGCCCCGGGACACCCACGAAAGATAATTTGGCAATGCACGCAATTAGAGTAGGACCTAAGCCAGCCCTGGGCGACACCACCCCACAGACCACCTCCAGTCAGGATACCACACAACTACTGTTAGAGATAGAGACCGAAACCCCCACCTGGTGGGAAGGCATTGCAGAATGGAACCCACTCTCATACATAACAAAGACCCTCCTCCTGATTGCAGTAATCTATAGTGTAGTCCTCACATTCAAACTCTAAATAGAAGGCAAAAGCTTCCCATCCCCCTATACACACAGTTTGAGCCCCCCTCTTTCGAATCCAATAGAGATCTACTAAGAATGTACAACTTATTAAAAAAAACTGTGATAACCGCTGCTAAATGGACCTTTTGTGCCTCTGTACCGATGATATGTGATAAGAAGGAAGAATGTGTAGCTGCTGTTTAAGTTTTGTAGATTTTGTGTTGTAGGTAAGTTCTTTCTGTAAAAACAGCAGCATGAGTGAAGCATAGAAAGTTTAGTTAGCAACCAACCATTTAGTATGAATTTAAGTTTAATTAATTTATATGAATTTAATTTAGATATAAAATAGCCAGTTATAGTGAATTGCTTTAATGAATGTATGTGATAAGGTATGAGATAAAATTGTACTATGAAGTCGAGGACAGAGTGAAGTAGGACCTGAACTGACTGACCAGTGGCCGGCTTGATAAGGTAGACTACGGGATCAAGACTTTGATGCACCGCGCTTCGCATTCAGGATCAAAAGTACGGATCGTAGCCATGTAAAATGGCCACCTGTGAAGGACCATGGGAATTGTGGCCAATTTGGGACACAGACAGGTACACAGGTATTGTGCAAAGAAACCAGACTTGACTGAAACTTCCATCCATTAAGAATCAATCACCATTTTCCCCAAGACAATAGCATTTGCATCAAGGACAATCAACGATAACAGACTAACCGGCGCCACCCCGCCCCCCCCCCCCCCCCCCCCCCCCCCCCCGCCCCCTTATTTGGAATGGCGTACGTGACTGGGACAATGATAGCTAGGACCCACCCAGCCAACAAGGTATCCGCCCCCTAATTGGCTAAGATCGATGAGGGTGGTCGATCCATTGGACCTGGAGTAAGGGCCGCCCAAAAGGGCACAAAAGAAATTAAGGATAAAAAGCCCTGCACACTAAAGATCGGTATCTTTTGGGACTGGCTGTGCGCGACCAACTGTAGCAGAACAACCAAGTTCAAGGACCCGTGACCATTCCTGAAGGCCAAGCCCAGCTGAGTCGAACCCAACAACTTCCAACCGACCATGTGGACCCGGATAAAGACCTTATCTCGCACAGTGCCAGTCACTCGAAGTTAAGTAAAGGTCATCTTAGTTGGTAGATGTAGTTTAGTACAGAGCCACGAGTATTATTGCATAGGGATACAAGTCTTGTGTTATTAATAAACTGTGTTTTTGAGCTAACATACTGGTTGTGTGGTCATTTGGTCAATATAAGAAACAGCTTGTGCTTCACATAAACAAAGAACAAAGAAAAGTACAGCACAGGAACGGGCCCTTTGGTCTTCCCAGCCTGCGCCAACCATCCTGCCCGTCAGAACTAAAATCTTCTACACTTCCTGGGTCCGTATCCCTCTATTCCCATCCTATTCATGTATTTGTCAAGATGCCCCTTAAACGTCACTATTGTCCCTGCTTCCACCACCTCCTCCGGCAGCGAGTTCCAGCCACCCACTACCCTCTGTGTAAAAAAAACTTGCCTCGCACATCTCCTCTGAACCTTGCCCCTCGCACCTTAAACCTATGCTCCCTAGTAATTGACCCCTCCACCCTGGAAAAAAGTCTCTGACTATCCACTCTGCCTATGCCCCTCATAATTTTGTAGACCTCTATCAGGTCGTCCCTCAACCTTCTTCATTCCAGTGAGAAAAAAGCAAGTTTATTCAACCTCTCCTCAGAGCTAATGCCCTCCATACCAGGCAACATCCTGGTAAATTTCTTCTGCACCCTCTCTAAAGCCTCCACATCCTTCTGGTAGTGTGGCGACCAGAATTGAACACGATACTCCAAGTGTGGCCTAACTAAGGTTCTATACAGCTGCAACATGACTTGCCAATTTTTATCCTCAATGCCCCGGCCAATGAAGGCAAGCATGCCGTATGCCTCCTTGACTACCTTCTCCACCTGTGTTGCCCCTTTCAGTGACCTGTGAACCTGTACACCAAGATCACTCTGACTTTCAATACTCTTGAGGGTTCTACCATTCACCGCTGGAATCGACAGTTCTATCTAGAGACAGTTCTATCTAGAGACCCCCTGATTAAAGAAACAAACAAGAACTTTATTGGAAAGACTGAACAGGCTGAAAAGATAGACCGACTGTTAACCCACACAAACAGTCGATGATGTCATCAATACATCACATGATCGGACTCTTAAAGTGATCTAGCTTCACTGAGGCACACACATGAATACATAATGGACCCCAGAACAGATATAATAATCATAATTACTTAAAGTAATAATCTGATCACCACTCCACCACTGTTGTCAAAGATGAGATTCCACTGATATTCTGCTAACTGCTGACTGAACTGCTTTTAATGGGATTAAGGATTTCCTGCCAATGAAATATCCTCAATTAGTTCACAAACAACAAACAGTATTTGGCTATTGGCCAAATCAGCATTAAGAGCAGTCTCAATATATTTAGATTTAGGCTTAAAGAGGGTTATTATTATGATATTTTAAAGAATAAAAACACATGTTTCCTTCCCACCAATTCTATTACAGAGCACTCACTGTTTGTTGTTACAGAGTACTCATTTGAATGTGACATTCTCACGAATATATTACGGATCTATGCAAACTCAGGCCAGGTGTTAAATTTACATTGATGCAACCTGCTAGGAAAGGTGAGTATGATAAACTGACAGCTAATAATAATCATAATAATCTTTATTGTCACAAGTAGGCTTACATTAACACTGCAATGACGTTACTGTGAAAATCCCCCAATCGCCACACTCCGGCACCTGTTCGGGTACACAGAGGGAGAATTCAGAGTGTCCAATTCGCCTAACAGCACGTCTTTCGGGACTTGTGGAAGGTAACCGGAGCACCCAGAGGAAATCCACGCGGACACAAGGAGAATCTGCAGACTCTGCACAGACCGTGACACAAGTGGGAATCCTCGAAAGATGAGGTGGGGTTATTGGGATTGGGTGGAGGTGTGGGCTTCGGTGGGCTGCTCTTCCCAAGGGCCGGTGCAGTCTCGATGGGCCGAATGGCTTCCTTCTGCACTGTAAATTCTATCATTCTATGAACTTGCTGAGGAGCTTGTTAATGGGCCGGGGAAGGCAAGAAGGCAATTTTCAATTCGTAAATCGCTGAAGCTGAACAGTCTGGTACACACTGGTGCACAGCTGTCAGATTCAATGTGGACAGAAATTAATAGGATTTTTTGCGATAAAACATTTTGGGAACAAGGGGATCTAGTTCTGATCAGGTGAAAAATGTTTCAGTTGACTGTGATCGGATCGTGGATTGTTGTGCCATTTATTATTGCTCCACATTGGCTGCCATGCGTTCACAGTTGCCCAGAAGGCTCTGGAATTCTCTCGCTACACCTTTCCATCTCTCTTTCCTCCTTTAAGACACCTCTTAAAGCCCACCTCTTTCACCAATCACTGGTCATCTGAACAAATCTGTCCTTATACTTTGGTTTATAATGTTCCTGTGAAGTGCCTTGGTACATTTTGCTGGTTAAATATAAATATAAGTTGTTGGGCGCGATCTACTGGCCACGTCACAGTAGGTCCCGGGTAACCTCCCGCAGGCTTCCCAATAGCTATGGCATCTTGCGGGATCTACCCAAGTCCCGTGAGGCGTCGGGAATCAGATACCTGCCCAGACCAAGCCGCACTAACGTATGTAAGCCTTAAACCTATTGAAGGCCTACTTATCTGGCATCTACCAGCCTTGCCAGGAAGGCTGCAGCCAGGCACCATTCAGTACTGGTCCGCACAAACGTGGACTGGACGGAATGGCACCCAGAAGGGAGGAGGGTCTCCCAGGCCATTGGAGGCCCCTGGGTGAAAAAGGATAGTTCAGGGTGGCCCCTGGCACTCCCCTGGAGTGTGGGCACCACGGCATTGCCAGGCTGGCACCATGGCACTATCACCCTGGCACTGCCAAGGTGCCCAGGTGGCACAGCCAAGGGTCAGGGCCCAAGGGGGGGCCATGCCCATGAAAGGAGGATGGAGGGCTGCAGGGAAAGTAAGAAGGGGCTTATGGGAGGTTGGGGGTGATTTGTGGGGGCCCCAGAAGGGGAGGGGAACCTGTAAGGGAACGTAGGGGGGCCTGCAGAGTGCAGCCCCCCCCCCCCCCCCCCCAGGGATCTCATAACAGGGTGTCCTCACTTGGGGAGGGTCAGGTAATGGCCATGGAGATACAAGAGCGTGAGAAAGAGTAAGAGCAGTCAGAGGAAACGCAGATCGAGGAGCTGAAACAGAAATGTTAAGAGGAGTTAGGAGGAGAGATAGAGGATGGTCTCTGGGCAGATGTATTGAGTAGAGTCAACGCGTCCACAGCATGTGCCAGGCTCAGCCTGATACAATTTAAGGTTGTTCACCGGGCCCACATGACAGTGGTCAGGATGAGCAGGTTCTTTGGGATAGAAGGCAGGTGTGCAAGGTGTGCGGGAGGACCAACAAACCATGTCCATATGTTCTGGACATGCCCGAAGCTTAGGGGATTCTGGCAGGGGTTTGCAGATGTCATGCCAAAGGTGTTAAAAACAAGGATGGCACCGAGTCCAGAGGTGGTGATTTTCGGAGTGTCAGAAGATCCGGGATTCCAGGAGGAGAAAGAGGCAGACATTCTGGCCTTTGCCTCTCTGGTAGTCTGGAGACGGATACTATTAGCTTGGAGAGACTCAAAGCCCCCAAAGTCAGAGACTTGGCTTACTGACATAGCTGGCTTTCTCTGTCTGGAGAAAATCAAGTCCGCCCTGAGAGGGTCAATGTCCGGAGGTGGCAGCCGTTCGTAGACTTCTTTCGAGGAAAATTAACTGTCAGCAGAGGGGGGCGGGTGGGTAGCTTTGATTAGTGTGTAAGGAAGGTGGGACATATGAGGGAGGAAGACGGCCTTTGCACCATGTTTATATTTGTATGTACACTGTTTCTTCTGTTATTGTTACAAAACCACAAATACCTCAATAAATGTTTTATAAAAAAAAGAAAGAGTAAGAGCAGAGCCAGGAGGATAAATGAGCCTGAGTAAGTGCGAGGCTGAGAGCAGAGTAATTATTTGGTGAGTATTTTACTTCTTTTTCTCATTTATCTTTAAATGCCGATCCAATATATTGGTATCTGTAAAGTTTCCTTCACAATAACATTTTTACCAATAGTAAAGCTTAACAGGAGCATGGGGTTTATTAATTAAAGTAATAAATATAAATAAAAATAAAATAAATACACATAGCTGTATAATTAAGAAATGTATAACTTTTAATTATATCCGGCAGTAACATTGCTAAGCACATATATTGTAATCTAGGTTAGGGGTAAGGATAAATGTTTCTTTGGCTTTTCCCATTTGACATTGATGCCAATTTTATTAATATGTGAATGATTTAGCATCTCGGTGGGCAAGACCATGCCAGCTGGCTGTTCACACCAGCGGGTCAGAGCACCCCCGCTGTGGGTTTTCCGTCAGAATGGGGTGAATTAAATGGGAAATCCCATTGACAGAAGATCCCGGCACCAGCCAACGGTGGGCCGCCTCACGCCATCAAGAAATACACAGCGGGGAGGCAAGAGAATCTTGCCCTGTGTGTATTAAATGTATTTACCCTTATCCACGGGGCCATGGATTGATTTCAACCTTTGCGGCCCACTGAGATGAAGGAGTGCCACTCATGCAGCCCACTCACTAGCCCAGGTTACCCATAACTGGCCGAGAGCCACCAACACAGTTGACCACGCCTTCCTCCTCCAAACCATATCTACAGTTATCCTGTTGGGTAGAAGTGTATTCACCAGGTTCCATTCATATTTATCTAACATAGACAGAGTATAATTTACAATGGCTTCGCTTCCTGCTCTTACACTGTTACCTCATGTGTCCCAAATGTCTACCCTCAGTCCCCTCCTATTTCATATGTGCAAACTGCCCTTCAGTGACTACATCCAAAAGCACAATGTGAGTTTTCACGTGTGCGCTATCACCACATCTCTCAACTCCTTCACTGTTACTTATACGTGGTGCAGTAGTCCAATGAGTAGAAATTTCCTCCAAATAAACATTGGGAGAATCAAAACCATTATCTTCGGTCCCCACTCCATATTCCATTTCCTAGCTGGCCATCATGTCCGTGGTGGGCAGACTCCATCCCTCTCCCTGCAACTATCTTTGTCCAAACCAGACTATTTGAAACCTCAGTGTCACATCTGATCCTGAGATGAGCTTCCACCCACATATCTGTGCAATCACTAAGACTGCATATATCTACCTCCATAACATCATGTGACTCTACCCCTGTCTCAGCTTATCTGCTGCTGAACCACTCAATCAATCAAAACACTTTGTCACCCCCAAACTTGACTGTTCCATCACACTACTGGCTGATCTCTCACATCCACCCTCTGAAGAGCTGCTGCCTTTGTCCTAACTTACACCAAGTCCTGTTCACCAATCATTCCAGTACTTGCTGACATACTCCCAGGTAATCATCACCTCAAATTTAATATTGTTTCACCCTTGTTTTCAAATCCCTCCATGGCTTCACCCCTCCTTTATTCAATTTTGTGTGAGAGATCACACCAAATTGCGTAAGCATGGGTTGGCCAGGTGTTTCCCTCCAGCTTTGATGGCAGAGCAATTCTGATGAACAAAAGAATACAGTTCTCCCTCTTAATGTAATATGGGGAGACCATAAGACCATTAGACATAGGAGCAGAATTAGGCCTCTCGGCCCATCGAGTCTGCTCCGCCATTCAATCATGGCTGATATTTTCTCATCCCCATTCCTCCAACTTCTCCCCATAACCCTTATTAATTAAGAACCTATCTATCTCAGTCTTAAAGACATTCAGTGATTTGGCCTCCACAACCTTTTGCGGCAAAGAGTTCCACAGATTCACTGCCCTCTGGCTGAAGACATTCCTCCTCATCTCTGTTTTAAAGGATCTGGTTCCATTTTTCCTACAAGTGGAAACATCCTCTCCACGTCCACTCTATCCAGGCCTCGCAGTATCCTGTAAGTTTCAATGAGATCTCCCCTCATCCTTCTAAACTCCGAGTACAGACCCAGAGTCCTCAACCGTTCCTCATACAAGTTCTTCATTCCAGGAATCATTCTTGTGAACCTCCTCTGGACACTTTCCAAGGCCAGTACATCCTTCCTTAGGTACGGGGCCCAAAACTACTCTCAATACTCCAAATGGGGTCTGACCACAGCCATATACAGCCTCAGAAGTCCATCCTTGATCTTGCATTCTAGAGGCAGTGGCATTGTCACTGGACTAGTAATCCAAAAACCGAGGGCAATGTTCTGGGAACCTGAGTTTGAATCCCACCAGGGCAGTTGGTGGAATTTGAATTCAATAAAAATCTAAAATTAGATGTCTGATGATGACCATGAAACCTTTGTCAGTTGTTGTAAACATCCAACTGGTTCACTAATGTTCTTCAGGGAAGGAAATCTGCCATTCTTACCTGGTCTGGCCTACATGTGACTCCAGACCCACAGTAATGTGGTTAACCCTTAAATGCCTTCAGGATGGGCAATAAATGCTGGCCCAGCCAGCTACTCCCGTATCCCATGAATGAATAATTTTTTTTAAACTTTCTGTAATGTCCCACCACCCTCTACGATAACCAATAATAATTCTAGCCTCTTCAGCATTTCCAATTAATTACTCACCCCTGGTGACCATATCTTCAGCTGCTTATGAATTCCCGCCTTAAATCTCCTGTGCCTTCCTATCTCACTTTTCACAGAATCACAGAATTGTTACGGCACAGAAATAGGCCATTTGGCCCATCGTGGCTGGAGCTGCTCTCCAAACGAACATCTTGACATGGTGCCATTCCCTAACTTTTCCCCATATCCCTTCACATTGTTTATCTTCAAGTAATCATCTCATACCCTCTGAAAAGTCTCGATTGAACCCCCACATGGAATTTTAGGGAATTAAATGGCCCAGTAAAATGTTCCAAAGTGTTTTCACACCTCAAGAACCTTGACACTGATGTTGCATTCCTTCAGGAAATGAATCTTCGTGTGAGAGATCACACCAAATTGCGTAAAGCATGGGTTGGTCAGGTGTTTCACTCCAGCTTTGATGGCAGAGCTAGGGGAACGGCAGTTTTGATTAACAAAAGAATACAGTTCTCCCGCTTAAATTCAATCTCAGATCTTGGTGGACACTGTACAGTCGTTAGTGGCACACTTTCTCAAACCCCTGTAGTTTGGGTGAATGTCAATGCTCCTAACTGAGACAATATGAAATGTATCACATCGCTTCTATTGTCCCTTGATAATTTAGACACCCACCATCTTATTTCTGATAAAGATCTAAACTATGTTGTAGATCCAAAGCTGGATCGCTCAAGTCCACGGACTTTCTTCCTCTCCGGTGTTTCCAAGGCTCTTCCCACCTTTATGACTCAAATGGGGTGTGTGGACCCCTGGTGTTTCCTTCACCTAGTCACAAGGGACTTTTCCTACTTCTCCCATGTCCACCATGCACACTCACGCATCTATTGTTTTTTGGACAGACATCTTCATCCCACAGTTAAAACTGGCCAGTTTTCTGCCATAGTTAGATCAGACCACGCGCCCCACTCCCTTGACCTGGCTCTCACTTCCAAAGCTAATGGTTGGGCTCCATGGAGATTGGAGACAACCATACTATCTGACAAGGAGTTTTGGAAATCTATGTCCACCAGCAAGGATGTTTTAATTGAAACAAACAAAATCTGATTCCACCACCCCACCAGTATTATGGGACTCCAGGGAAAAGTAATTTCTTACAAAGTACATATTATCAAAGAAGGAAAATTAAAACAACAATGATGGTGGATTCAATTTTAGAAATAGCCATCAACATTCCATTACCCTCACTGTAGACAGGCTGAAGCTCCATACTCAATTTGACTTACTTTCCACAAATAAAACATGTACATGTTACAACATTCAAGGGGGGACAGTCTATGAATACGGAGATAAAGCTGCCCACCAGCTCAGGAGAAAGCCAACTTCTCAATTTATCTCTCAGATTTATGGTTCCTGCCATAATCTTACTACTGAATCATAGAACCAGAGAATCCCAACAATGCAGAAGGAGACCATTTGGCCCTTCGTGTCTGCACCGACCCTCTGAAAAGGCATCCTACCTAGACCCACTCCCCCACCCTATCCCCATAACTCCATAACCCAACCTAACCTGCACAGCTTTGGACCAGAAGGGACAATGTTAGCATGGCCAATCCACCAAAGTTGCACATCTTTGGACTGTGGGAGGAATCCGGAGCACCCGGAGGAAACCCATGCACACTCGGGGAGAACATGCAGACTCCACACAGACAATCACCCAAGCCCAGAATTAAACCTGGGTCCCTGACTCTTCAAAGCATTAGTGCTAACCCTTCAGATATTAATTTGACCTTAGCTTTCCTTTATTGCAACCTTTATAAATCTGATCTCCTGTCAGATAGTATGACAATGGCTGACTTATGACATACTGTGGACATCCCATCTGCAGATGTGGACAGGAGCAGAGACTTAAGACAACCCCTTATGCTTGGATGAAAAAACAAACTGCACTACGGTGATGCAAAATGGTAAGACCCTCGGCTTCCCTATTGACTTTTATAAAAGGTTCTTCACTCAACTTGTGCCCTTATTGCTAGATATGTTCAATGACTCATTATCTCTTGGTTCTCTCACTGACTCAAGCTTCCATTTCACTTACACTCAAAAAGCAGAGGAACTCTGAAGCAAGTGGTTCATCAGCAGCAACAGCCAAATTTGTTACACCACAATTGGTTCTGCTGCAGAGGGGAGGAATACAAAGTGTGGGAATGCAATAGTTAGAGGGGATTCAATTGTAAGGGGAACAGATAAGAATTTCTTTGGCCGCAAATGAGACTCCAGGAACATAAAAACTGACTGTATAAGTTTCTATAGATACGTGAAGAGCAAAAGATTGATGAAGACAAATGGAGGTCCCTTACTGTCAGAAACAGGGGAATGTATAATAGATATCAGAAATGTTGGGAATGCAGGGTTTAGTGAAATGGAGGAACTGAAGGAGATCAATGTTAGTAAAGAAATGGTGTTGGGGACATTGATGGGGCTGAAGGCTGATAAATCCTCAGGGCCTGATAATCTACATCTCTGAATATTTAAGGAAGTGGCTCTCAAAATAGTAGATGCATTGGTGGTCATCTTCCAGAATTCAATAGACTCTGTAACAGTTCCTGCAGATTGGAGGGTAGCTAATGTAACTCCACTATTTAAAAAGGGAACGAAAACATGGAAATATAAACCAGTAAGCTTAACGTTGGTAATGGGAAAAATCCATTGTCAAAGATTTTACAGTTGAGCACTTAGAAAACAGTGGCAGGATCGGACAGAGTCAGCATGCATTTATGAAGGGGAAATTATGCTTGACAAATCTACTAGAAATCTTTGAGGAGGTAACTAGTAGAGTTGATGAGGGAGAGCCAGTGGATGTGGTATATTTCGACTTCCAGAAGGCTTTTGGCAAAGTCCCGCATAAGAGATTTGTGTGTACAATTATTTTTTTTTTTAAATAATTTTTATTTAAACATTTTGAAAAATGTATAACAACAGAATAATAATAATAATAATAATAATAATAATAAACACCCCCCGGCACTCCTAACACCGCATATAACGAATCCCCCCAACCCAATAAACAACAAAATAAATTAACAATAATTAAATTAACATAAACAATACCCCCCTGAGAAGTGTGTAAAATTAAAGTGCATGGAATTAGGAGTTATGTATTATGATAGATAGAAAACTGGTTGGCAGACAGGAAAAAAAGTGCAGGAATTAACAGGTCTTTTTCAAATTGTCAGGCAGTGACTAGTGGGGTACCGCAGGGATCGATGCTAGGTCCCCAGCTATTCACAATATATATTAATGATTTAGATGAGGCAACAAAATGTAACATTTATAAATTTGCAGATGACACCAAGTTTGGTGGGATGGTGAGCTGTGAGGAGGATGCAGAGATCCTTAAGTGCGATTTGGACAGGTTGAGTGGGTCGGCAAATAAAGGCAGATGCAGCATAATTCGGAGAAATGTGAGGTTATCCACTTTTGTAGCAAAAACGAGATGGCAGACTATTACCTGAATGGCTATAAATTAGGAGAGGGGAATGTACAATGAGACTTGAGTATCCTTGTACACCAGTCACTGAAGGTAAGACTGCAGGTGCAGCAGGCGGTAAAGAAGGCAAAAAATATGTTGGTCTTCGTTGCGAGAGCAGCAGCTCTCATGTGAGGCTACACATGGAAATTGTGTGCAGGTTTGGTCTCCTTATCTGAGGAAGAATGTTCTTGCTCTAGAGCGAAGGTTTACCAGACTGATTCCTTGGTCAGCGGTACTGGGTATGAGGAGAGATTGAATCGGTTAGGATTGCATTCACTGGAGTTTAGAAGAATGAGGGGGGAGATCTCATAGAAACCTATAAAATTCTAACAGGGCTTGACAGGGAAGATGCAAGAAGGATGTTCCAAATGGTGGGTGCGTCCAGAACCAGGGGTGACAGTCTGAGGATACGGGGTAGACCATTTAGGACAGAGGTGAGGAGAAATGTCTTCACCCAGAGAGTGGTGAGCCTGTGGAATTCCCTACCACAGGAAGTAGTTGAGGCCAAAACTTTGCATGTTTTCAAGAAGCAGGGAGATATAGCACTTAGGGTGAAGGGGATCAGAGGATATGGGGGGGAAAGCGGGATTAGGCTATTGAGTTGGATGATCAGCCGCGATCATAATGAATGGTCGAATGGCCTCCTCCTGTTCCCAGTTTCTATGTTTATATGTTTCTATCAGCCTTTCTATCTTTTAAACGCAAACTAACACTGTTAGCTAAGGTACTGGCGTGCCGCTTGGAGTCACGCCTTCCAGATATAATATCGTAAAGGGACGCTAATTATTCTCAAATGTGCATCATCTTCTTGACATTGTACTTTCCCCAAACTGCCTCGACCGTCCCTGTAGTTATTGTCTCTCTGCATGCGGCTTTTAGCCAGGTACAGTGGGATTATCTGTTTGCCATTTTGGGTAAATTTGGGCTTGGTCCAAAACTTTCTTCATGGATTCACCTCCTTTATACCCCATACTGCGAGTGTGGACACAATCCTTGTACACTCACAGTACTTTCCCTTGACCAGGGAACCTGTCACGGGTATCTTCTGCCCCACTGCTCTTTGACCTGGTGAGAGAACTCCTGTCAATAGACTTAAAGTTGCCTACACTGTTAAGATCATAGATTAGGGGCCTCACGGTAGCATGGTGGTTAGCATCAATGCTTCACAGCTCCAGGGTCCCAGGTTCGATTCCTGGCTGGGTCACTGTCTGTGTGGAGTCTGCACGTCCTCCCTGTGTGTGCGTGGGTTTCCTCCAGGTGCTCCGGTTTCCTCCCAAAGTCCAAAGATGTGCGGGTTAGGTGGATTGGCCATTCTAAATTGCCCGTAGTGTAAGGTTAATGGGGGGATTGTTGGGATACGGGTTACGTGGGTTTAAGTAGGGTGATCATTGCTCGGCACAACATCGAGGGCCGAAGGGCCTGTTCTGTGCTGTACTGTTCTATCTATCATAGATCATAGAATTTACAGTGCAGAAGGAGGCCATTCGGCCCATCGAGTCTGCACCGGCTCTTGGAAAGAGCACCCTACCCAAGTTTAACACCTCCACCCTATCCCAATAACCCAGTAACCCCACCCAACACTAAGGGCAATTTATCATGGCCAATCCACCTAACCTGCACATCTTTGGACTGTGGGAGGAAACCGGAGCACCCGGAGGAAACCCACGCACACACGGGGAGGATGTGCAGACAGTGACCCAAGCCGGAATCGAACCTGGGACCCTGGAACTGTGAAGCCATTGTGCTATCCACAATGCTACCGTGCTGCCCAAGGGCATCTTTCGAGCTGGTCATCAACCCTTATATGCTGATGACCTCTTATTATATATCACTAACTCTGTTGCCTATGTTGATGGCAGATTGAATATTTTCAATGCCTTTGTCTCGTTCTCTGGTGATAAATTGAATATTAACAAAAGTGAGTGTTTTACAATCAACTCGGGTGTCAAGCAAATCCCCCCACCCCCCAAGAACTTTGCAGTTTCGTACAACTAGTGTTGTTTTCACTATTTAGGTGAGAATATAACACATTCTCTTGCGACTCTTCATAGAACAAATCTGACCAGACTGCTTACCAAAATTAAAGCGGATTTGCAGCGCTGGGTTAGTTTGCCTCTTTCCTTAGTTGACAGAATTTGCCTGTAACAGTAGTGGACTCACCAACGCTAAACGCATTCAAATGGTCATTGGATAGACATATGGACGATAAGGGAATAGTGTAGATGGGCTTTAGAGTGGTTTCACAGGACGGCGCAGCATCGAGGGCCGAAGGGCCTGTACTGCGCTGTAATTTAGAATTTAGAACAGTACAGCACAGAACAGGCCCTTCGGCCCTCGATGTTGTGCCGAGCAATGATCACCCTACTCAAACTCACATATCCACCCTATACCCGCAACCCAACAACTTCCCCCTTAACCTTACTTTTTTAGGACACTACGGGCAATTTAGCATGGCCAATCTACCTAACCCGCACATCTTTGGACTGTGGGAGGAAACCGGAGCACCCGGAAGAAACCCACGCACACACGGGGAGGACGTGCAGACTCCGCACAGACAGTGACCCAGCCGGGAACCGAACCTGGGACCCTGGAGCTGTGAAGCATTGATGCTAACCACTATGCTACCGTGTAATGTTCTATGTTCTATGAATTCAATCCATAAAAATGAACATTCTGCCCAGATTCTTATTTCTTTTCCAATGTCTCCTTATTTTTCAGCCAAAATCAATTTTTGTTATGGTTAACAAGCTGATATCAATATTTATCTGGGCAGGCAGATCTTCTAGAATCCATAAAGCAATACTTCAAAGAGGGAGACTGGTTGGTGGACTAGCTCTACCTAATCTACTGGACTATTATTGGGCGGCCAATATCACAATCCAAATTTAAACTGGTGTTTTATGGAAGCGCACTCCTGCTGCTCATCCTCTCTTCCTGCCTTAATTTGTGCCCCCTACCCTTTACCCCCTAAATACACATCAAAGCTGTGCATTTCTACTTTTAAAATATGGAAACAACTTCATCAGCATTCTAAACTCCACACCTTCGCCATTTGGCCCACTAATCACTTATTCTAACCCTCCATGCTTGACTTGCCATTTGCCTTACGGAGGAAAAAGGGACACAAATGTTTTACTGACTTGTTTGTGGGTGGGAACTTGGCCAACTTTAGCGAGCTTGCAGCCAATTTTAGTTTCCCCCAATCTAGTCTTTACTGCTATTTTTAAACCCGTGGTTTTGTTCACTCGCACTATCCATCCTTTCCTCAACTACCTCCAACTTCATTGTTGGAAGGGATTTTATCATTGATTCAAAACAGCAGTGGTTCTATTTCAAAGTTGTACAATTTCATAATATCCTCTGAACCCTCCCATTTCCATAAGGTTAGAACTGATTGGGAAGCGGAGCTTGGGCTCGACCTCACGGATAATTGGTGGGGGGGGGCCTTTTTAGGGTCAACTCCATATCCTCCTCTGCTCGGTTAAATTGAATTCAGTTTAAAGTTCCACACAGAATTATTTTTACCAAGGCCAGAATTCTCCAACACAAGCAACAAATGCAGCAAGAGCTCACTCGGCCCTGCAGACCATATCCGTATGGCAGTGCCCAAAGCTGACAGTTTAGGTCATCCTTCTTTGACACTTTTTCCAAAGTTCTAGATATTGATTTACAACCTTGTCCTTTGATAACCATATTTGGAGTTTCATCTGCACTGGTCAGTTTCACTAAACTTAAGGAAGGCTACATTACATTTGCTTCATCAATAGCCAGCAGGTGGATTGTATGAACCTGGAAGTCCCCCAAGCCGCCCAATGCTTCATCCTGGTTGGATTCTGTGCCCAGTGGGTACCGCAGGGGTTGGATTACTTTATCGACCCCTCTTTACACATTATGATTTGATGTTGATATTTTCCGTTAGGGGCAGCAGGGTAGCATGGTGGTTAGCATAAATGCTTCACAGCTCCAGGGTCCCAGGTTCGATTCCCGGCTGGGTCACTGTCTGTGTGGAGTCTGCACGTCCTCCCCCTGTGTGCGTGGGTTTCCTCCGGGTGCTCCGGTTTCCTCCCACAGTCCAAAGATGTGCGGGTTAGGTGGATTGGCCATGCTAAATTGCCCGTAGTGTCCTAATAAAAGTAAGGTTAAGGGGGGGGGTTGTTGGGTTACGGGTATAGGGTGGTTACGTGGGTTTGAGTAGGGTGATCATGGCTCGGCACAACATCGAGGGCCGAAGGGCCTGTTCTGTGCTGTACTGTTCTATGTTCTATGTTACTCTTTGTTTTACTTTTGGGCAGTGCCCTTACCAGGAGCGGCCTCTCTTAATTTATCCCTCAGTTAATTTTCTTTAGTATATTGTTTTGATTGGCCGTAAAATAAATCATCCTGGTTGGAAGACTTTAATGTCTTTTCTATATTTGGGGGGGGGGGGGGGGGGGGGGGGGGGGGTTAAGTATATAATAAGAGGACCCACTGAGAAATGTTTTTGTAGAGGGCAACCATTTGTCTCTTTCTTTCAAGAGTTGATTACCGTTGACCTTAAATGTTACTGTTTTGCAGTTTTTGTTTGTTTATCTGTTTATTGGAGGGGAGTTACATTAGGATACTCCATTGTACATTGTTTACCTACTCCTTTCCTCTTTGGAAATCAATTAAAAAAAATGTAAAGTGTATTTTTGGAAAAAGAATGCATTAACGCAGGAATGTACGATGGAATTACAACCGACTGAACCATAACACATGTAGAAACTTCCTATCTACCCACAACACAAAATAAAGGCGTTCTTATTTTTCTCATTGATTTCAACTAGAAACTTGGAAATCTCTACAATCTGAAGCAAAAATAGCAGAGTTAAAAGAGAAACATTTACGGCGGAATTCTCCGTTCCTGAGATCAAGTGGTGACGTCGGGAGAGGTTACGCAGAGTTCTACAACAGGAAACCTGGACCAATTCAAAGACCGTCAAGGGGCTAGCACCAGCGCCAAGTGCAGCACAATCGATTCCAATGAGAAACTGGTGTGGGATTCGCCAGATTCACGATTGACACTCAAGAGACCGACAATCTGGGGCTGCATAGAACATAGAGCATAGAACAGTACAGCACAGAACAGGCCCTTCGGCCCTCGATGTTGTGCCGAGCAATGATCACCCTACTCAAACCCACGTATCCACCCTATACCCGTAACCCAACAACCCCCCCTTAACCTTACTATTTAGGACACTACGGGCAATTTAGCATGGCCAATCCACCTAACCTGCACATCTTTGGACTGTGGGAGGAAACCGGAGCACCCGGAGGAAACCCACGCACACACGGGGAGGACGTGCAGACTCCGCACAGACAGTGACCCAGCCGGGCATATAAACACTTCACTCCCCACACACATCATCCCAGCCAACAAGATGCAACGAGGAGAGCGGCAAACCGTTTTAGGGACGCCAAGCCTGAGACCCTGCTAGAAGCTGAGGAGAAGAGGCAGATGACCATATATCCTGGCCCGGGAAGGTGGCTGCCAGTGGCCACCATTCACCGTGCCTGGGCACAGGTGGCAGAGGCTGTGAGCAACACCATCCGGACCGGCCAGCAGTGCCTAAAGAAACTGTATGACCTCCTCAGAGCGGTCAGGGTGAGTAGGCAGCATAGTGTCCCTGGCACCACCCCCTCTCCCGCACACCCGCAAACCCACCCCCCTACTCGGAGGGCAACCAAACTCCCACCCTGCACGACATGCCGGCACCCATACCGGTTGCAACTCCGTGGGCTGCATGCATCGTCGGTCGACTGTCCAACACTGTGCGTTTTCTCTTTCCTCTCTTCCCCCCCCCCCCTCCCCCCCAAAGGAGGAGGCCATCCATAACCACCGGAAGCGGGAAAAGACTGGAGCGGGACTGCCGGACTTGTGGCCCCTCACCACGGCAGAGCAGCGGGTCCTGGACGTGGTCGACAAGTCCGAGAAAAGGGTAGTCGTCGGGGTGGTGGTCGGTGTCAGGTAAGGAAGTGAGACCCCTCTGAGTTGTGATTCCCCGCGGCATGTATATTAACCCCCCAACACCACTTTCACCCGCACACCACCCTCACCCCAACACTACCTTCACCTCCACACTCCTGCTCCACCACCACCACCAACACACTACTCCCCCCTCATAAAACCCCCCCCCCCGACAACACATCACACCACCCAGCCCGTGATCTAATTATGCCTGTTGTCTTGCACCTTGCATGACCTGCTGGTGATGGGGCAGGCAACAACATGCTGGGATAGCTGCGACATCCATATCCTGTTAAAAAAAAATTCTAAACTTTGAACGGTCATGTAAAGTACTTTTATAAATTTCAAGAATTAATTACATTTTTGGAGAAAAAAAAACATGGGGTGATTATAGATTACTTTGAGCCAATGGACATAGAGGATCCTTTCTGAATTGGCCTTTTAAAATCCAGTGATTGATTTTTTTTAGTTGAATTGTTTTAAAAACAACGCAACATTCATTCTTTTTCATAGTTGTCAAATCAACTCAGTATCAGATATCACAGCATCATAGAATTTACAGTGCAGAAGGAGGCCATTCGGCCCATCGAGTCTGCACCAGCTCTTGGAAAGAGCACTCTACTTAAACCTACACCTCTACCCTATCCCCGTAACCCCGCCTAACCTTTTTGGACACTACGGGCAATTTAGCATGGCCAATCCACCTAACCTGAACATCTTTGGACTGTGGGAGGAAACCGGAGCACCCGGAGGAAACCCACGCACACACAGGGAGAACATGCAGACTCCGCAGAGACAGTGACTCAAGACTGGAATCGAACCTGGAACCCTGGAGCTGTGAAGCTAACCACTGTGCTACCGTGCCACCCACAAACATCTCCCCGTAGGGGAATTGAACCCCGGTCTCCCACGTGACAGGCGGGGATACTAACCACGATACTAATGAGGAACAGATAGTTAGCACTATTTATTATCCCATAGTCAGATCACCAAACACTGCCCACAGCAAACGGCCATGGTTATGCAACATTTTGCATCTCATTCCGGTATTGGAAACACCAGGAATGAAGAGGAGAGTTAGCTACTTTGTTGGTATATGTATTTACTTGGTGCTAGTTAAGTCTTTCTTTCTGTCTCCCACATTCCTGCAGCAGATGGTATGTTAATGAAAGTGCTTTGATAAATAAAAGATAAATCATGCAGAGCATTGGAATATGCTAAGTATCTCCGCATGTCTGGCTTTCTAAATAACTTTTGAATTACCATTTAAAATTTCATATTCTATTCAACATAAGGTACATTTTCAGTTGAAACAAAGAAGGGAATGCAAAAAGGCCTTTTGAACAAAACAGAAAATTCCATAAATGTTCCCTCTGCCTCCTCCAGATAAACAATATCTATCCTTACATCTCCCCCCTTTCCAGTCTGTTAATTCTACTTCTTGGTGTTTAATTGTGTGCAGGTGATGGGCATTAGGGAGGATTTACTTGAGCCCCTAAAATAGACAGAGCAACAGCACTGGCCAAGGCTTTACATACGAGAATATGAATTGGGAGTAGGCCACTCGGACACTCCAGGCTTCTCCGCCATTCAATAAGATCATCTTAGCTGATCTAATTGTAACCTCAGCCCCACATTCCTGTTTACCCCGGTAACCTTTTACCCCTTTGTTAATCGAGAATGTATCGAGCTCTGCCTTAATAAAATATCCAAAGATTCTGCTCCCACTGCCTTTTGAGGAAGAGAGTTCCAGAAATCATGACTCAGAGAAAAATAGTCTTGTCATCTCTGTCTTTAAAATGAAATGAAAATCGCTTATTGTCACGAGTAGGCTTCAATGAAGTTACTGTGAAAAGCCCCTAGTCGCCACATTCCAGCGCCTGTCCGGGGAGGCTGGTACGGGATTTGAACCGTGCTGCTGGCCTGCTTGGTCTGCTTTAAAAGCCAGCGATTTAGCTCAAGTGAGCTAAACCAGCCCCTATCGCTTATTGTCACGAGTAGGCTTCAAATGAAGTTACTGTGAAAATCCCCTAGGTTAATCAACAACCCCTTATTTTTAAACAATGACCCCTAGTTCTAGATTCTCCAACAACAAGAAACATCTTCTCCACATACCCCTGTCAATATCCCTCAGGGTCTTAAAGGTTTTGACTTTGTGGAAGATGATTCTTGGATAGGGTGTGTAGATAGTCTGGGTCACGTTGGCATCAAAAAGGAGGAGGTATTGGTATCATTATAGGAAGGATGTGGAAACATTGGAAAGGGTGCAAAGGAGATTTACCAGGATGCTGCCTGGATTGGAGGGTAGGTCTTATGAGGAAAGGTTGAAGGGGGTAGGGCTTTTCTCATTGGAGCGAAGGAGAATGGGAGGTGACTTAATTGAGGTGTACAAGATGATGAGAGGGATAGGTAGATCCCTGTAGTACACCGCTGGTGACTGGGCTCCAGGGTGAAAATTTACCATCTACCACCACCCTCTGTCTTCTACATGATAGCCAATTACTTATCCAATCGGCCAAATTTCCCTCTAATCCATGCCTCCTTACTTTCCGCATGAGCCGACCATAGGGCACCTTATAAAACGCCTTACTAAAATCCATGTGTACGACATAAACTGCTCTACCTTCATCTATGTACTTAATTACCTCCTCAAAGAATACAATAGTGTTGAGGATTGTCAGAGGATACAGCAGGACATGGGCAGAGAAATGGCGAATGGAGTTTAATCTGGATAAATGTGAGGTAATGCATTTTGGTAGGTCTACCATAGAGGGGAAATATACCGTAAATGGCAAAACTCTTAGGAATATAGAAAGTCAGAGAGATCTGGGTCCACCGATCTTTAAAAGCGGCAACACAAGTGGACAAGTTAGTCAAGGAAGCATACGGAATGCTTGCCTTCATTGGACGGGGCATCGAGTATCAAAAACTGGAAAGTCATGCGATAGTTGAATAGGACCTTGGTAAGGCCGCACTTGGGATATTGCGCACATTTCTGGTCGCCACACTATCAGCAGGATGTGGAGACTTTGGAGAGGGTGCAGAGGAGGTTTACCAGGATGTTGTCTGGTCTGGAGGGGGTTGGCTATGTGCAGATGCCTCTTGAACGGCGTTAATATATCTGAATGACAACTCATTCTTCCAGCGGAGCGGGCAGAGAGGGGAGCGATATTTGGAGGGGCGAGCTCGAAGGGAACCTGAGTTTTTGATTTTTCACTTACTTTTTCAGAGATTTTTTTTTCTCAGACAGCAGGAAACTGGAAGTCAGCCGTGGGGAGACCTGGGAAGGTTTGTATTACCCAATAAATCTGAATGGTGAGAAAACCCGAGACACTACATGTGTAGTGTCTCCCACCCTCCCTCCTCCTCCAACCTCACAAAAAAGACTCAGTGCTGTGAGCAGGTAAGCTATTTACTTTTTTTGTGGCAGCTAGGGCAGTGGAATGTTCCACCTGCAGAATGTTCGAGGAAAAGGAGACCACCGGTGTACTTGCTGACTTCACCTGCAGGAAGTGCAGCCATCTCCAGCTCCTCACAGACCGTGTTGGGGAACTGGAGCTGGAGCTGGATGAACTGAGGATCACCCAGGAAGCTGAGGGGGTGACAGATAGAAGCTACAGGGACATAGTTACACCTAAGAACAAAGGTAGCTGGGTAGACAGTTAGAGGTGGGAAGAGGAGGAAGCAGTCAGTGCAGGGATCCCCACTGTGGTTGTTCCTCTCGACAATAAGTATACCGCTTTGGATACTGTTTAGGGGATTACCCAGCAGGGGTCGGCTGCAGTGACCAGGTCTCTGGCACGAGGTCCGGCTCTGGGGCTCAGAAGGGAAGGGGGGAGGTTAGGAGAGCACTAGTTATAGGGGAACAAATATTTAGAGGTACAGACAGGTGGTTCTGTGGGCACGGGCGAGACTCTCGGATGGTTTGTTGCCTCCAGGGTGCCAGGATCCATGATATCTCGGATCGTGTCTTCAGGATCCTTAAGGGGGAGGGTGAGCAGCCAGAAGTCGTGGTGCACATTGGTACCAACGACGTAGGTAGGAAAAGGGTGTAGATGTAATAAACGAGTTTCGCGAGTTAGGCTGGAAGTTAAAAGCCAGGACAGAGTTGTCATCTCTGGTTTGTTGCCTGTGCCACGTGATAGCGAGGCTAGGAATAGGGATAGAGTGCAGTTGAACACGTGGCTGCAGGAATGGTGTAGGAGGGAGGGCTTCATGTAAATGGAGCACATTCTGGGGAATGTGGGACCTGTACAAGCAGGAGGGGTTGCATCCGAGCCAGAGGGGCACCAATATTCTGGGAGGGAGGTTTTCTAGTACTCTTTGGGAGGGTTAAACTAATTTGGCAGGGGAATGGGAACCGGATTTGTAGTACAGCAACTAAGGTAGCCGATATTCAGGACGTCAAAACGTGTAGTGAGGCAGTGGGGAAGGTAACACTGACAAAGGAGAGTACTTGCAGGCACGGAGATGGGTTGAAGTGTGTATACTTCAACGCAAGAAGCATCAGGAATAACGTGGGTGAACTTAAGGCATGGATCGGTACTTGGGACTACGATGTGGTGGCCATCACGGAAACTTGGATAGAAGAGGGGCAGTTGTTGGAGGTTCCTGGTTATAGATGTTTCAATAAGATTAGGGAGGGTAGTAAAAGAGGTGGGGGGTGGCATTGTTAATTAGAGATAGTATAATAGCTGCAGAAAGACAGTTCGAGGAGGATCTGCCTACTGAGGTAGTTGGGAGTTTTCTATAGGCCCTCCAATAGCAGCAGAGATGTGGAGAAACAGATTGGGAAACAGATTTTGGAAAGGTGCAGAAGTCACAGAGTAGTAGTCATGGGTGACTTCAACCCCAAATATTGAGTGGAAACTCTTCAGATCAAATAGTTTAGATGGGGTGGTGTTTGTGCAGTGTGTCCAAGACGCTTTTCAACTAGTTTAGCACAGTGGGCTAAATAGCTGGCTTGCAATGCAGAACAATGCCAGCAACGTGGGGTCAATTTCCGTACTGGCCTCCCCGAACAGGCGCCGGAATGTGGCGACTAGGGGCTTTTCACAGTAACTTCACTGAAGCCTACTTGTAACAATAAGCCATTATTATTATTAACACAGTATGTAGATTATCCGACCAGAGGGGAGGCCATATTGGATTTGGTACTTGGTAATGAACCAGGGCAAGTGATAGATTTGTTAGTGGGGGATCATTTTGGAGATAGTGACCACAATTCTTTGACTTTCACTTTAATAATGGAGAGGGACAGGTGCGTGCAACAGGGCAAGGTTTACAATTGGGGGAAGGGATATACGATGCTGTCAGACAAGAACTGAAGTGCATAAGTTGGGAACATAGGCTGTCAGGGAAGGACACAATTGAAATGTGGAACTTGTTCAAGGAACAGATACTACGTGTCCTTGATATGTATGTCCCTGTCAGGCAGGATGTGGAGATGCCAGCGTTGGACTGGGGTGAGCACAGTAAGAAGTCTTACAACACCAGGTTAAAGTCCAACATGTTTGTTTCAAGCACTAGCTTTCGGAGCACTGATCCTTCCTCAGGTGAGGAAGCAGTGCTCCGAAAGCTGGTGTTTGAAACAAACCTGTCAGGCAGGGAAGAGATGGTCGAGTGAGGGAACCATGGTTGACAAGAGACGTTGAATGTGTTCTTAATAGGAAAAAGGAGATTTATGTAAGGCTGAGGAAACAAGGTTCAGACAGGGATACAAGATAGCCATTAGGGAACTGAAGAAAGGGATTAGGAGAGCTAAGAAAGGGCATGAAAACCTTTGGCGGGTAGGATCAAAGAAAACCCCAAGGCCTTTTACACATATGTGAGAAATATGAGAATGACTAGAGCGAGGGCAGATCCGACCAAGGACAGTAGCGGGAGATTGTGTATTGAGTCTGAAGAGATAGGAGAGGTCTTGAACGAGTACTTTTCTTCAGTATTTACGAATGAGAGGGGCCATATTGTTGGAGAGGACAGTGTGAAACAGACTGGTAAGCTTGAGGAGATACTTGTTAGAAAGGAAGATGTGTTGGGTATTTTGAAAACCCTGAGAATAAACAAGTCCCCCAGGCCTTACGGGATATATCCAAGGATTCTATGGGAAGCAAGAAATGAAATAGCAGAGCCGTTGGCAATGATCTTTTCACCTTCACTGTCAACAGGGGTGGTACCAGAGGATTGGTGAGTGGCGAATGCCGTGCCCCTGTTCAAAAAAGGGAATAGGGATAACCCTGGGAATTACAGGCCAGTTAGTCTTACTTCGGTGGCAGACAAAGTAATGGAAAGGGTACTGAGGGATAGGATTTCTGAGCATCTGGAAAGACACTGCTTGATTAGGGATAGTCAGCACGCATTTGTGAGGGGTAGGTTTTCCCTCAAGTCTTATTGAATTCTTTAAGGATGTGACCAAGCATGTGGATGAAGGTAAAGCAGTGGATGTAGTGTACATGGATTTTAGTAAGGCATTTGATAAGGTTCCCATGGTAGGCTTATGCAGAAAGTAAGGAGACATGGGATAGTGGAAAATCTGGCCAGTTGGATAACAAACTGGCTAACTGATAGAAGTCAGAGAGTGGTGGTGGATGGCAAATATTGAGCCTGGAGCCCAGTTACCAGTGGCGTACCGCAGGGATCAGTTCTGGGTCCTCTGCTGTTTGTGATTTTCATTAATGACTTGGATGAGGGAGTTGAAGGGTGGGTCAGTAAATTTGTAGACGATACAAAGATTGGTGGAGTTGTAGATAGTGAGGAGGGCTGTTGTCGGCTGCAAAGAGACATAGATAGAATGCAGAGTTGAGCTGAGAAGTGGCAGATGGAGTTTAACCCTGAAACTGAGGTTGTCCATTTTGGAAGGACAAATATGAATGCGGAATACAGGGTTAACGGTAGGGATCTTGGGGTCCATGTTCATAGATCTTTCAAAGTTGCCACTCATATGGATAGAGCTGTGAAGAAGGCCTATGGTGGGCCAGCGTTCATTGGCAGAGGGATTAAATTTAAGAGCCCTGAGGTGAGGATGCAGCTGTACAAAACCTTGGTAAGAACAAAGAACCAACAAAAGTACAGCACAGGAACAGGCCCATCGGCCCTCCAAGCCCGGGCCGACCATGCTGCCCGACTAAACTACAATCTTCTACATTTCTTGGGTCCGTATCCCTCTATTCCCATCCTATTCATGTATTTGTCAAGATGCCCCTTAAATGTCACTATCGTCTCTACTTCCACCACCTCCTCCAGCGAGTTCCAGGCACCCACTACCCTCTGTGTAAAAAAACTTGCCTCTTACATCTATTCTAAACCTTGCCCTGCACACCATAAACCTATGCCCTCTAGTAATTGACCCCTCTACTCTGGGGAAAAGCCTCTGACTTACCACTCTGTCTATGCCCCTCATAATTTTGTAGACCTCTATCAGGTTGCCCCTCAACCTCCGTCGTTCCAGTGAGAACAAACCGAGTTTATTCAACCGCTCCTCATAGCTAATGCCCTCTATACCAGGCAACATCCTGGTAAATCTCTTCTGCACCCTCTCTAAAGCCTCCACATCCTTCTGGTAGTATGGCGACCAGAATTGAACACTATACTCCAAGTGTGGCCCAACTAAGGTTCTATACAGCTGCAACATGACTTGTCAATTCTTATACTCAATGCCTCGGCCAATGAAGGCAAGCATGCCGTATGCCTTCTTGACTACCTTCTCCACCTGTGTTTCCCCTTTCAGTGACCTGTGGACCTGTGCACCTAGATCTCTCTGATTTTCAATACTCTTGAGGGTTCTACCATTCACTGTATATTCCCTAACTGTATTAGACCTTCCAAAATGCATTACCTCACATTTGTCCGGATTAAACTCCATGTGCCATCTCTCCGCCCAAGTCTCCAAACAATCTAAATCCTGCTGTATCCTCTGACAGTCCTCCTCGCTATCCACAATTCCACCAACCTTTGTGTGGTCTGCAAACTTACTAATCAGACTGCAATCTTATGAATAAGGCCACATTTGGAGTACTGTGTGCAGTCCTGGTCGCCTCATTTTAGGAAGCATGTTGAAGCTTTGGAAAAGGTGCAAAGGAGATTTACCAGGATGTTGCCTGGAATGGAGAGTAGGTCTTACGAGGAAAGGTGGAGGGTGCTAGGCCTTTTCTCATTAGAACGGAGAAGGATGAGGGGAGACTTGATAGAAGTTTATAAGATGATCAGGGGAATAGATAGACAGTCAGAGACTTTTTCCCCAGGTAGAACAAACCCGGGGATACAAATTTATTTTTTTTATATTTGCTTTTATTCAAAATTTTTACAAAGTTTTACAAACCACTACAGAAAGAAAACAACAGAAACATAATAATAAAGAAAAGCGAATTAACAACTTAACAAACAAGGTTGGGTATCTGCCCTTTACAAGTGAAATCTATCCACCACCCATACCGCCCCCCCCCCCCCCACCTTCCCCCCCTCCCCTCTTGTTTGCTGCTGCTGTTGACCTCCAATTAACGTTCCACGAGAAAGTCAAGGAACGGTTGCCACCGCCTGGAGAACCCCTGCAAGGACCCTCGCAAGGCAAACTTTATCCTCTCCAAACTTAAAAACCCAGCCATGTCACTGACCCAAGTCTCCATACTCGGGGGTTTCGCGTCCCTTCACATTAACAAGAGCCGTCTCCAGGGTACCAAGGAGACAAAGACCAAGACTCCGGCCTCTTTCGACTCCTGCACTCCCAGATCTTCTGACACCCCAAATATCGCTATCCCCCAGCTCGACTTTACCCGAGTGTCCAAGACCTTGCTAGTCTGAGGGTGCTGGAAGAGAAATTCAGGTTGCCCCCAGGGAATACCTTTGGGTACATGCAGGTCCGTGCTTTCGTGAAGAAGCAGGTGGGGGAATTTCCGCTGCTACCTGCCCGTAGGATACAGGACAGGGTGGTCTCGGGCATGTGGGTAGGGGACGGAAAGCCTCTCCAAAATTCCGTAAGAGCCGGGCATGCCCAGAACATATGGACAGGGTTAGCTGGGCTCCATGAACTCCTCACACACCTGTCCTCCACCCCAAAGAACTTGCTCATTCTCTCCACTGTCATATGCGCCCTGTGCACCACCTTAAACTGAATCAGGCTAAGCCTGGCACAAGATGAGGAGGAATTCACCCTGCCCAGGGCGTCAGCCCACACGCCCTCATCCAGCTCCTCGCCCAGCTCCTCCTCCCACTTGCCCTTCAGCTCTTCCACCGAGGCCTCCTCCGCCTCCTGCAGCTCCTGGTATATGTCCGATACCTTTCCGTCCCCTATCCACATGCCCCGGACCACCCTGTCCTGTATCCTATGGGCAGGTAGCAGCAGAAATTCCCCCACCTGCTTCTTCATGAAAGCCCAGACCTGCATGTACCCAAAGATATTCCCTGGGGGCAACCTGAATTTCTCTTCCAGCGCCCTCAGACTAGCAAAAGTCCCATCAATGAACCAGTCCCCCATCCTTTAAATACCCGCTCTGTGCCAGCTTAGAAACTCCCCCCCCCCCGTCTATTCTACGTATCAGGGTCCAGACTGAGGCCCCTACCTCCCCCTGTGCCTTCTCCACTGACCCCAGATCCTCAATGTCGCCATCACCACCGGGCTCGTGGTGTACCGTGTCGGAGGGAGCGACAGCGATGCCGTTATCAATGCTCCCTGACTAGTATCACTGCAAGACGCCGCCTCCAGCCGTTTCCACACCGCCCCCCTCCCTCCCTCTACTACCCACTTCAGAATCATGGATATATTCGCTGCCCAATAATAGCTGCAGAAGTTCGGCAACGCCAGCCCACCCCCACCCCGACTGTGCTCTAAGAACAGTCTCTTAACACGCGGAGTCTTGTTTGCCCACACAAATCCCGTAATAATCCTGTTCACCCGCTTGAAGAAGGACTTGGGGATGAGGATGGGAAGGCACTGGAAGATGAACAAGAACCTGGGGAGGACCGTCATAGAACATAGAACATAGAACAGTACAGCACAGAACAGGCCCTTCGGCCCTCGATGTTGTGCCGAACAATGATCACCCTACTTAAACCCACGTAACCCGTATACCCATAACCCAACAATCCCCCCATTAACCTTACACTACGGGCAATTTAGCATGGCCAATCCACCTAACCCGCACATCTTTGGACTGTGGGAGGAAACCGGAGCACCCGGAGGAAACCCACGCACACACGGGGAGGACGTGCAGACTCCACAAAGACAGTGACCCAGCCGGGAATCAAACCTGGGACCCTGGAGCTGTGAAGCATTGATGCTAACCACCATGCTACCGTGAGGCCCCATCTTCACGGACTGCACCCTGCCCGCCAGGGAAAGCGGCAGCATGTCCCACCTCTTAAAGTCCTCCTCCATCTGATCCACCAGCCACATTAGGTTGAGCTTGTGTAGGGCGTCCCAACTCTTAGCCACCTGAATGCCCAAATAGAGAAAGCTCCTCTCCACCATCTTAAGCGGTAGCTCTCCCAGTCTCTTTTCCTGGCCCCTCACATGTATCCCAAAAAGCTCGCTTTTCCTGACATTCAACTTATACCCCGAAACCTTTAATGATCTGCATGACCTCCCCCATCCCCTCCACCGGATCCAAAATGTACAGGAGCAGGTCATCCGCATACAGTGAAACCCGATGCTCCTCCACCTCCCAAACCAGTTTCTAGACTCCCTCAATGCCATGGCCAGCGGCTCAATTGCCAAGGCAAACAGCAGGGGGGACAGGGGGCACCCCTGCCTCGTCCCTCGATGCAGCCGAAAGTACTCCGACCGCCGCCTGTTCGTCGACACACTCGCTACATGGGGCCTGAAACAATAATTTGACCCACCCTATGAATTCCTCGCCAAATCCAAATCTGCCTAACACTTCCCACAGGTACTCCCACTCCACCCGATCGAAGGCTTTTTCCGTGTCCATTGCCACCACCACCTCTGCTTCCCCTCCCTCTGAGGGCATCATAATCACATTCAGGACCCTCCGCACATTCGTGTTCAGCTTCCTGCCCTTCACAAACCCCGTCTGATCCTCAGTGATCACTCCCGGGACACAGTCCTCAATTCTGGTGGCCAGGATCTTGGCCAACAGTTTGGAATCTACATTAAGGAGCGATATCGGCTTGGAGGAGACACGTTGCAACGGGTCCTTATCTCGGCTAAGGATGAGCGAGATCAGAGCCTGCGACATCGTCGGGGGAAGGGTTCCCCTTTCCTTAGCCTCGTTGAAGATTCTCAACAATAATGGGCCCCAACAGCTCTGAGAATTTCCTGTAAAATTCTACGGGATATCCGTCCGGTCCCGAGGCCTTGCCCAACTGCATACCCTCCAACCCCTTAACCAATTCCTCCATCTCAATCAGGGCCCCCAATCACTCTACCTGCCCCTCCTCCACCTTAGGGACCTCAGTTGGTCCAGGAATCGCTTCATCCCCCTCCCCCCGCCCCCTCCGGGGGTTCTGACTCATACAGTTTACCATAAAAGTTTGAAGACCTCGTTGATCCTTGCTGAGCTCAGCACCGTGTCCCCCCCCCCCCCCCCCCCCCCCCCCCCCCCCCCCCCCCCCCCCGTCCCTAATTCCCCCAATTTCCTTGGCCGCCTCTCTCTTCCGCAGTTGGTGCGCCAGCATCCTGCTTGCCTTCTCCTTATACGCGTACACTGCTCCTTGTACCTTCCTCAACTGAGCCTCTGCCTTCCCTGTGGTAAGCAAGTCAAACTCCACCTGCAGACTCCGGCGCTCTTTTAACAACCCCTCCTCGGGGGATTCCGCATACCTTCTGTCCACTCTAAGCATCTCCCCCACTAACCTCTCCCTCTCCATCCTATCCCTCTTCTCTCTGGAGGCCGATAGAGATTAGCTCCCCCCTGTTAACTGCCTTCAGCGCCTCCCAGACCACACACACTGAAACCTCCCCAGTATCTTTGGTCTCCACATAGCTTTGGATACTCCTCCGAATCCGCCCACAGACCTCCTCATCCGCCAATAGTCCTACGTCCAGTCTCCACAGAGGGCGTTGGCCTCTCTCCTCCTCCAGCCCCAACTCCACCCAGTGCGGGGCATGGTCCGAGATCGCAATGGCTGAGTACTCTACCCCCTCCATTCTCAGGATTAGCTCCCTACTCACCACAAAAAAGTCAATCCACAAGTACGCCTTGTGCACATGGAAGAAGAAAGAAAACTTCTTTGCCCTTGGCCTAGCGAATCTCCACTGGTCCACTCCCCCCATTTGGTCCATGAACCCCCTCAGGACCTTGGCCGCTGCCGGCCTCTTACCCGATCTAGACCTAGACCGGTCCAGTGCCGGGTCCAGGACCGTATTGAAGTCCCCCCTGTTACCAGACTGCTTGACTCCAAATCCGGAATCCTACTCAACATCTGCTTCATGAACCCTGCATCGTCCCAGTTCGGAGCATACACATTCACTAGCACCACCCGGGCCCCCTACAACTTGCCACTTTATCTACCCCCTTTATCCGGCACAATACCCCCAGCCTCAAATGCCACCCGCTTGCTCACCAAGATTGCGACCACCCCTGGTCTTCGCATCCAGCCCTGAGTGAAAAACCTGTCCCACCCATCCCTTCCTCAGCCTGGCTTGATCCACGATCTTCAGGTGTGTTTCCTGTAACATGGCTACGTCTGCCTTCAGCCCCTTTAAGTGCGAAAACACACGGGCCCTCTTGACCGGAGCATTCAAGCCTCTAACGTTCCACGTGATCAGCCAGATCGGAGGGCTACCCCACCCCCCGATCCCCCGGCCGACTAGCCATCTCCTTCACCTCAGAGCTCAGCAATCTCTCACCATTTCAATAATAAGGTCCTTTTTTATTCTTCCTGCCAAACTGGACAATTTCACATTTGCCTTCTGTGCTCAGTGAGCACCATGGGTTTGGGAAGTCTCATTAACCTCTTTTAATCACATTTGAGTTTGATTTTCAAGTTTCCTTTACCATTTGCTTTTGTTTGATGCAGTATCCCTTTAAGGGGGCTGATCTTTTAATTTGTCCCTCAGTTTGTTTCATTTAGTTTAATTGGTTATTCATTTAGTTTAGTTTAATTGGTTATATTCAAAAGAGTAAATAGACACAGATGGTTACTGGGTTGGGAGAATCACCGGTGGGCGGCGTGAATCCCACCCCGCCACTCTGACGCCGGCTGCCGAGTTCTCGCACTTGGCATTGGTTGTTTGAGGGGTAGAGGATAAGTCCAAGTGGTGTGGGAGGGCCCAGCGAATCATGTGCATACATTCTGGGCATGTCCTGAGATGGTAAACTTGGTTAGCACTGGGACTGCAGAGCTGAGGACCCGGGTTCGAATCCCAGCCCTGGGTCACTGTCCATGTGGAGTTTGCACATTCTCCCCCATCCCTGCGTGTGTTTCACCCCCACAACCCAAAAGTGTGCTGGTTAGGTGGATTGGCCATGCTAAATTGCCCCTTAATTGGAAAAGAAAAATAAATGGCTACTCTAAATTTATTTTTTAAAAAGCTGGTAAACCTCTGGGGCTCTTTCTGGGGCACCCTGTTGGCGATCTTACAAATGGGATTCGAGCCTGGTCCCTGAGAGGCCATTTTCAGGGTGGCAGACCAGCCGGAACTGCAGGTGGGGGCAGGGCAGATGTTTTAGCCGCCGCTTCACTGATCACTTGCAGGTGGATTCCGTTGGGAGCGGAGATCAGTACTTCAATGTGGCTGGGGGATCTCATGGAGTTTTTGTGCCTTGAGAAAATCAAATATACGTTGAGAGGCTCATTTGGGAGGTTTTACACAAGATGGCAGCCATTTACCACATATTTCAAGAAACTGGTCACCGCCAGTTGTTAGTGGGGCTGGGGTGCTGGGGGGTTATTTTTTCTTTTGGGGTGTTTATTGGTTTTGTATATATCTAAAAATGTTCAAGAAAAATATTTTTGAAATAATCATTCCATTTACCTTCCTGATCATTTATTCTATCGAACCACTGACTTTTTGTGATTCATGTATCAGAACATGCAAAACTCTCTCTCAGAACTTTTTTTTTGCAAAAATATACTTTATTCAAAAAAACATCTGAAAGAACAATAAAAATATTTCAAAATGGTCATCACACAAAGTGCAATAATATTTGGGTTTTCTACACACATCATGTTGTATTCTGAGGTCCTTCGATACAAAGAAACATTAGTCATTGCAAATGGTACAAAGACATTTAAGTTGTCTACCTAGATTGAGTTGCACTCTGAGGTGCTTCAATACGTTGTGATACATGTAATAGTCACCGTACACATTCAATTTACACACCTCCTCCTCCCCCCAGCCTTCCCAATCTCTCCCCCAACACCCCCCCCCTACACCTGTCGTGTTAGGTGCACTGGTCTAACACTGGCTGCAACTGGATGCAGCTTAGATCAGAAAGATACTCCAGACCTTGAAGTTAGTTCAATCAGGTTTATTGAACTAATAGCACATTTCTGTGAGTTTGACTCTCTGCTAACTTAAGTGTGGTTACTCTGTCTGACTGAACCAGACGAGCTCTTCCATGTGGTGGAAGTGTGAGATTGTAACAACACCCTTGACGGACTCTCGAGATGTTCGCGGAGTGTGAGTGCCTCGTGTCTTTTATCGTCAGATCCCACCCCTGAGTGTCCTGCCTGCTTATTGGTCATGTCCTGTGCTCTGTGTCCATTAGCTGCTTGTCTGTGTATCATTATGTGTATGCCTGCATATCATGACATCTCCCCTTTATTTATGTTTGGATGACATATGTGAGCGTATTTACAAGAATAGGCCAATATTAGCATGTATGCATGCAGTGGATGTGAACATATGTACATGTGAAAACAGTGAGAACATAGCAAACAGAACAAAAGTTCATAAGTCCAGTCTCTGTAGCTTGCGTCTGATCCTGGTCGACTGCCGGAGAGGTGGTGGTGGGGACGACAGCGCCTTGATGGGCGGGATTGAAGCCTGACTGGTGGCCTCGTGAGTCGAGGTATCAGGAGGTGGCAAAACAACAGAAGGAAACGGAGAAGAATGTGGTTGCGGGCAGGCAACTTTGCGCAGTGCCCGTCTGTTTCGTCGCACAACAGGACCATCAGCCGGACGTACAACATACGAGCGGGGGGGGGGGGGGGGGGGCGGAGCCTTTCGAACAACGACAGCTGGAGCTGACCAGCCTCCATCAGGGATCTTGACCCGAACAGTATCTGACGGGGACAACACGGACAAATCGATGGCATGAGCATCATAGCCCTGTTTTTCTGGTCTCGGAGTTGCTGCGCCTTCTGCAGCACCGGGAGGTGATCCAGGTTGGGCACGTGTATGGCTGGAAGTGTCGTCCACAGGTCCCTGTTCATCATGAATTGAGCTGGCGACATGCCATTGGACAGTGGGGCCGCCCTGTACGCAATCAGCGCAAGGTGAATGTCACACGCAGAATCCGCGGCCTTGCAGATGAGCTGCTTCACTATGTGCACACCTTTCTCAACTTTTCCGTTTGACAGCGGACAGTGTGGGCTGGAAGTGACGTGTTTGAACTGAAACGACTGGGCAAACAGAGACCATTCATGGCTGCTGAAGCACGGGCCATTATCACTCATGACAGTGAGTGGGATACCATGCCTGGAGAACGTCTCCTTACAGGCCTTGATGACGCTCCGAGATGTGAGGTCTGAGAGCTTCACGACTTCAGGGTAATTGGAAAAGTAATCAATGATTAACACGTAATCATGACCATTTGCATGAAAGAGGTCGATGCCAACCTTGGACCATGGAGAGGTTTTGATTTCATGCTGCTGGAGCGTCTCCTTACTCTGCCTGGCTGGAAGCGTTGACAGGTCGCACAGTTAAGGACCATGTTTGCGATGTCCTGGCTGATCCCGGGCCAGTAGACAGCCTGTCTGGCTCTGCGTCTGCACTTTTCCACACCCAGGTGGCCCTCATGGATTTGACGGAGCACCAAGCTCTGGAGACTGTGTGGAATTATAATCCAGTCCAGTTTGAGGAGGATACCATCAACCACCATCAGTTCGTCCTTTACATTGAAAAATTGAGGGCACTGCCCTTTTTGCCAGCCATTGGCTAGGTGTTGCATAACACGCTGCAAGAGGGGGTCTTTGGCTGTCTCCTCACGGATACGAATCACCTTCTCATCAGATGCCGAGAGGGTGCTAGCACACAGCTGCACCTGGGACTCAACCTGTGACTCAATTTGCCGGATGACGTTCAGTGGTTCACTGGGCACGGTGATGGAGCGGGACAGTGTATCGTCAATGATGAGCTCCTTGCCAGGCGTGTAGACCAGGTCAAAGTTATACCTTCTGAGTTTGAGGAGGATGCGCTGCAACCGAGTCGTCATGTCATTAATATCCTTGTGGATAATGGGCTTTACACAGTAACTTCATTGAAGCCTACTTGTGACAATAAGCGATTTTCATTTTTTCATTCAAAATGTGGACCAGGGGCCTGTGATCCGTCTCGACTGTGGCTGTCGGCAGGCCGTAGACATAGTCGTGAAACTTGAGAATGCCAGTGAGAAGGCCCAGGCATCTCTTCTTGATTTGTGCGTAACACCCGTGACTGACTCTCGCTGTTCATCAGTGGAAAGAGGTGGAGTGTGAGTGCCTCGTGTCTTTTATAGTCAGATCCCACCGCTGAGTGTCCTGCCAGCTCATTGGTCATGTCCTGTACTCTGTGTCCATTAGCTACTTGTCTGTATATCATTGTGTGTGTGTGTGTGCCTGCATATCATGACAACACCCATAGCCTTTCTAATTTCTCCCCCAACATCCCCCTACTCCACCAGCCTTTCCAATCTCTCCTCCCCCTCCCCAACAGCTTCCTATTCCTCACGTCATTCCAATCTCTCTCCCCCTCCTCCTCCTCCCCCCACCCACACCTGCTCCAGCCCCAACCTCCACAATACAGCTTGTGATTTTTAATAGCTTTACATAGTTTAGATAATTACCTTTCTCGAATTAAAGGATCAGATCTCAGGCTCATGTTGTAATCACACCTAAAATGTGCTGCTGTTCCAACATTTCTGAATTGCGAAACAAAGGACAGGTGTTAATACCTGTGGGAAGCACAAATCAAGCTCGGCTATTCACTTTGAAAGAGGGCGGAGTATTTCCAATTCAGGATCGCCACATTCACCACTTCTCCCCCGACATTCACTACTTCTCCCCCCACCTCCCACCCGCAGACCCTGCCTCCACAATCACTCCCTCCTTTCCCTTCCCCCACTGTGATCTGGTGCTACTTGAATTAGTCTCTCCCCCCCCCCACGTCCTTTACGTGCGCGATCTTCAGCTTTCTGCTCACTGGAATCAGCTTAGAACTTATTGGTGGCACAAAGTGGCATATTTCCCATGTGGCTTCATTGTGGGAAAGCGGGAAGCTGCCAATTCAGCATCTCTGCCAGAGCAAATAGTTGAAATTATTCACTCACAATTTGAGAAAACACACTCACAAAGCTGCTTTTCTGAACAACAGCACCAGGTCAGTCCACCCACGTGAAATATTACAGCATTTATTCATCAAGCTCCCACTCCTCCCTCACTGAAACCAACTCTCAAAAACCTTCACGCTATTCTAATTTCCAATGAACAAACTTTTCTCACATGCACACGCAAAATGCCCAACTCACTGCAATCTTGTCACTGAAACTGTAGCGACAGCTATAAATAGAAAATTAATGATTAACTCGCTCACTGTGCACCATTTATTTTCCACCATCCACATGTATAGCTACAAGCAGACAGACTGGCATCTTTCAGATGCCACGAACTGCAGTGGGAAATCATGCCATGTAAATGAGTTCTGTTCCAGCTGCTGCGATTAGATTAAATATACCTGTGTCATGTGCAGGGCAGCTTTGCTATTTTATGTTTTATATTATTTATTTACTCATCTGCTACCATACAAATCCACATGCAAAACATTCAAAGTTATGAAATCGAACCCCTTTGGAAAATCCTGGAGGTTTTTAAAAATTGTTTTGATTTCCCTCCACCTTCCTGGTTCTTCGTGACCAGATTAAAAGGAACACTGTGTCAATGCCACTCCTCCGGTTCACCAGCCAAAAGGTTAAAAGGCTCCAAACTGAAAAAAAATGAAATGAAAATCGCTTATTGTCACGAGTAGGCTTCAATGAAGTTACTGTGAAAAGCCCCTAGTCGCCACATTCCGGCACCTGTTCGGGGAGGCTGGTACAGGAATCGAACCATGCTGCTGGCCTGCTTGGTCTGCTTTAAAAGCCAGCGATTTAGCAGAGTTAGCTAAACCAGCCCCACTCCAGTTCTGATGAAAGTTATTGATCTGATTGCCCGGGATTCTTCCACCCAATCGGAGAGGGGCTGGGGGCGGTAAGAGAACGAGACAATGGCAGCATGGTGAAGGAAACCCGATGTGGTTATGCCACAGGGGAGGTTCCTAGAGGCCAGTGACCAATTAAGCCAATTAATTTACTTAATGACAGACCATTTTACCACACTCTCTTGTGCCAGCAGTCTCTAATAGGTCAGTCAGTCTACCTGACTGACCTTGACACATAAGTACAATTCTTGTTGGCCCTTCAAAAGTGTCTCCTCTCCTCCTCCTGCAGTTTCAGCAACAGCCACCACTCTCAGTTGGGTTAGTGGCATGAGAATAGTGAGTCCGGCCGCAACCGCTGAATTCACCGTCGCAAGTAAAATTGGCATCGCAGTTCTGCCAACCTCTGCAAAGGCTTGGGAGCCACATTTAATACAATGTGGGGCTCACAGTGTGCTGGTAAAATCCGGACTGTTAACTCAATTTCTTCCTCCTTGAACCCTGCCAGGCGTGTTGATGGGTTCTGCCCTTTCTGCTTTTATTTCAGATTTTCACATTCCACTCGACTTTGTTTTTGTGGAGAGATGCAGCAAGGGGTTACATTAAGGAAACAGTTTGGAAAGAGAAACAATTGTCCAAACTATAAGAAATATATAATGTACTGCAACATATGCAAACTGATGTAACGAATAAGGAATTAAACAACTTTTAGTAATGCCACAGATGAAGTCAAACCCAAGTCCTGCCACCCAGAGTGGGAGTTCAGAAGTGAATTCCACCCGTGTGTATCCCTGATAGCAGAGGGCGTTAGAAGGTCAATCTGCAAACATTTCTCTAACCCAACTCCAACCCAAAGGGTTGTGAATCTACGGAATTCCTTGCCCAGTGAAGCAGTTGAGGTTCCTTCATTAAATGTTTTTAATAGTTTTAGATAGTTTTTTGAAGAATAAAGGGATTAAGGGTTATGGTGTTCGGGCCGGAAAGCGGAGCTGAGTCCACAAAAGATCAGCCATGATCTCATTGAATGGCGGAGCAGGCTCGAGGGGCCAGATGGCCTACTCCTGCTCCTAGTTCTTATGTTCTTATTGTCTCCGGGTGCTCTGGTTTCCTCCCACAGACCAAAGATGTGCAGATTAGGTGGATTGGCCATGCTAAATTGACCCTTAGTGTCCAAAAAGGTTAGGTGGGGTTACTGGGTTATGGGGATAGAGTGGATGTGTGGGCTTAAGTAGAGTGCTCTTTCCAAGGGCCAGTGCAGACTCGGCGGGCCGAATGGCCTCATTCTGCACTGCAAATTCTATTATATTGTGTGATTATTCCCCAGCCTTCATGGAAGGAATTGAGAAAAAATCACCTCCTCCGGATTAATCCTGCCAGTTTGATTGGAAGCTTACTGTATCTTGAATATTTTTAATACTGAGTTACATCGATTCTGGATTGGCAAGGGAGTAAGAGGGGATAGGGGGGTAGACCAAAAAGTAGAGTTGAGGCAAAAATCACATCAGCCACGATCCTATAAAATGACAAAGCAGGCTTGAGGGGCCTATTCCTGCTCCTGATTCATATGTTTCAATGTCAGTTAAATAAAGAAAACCTCTTCCCATTACCTGAACCTACAAGGACCAGGGGACACAAATTTAATATTTTGGGCAAGAGACGAAAGGGAAACGTGAGGAGGAACTGTATTCACACAGCGAGTGACAATGACGTGGAACCAGAGTGGTGAAACAAAAAACAAGTGGCAGGATCCTCTGACCCTGGGGTTAAGTGTTGACACCATCATAAACGCTGTCGCGTTTTAGAGGGCGTCAACAGGCCCCTAGGATCAGCGTACCTGCGCCACACAGGGGGCTAGCACGGCACTGGAAAGGCTCACGCTGCTCCAGCTGCCGATACCGGTGTCAGAACGGGCGCATGAGCGCTAATTGCCTTCACCGCGCCGGCCCCGACGGAACATGGCGGAGAGCTACAGGGGTCCGGCGCGGAGGTACATGCCTATGTACCTCCGCGCCACCAGGATAAACCCGCCCACCCACAGGCCCCGATCGCGGGCCAGGCCACCGTGGAGGCCCCCCCCCCACCAGGCCTCCCCCCACAACATGAACACCGAGGTCCCGCCGGGTAGGACCACACGTGAACAGCGCCATGGGACCCGGCCTAACTTGTCGGGCACTCGGCCCATCGCGCGCGGACATAGAGCGGCCCCCAACCGAAGCCACGCCGACTACACCAGCGCCAATTCTCCGGTGACCGGAGAATCGGCGGACCGGCGTCACGTGAGTCACGCTCCCCCCCCCAACACCGCAGCGTCGGAGAATCCCGCCCAAGGATTTCAAAAGGAAATTGGATTAATACTTGAAGGAAATAAACATTTACATATATGGGGCTTAGCTGGAGAATTGAACTTACTGGAGTGGCATGGTAGCTCAGTGGTCAGCACTGCTGCTGCCTCACAACGCCAGGGCTCCAGGTCTGAGTTCAGCCTTTGGTGACCGTCTATGTGGAGTTTGCACGTTCTCCGGTGTCTGCGTGGGTTTCCTCTGGTTTCTTCCCACAGTCCATGTGTAGGTTAGGTGGATAGACCATGATCAATGCACGTTGTTACAGGGATAGGGTAGGGGAGTGGGCCTCTGTCGAGTGCTCTTTCGGAGGGTCGGTGCGATCACGATAGGCTGAATGGTCTCTTGCACTGTAGGGATTCTGTGGATTGCTCAACGGAGGGTCAGCACATACTCGATTGGCCAAGTGGCCTCCTTCTGTGCCCTCTTGACAATGTTTGTTTGTATCCTTTTTTCCATCTTGTTTGTTACATCCTCTGAGAACTCTAATAAATTAGTCAAACACAATTTCTCTTTCACAAAACCATGTTGGCCCTGCTTGATTCGGTTAGGATTTTTTTAATGTCCTTCTATTACCTCCTTAAAAATTGATTCTAGCATTTTCCCCAATGATAGATGTTAGCTAACTGGCCTCGAGTTTCCTGTTTTCTATCTCCTTCCTTGTACAGACAAGTTACATTCGCTGTATTCCAAGCTGTTGGGGCCTTTCCTAATTCAAGGGAAATTTGGAAGATTACAACTAATACATCTACTGTCTCTGCCGATGCTGCTTTTAAGTTCCTAGGTGCAGGTCCCTGACCACCCAGGGGTTTCCAGCGGCCTGGGAGACCCCCGAGGTGCCGTGACGCGTCTTGGCAGCATTGAGAGATTGGCAAGTGGTTGGCAACCTGCAGTCGACAGCTGCTAGCTGAGGCAGTTTCACTGAATTGAAAGGAAGGAGCAGGGCAATCATTTGTTTCGACTTGAGGATCCCTTGAGCAGTTAGTCCTCCTTGTAGGGATTTTGGGATAGCCGGCGTTACGGGGTGGAGGATTATCGTCACCAAAAAATCATAGAATCATAGAATTCACAGTGCAGTAGGCCATTCGGCACATCGGGTCTGCATCGGCAATTGGAAAGAACACCCTACTTAAGCCCACACCTCCACCCTGCCCCCATAACCCAGTAACTCCACCTAACCTTTTTGGACACGATGGGCAATTTAGCATGGCAAATCCACCCAACCTACACAACTTTGGACTGTAGGAGGAAACCGGAGCACCCGGAGGAAACCCATGCAGACACGGAGAGAACGTGCAGATTCCACACAGTGATGAAGCCGGGAATCAAGCTGGGACCCAGGAGCTGTGGAGCCACAGTGCTAACCACTGTGATACCGTGCCACCCTTAATGTTTCTGCAAGCGTGGAAAGAGTAGCCCCAAAAGCAGCATTTGTCATCTGACATGGTGCCCATGTGTTATGGGCATCGTGCATTCTGATGGTAGTTCCCACTGTAATCAAGTAAATCTTTGGGAGAGGGAGAAGCAGGCAAATGGAAACTGACATCCGTTACATCCTGGTCACCTGCAGGGTCAGCCTCATGATGGCAAAGCAGGAGACGGTGCCAGAGGGCATCAGGCACATAGACCGAAGCAGAGATGAGGGTATCCAGTATTATATGTCTTTAAAGGATAGCAGCTGGGCAGCACCTGACGCAGTAGTTAGCACTGCTGCCTCACGGCGCCGAGGTCCCAGGTTCGATCACTGCCCCGGGTCACTGTCCGTGTGGGGTTTGCACATTCTCCGCGTGTTTGCGTGGGTCTCACCCCCACAACTAAAGATGTGCGGGGTAAGGGAATTGGCTACGCTAAATTTCCCCTGAATTGGGCACTTTAATTTTTTTTTTTAAAACACACTACCCACTGCCATCTCAGCACAAGGTCAGCCCGCCGTGAGGTCGTAAAAGCCAGCCCACAGCTGGAAAACAACAACACCTCTGGTGCAGATGGAGTCCCCACTGAAGTACTAAAATAGGGCGGAGAGGAACCCCATGATATAGATGCACCATCTCATCATCCATGTCTGGAAGGAAGAGGGCATGCCAGTAGACCTCAGAGATGTGATAATTGTGACCATCTTCAAGAAAGGGGACAAGTCTGACTGCGGAAATTACAATGGGATTTCCTTTATGTCTGCCACGGGAAAGGTAATCGTGAGAATCCTTCTCAACCTCCTCCTCCCAGTGACCGAAGAACTCCTTCCTGAGTCTCAATGCGACTTCTGTCTGTTAAGAGGCAAAATGGATAGGATCTTCAGCGCGCGACAAAACCAGGAAAAGTGCAGGGAGCAGTTTCAACCACTTTACATGGTCTTCTTTGATTTCACAAAGGCCTTCAACCATGAGGGAGTGTGGAACATCCTCCTCAAATTCAGCTGCCCAGAGAAGTTTGTCACCACTCTCCATCTGCTCCACCATGACATGCAAGCCGTGATCCTCACAAACGGATCCACCACAGACCCAATACGAATGAAAACATGGGTCAGGATGGGCCGCATCATAGCACCAATGCTCTTCTCCCTGAAGCTCCCCTCCGGAAAGCAGCTAAACTGCAGGACAAGTCGGAAACTGTCAACCTCCAACACCTCCAGACCAGAACCGAGACCAACGCAACTTCTATCATCGAGCTGCAGCACACAGATAATGCCTGCGTGTGCGCACACTCAGAGGCCGAACAACAAACCATCTTCACGCATTCACCAGGGCATTATGAGAGAATTGGCCTCAGTCCGAACACCCAGAAAACAAAGGTTCTCTCCAAGCCACTCCTGCCACACAACACTTCCCCCCAAAGACCCACGACGATCCCAGGCCAATATCTCCAGTATTGAGGCACTGGTCACGCTTGACCAGCTGCGATGAGTGGGCCACGTTATCCGAGTGCCCGGCACAAGATTCCCTAAACAAGTGCACTTTACCGAGGTCCGCAACGGCAAGCGATCTCGAGGAGGGCACAGGAACTCCGACAAGGACACTCTGAAAGACTCCTTAAATAAATGTAAACACCCCCCACATGTGCAAATCACTTTCCCTTGAAAGCACAAACTGGGGAAGCATCCGTGAAGGCGCCAACCACCTCAAACATCACCGAGTGGAGCACATGGAGGCCAAGCGTAATGAGCGGAAAGAACTCAGAATCCAAAGCATCTCACCCACCAGCCTCATCAATCGCCACCTGCCCCACCTGTGGCAGAGTCTACTGCTCCAGGATTGGTCCATTCAATCGCCGCAGAACGTCATCCTGCCACCGCCTCCCCTTCCCCGTCTCCTCCCCCGTTAGAGTGGAAGCAAGCCACCTTTGACCTGGAGAGACTGCCAAAGCAGAAAAATATGTTCACATGTGCCTATTCTTATAAAATGAAGATACAACATGCTTGCACAATCTCGCATGAGCAATTGGTGTTTTTATACCATCATAGCACACCCGACACAAGGTGCAGTGTTAACAATTGAGTTACCTGTCAAAGAGGCAGTGTCTCTGAAAAAGTCAGAGGCTTTGACCCCATGCGGCCAGAGCAGCCATCCAGCAATCCACGCATCTCCTCCAAATGAGATTCAAGTGCTTAGATCAATCAGTTGGCAGCCTTCAGTTTGCCCAGCGGTGACCTGCTGGATTGTGATGGTCTGCTACACTTTACACAACCTGCCGTTGCAGAGGGAGGATGGCTGGGGCTGCCAAAGACAAACTGGAATGTGGGACATCCTCAGATGAGGAGGATGATGAGGACGCAGAACAGCGGTCACAATCACACTTGGAGGATGCCAAGATCTCGGGAAGCAGTTATACTCACGCATTTCCACTGGCCCTTAACAATTCAACCTTCTGTCTACATAAAGATCCATCCCGACACCCTGCTGTAAACCCCAACCCCTCGGGAACAAGTACCTGTTGCTTCTGCACTCTGTCAATCATGAACACATAAAGAGACACAGGAGATTGATGGTAGTTATCACACTCAAGCAAACATAATGTAAAATATTTTTGTACAGTTACTTTGGCATCTGTTATTAATGGAATGCACGTGGCACTGGGGTACCGAGAAGTGACCTGGTGTGGGTCAGCAGATCGTGTTCCCCGACCGATTCGCAGTCATTCCTTTCCCAGGAGATGCTGCTGCCTCCACCCATAGGCACCACAAGGTGGGCTCTGCCTCTCCAACATTCATACCATCTAATTTCCCCATTTGCTGCCCCCCAAAGCAGACTGGGGTTTTACACTCCCGTTAGCAGAGTGCAGAAGATTGTTGACCCGAATGTGGCACTGCAGTCAGGTCCTTCCCACAACAGGCAGCACGGTAGCATTGTGGATAGCACAATCGCTTCACAGCTCCAGGGTTCCAGGTTCGATTCCCGGCTGGGTCACTGTCTGTGCGGAGTCTGCACATCCTCCCCGTGTGTGCGTGGGTTTTCTCCGGGTGCTCCGGTTTCCTCCCACAGTCCAAAGATGTGCAGGTTAGGTGGATTGACCATGAGAAATTGCCCTGTGTCCAAAATAGTAAGGTTAAGGGGGGGTTGTTGGCGCCGCACAAAATACGCCGGCACGACTGGCGCCGACTCTCCGCACCTCAGAGAATCGCGCGCTGGCGTCGGACCGGCGTCGCGCAAAAAAATGGCACGGCCGCCAATTTTCCCAGCTGGCGCGGTTTCGGAGAATCCCGCTATCTCTGCATGCTGTGAAGGCTCAGTGATTGTGTATATTCAAGACCAAGATAGAATTCTATACAGTAAAGATACAAAGGGATATGGGGATAGTGCAGGAACGTTCTGTTAATACAGAAGGTCAGCCATGACCTAGTTGAACGATGGAGCAGGCTTGAGGGACTTGAATGGGCGGCATGCCCATTGAGGGGCTGGTTTAGCACAGGGCTAAATCGCTGGCTTTTGAAGTAGACCAAGGCAGGCCAGCAGCACGGTTCAATTCCCGTACCAGCCTCCCTGAACAGGCGCCGGAATGTGGCGACTAGGGGCTTTTCACAGTAACTTCATTTGAAGCCTACTTGTGACAATAAGCGATTTTCATTTCATTTTGTTTCACGGTAGCACAGTGGGTAGTACTGTTGCTCCACAGCGCCAGGTACCCGAGTTCGATTCCCGGCTTGGGTCACTGTCTGTGCGGAGTCTGTACGTTCGCCCCATGGCTGCGTGGGTTTCCTCCGTGTGCTCCGGTTTCCTCCCACAAGTCCTGTTGTTCGGTGAATTGGCAATAGTGTGTTGTCTTGGCCATCTTGCCAGGGAAGGGGGTGCGGTGGTGGGGGGTAGTTCCCCATGGCCTGGAGGACTGGGAGCAGAAGGAGGAAATTAGACCATGCAGAGATTTACTAACTGCTACATGGGAAAGAGCAAGTAGAACCAAGTGACGTCCTTCTTCACTGTGAATGCAGAATATCCCTCCTCCTCTGGGTCTCCTCCACAGGAACTCGAGTGCTGTATCCGAGAACCTATACATTATCTCCCTCAACCCTGATCAAATCCAGAACACATATCAGTTGGAGATGGAGGAAGCCACGTTCACAAAAACAGGATCTAATCCGCACTGGAGTGCTGAATCTGCAGCTTTCCGATGGCTAACTCTGTTAGCAATGAGGAAAAGGACATTGTGTGAAATTCAGACATTCAAAACAGGCTGGTATTAGTTAGATTTTACCCACTGAGCCCTGGTTTCGCCAATGCCTAAAATAACTCTCCAGTATCATGGAGATATCATACATCTTACAATGCCTCACATCACCTTTGGATTCACTGACACAATCTTTGGAATTCTCTATCTTTGCATGCCTCCCTTGTTCATTCACACATTTCTGGTTCAAACCTTTCCTTTACATCAGGTCTTACAGCTTCAAACAGCATTGGTCCCTGATCATCCACACCAACTTGCTATTTCAGCAGCTCTGAAACAGGAGGACAGGAGGGAGCAAGAGAGGGAATGGGGTGGGGGGTTAGGGGGGGAGGGGGGATAGATGTTGTTGAGAATGCCGAGGTAAAGAATGTAGAATCAATTCAGATGCGACCTGCGAGCATTACATTCTCCTTTCACTGTCACTCATGAAGGGAAAGCAAAAGGGTAGAAAAAGCCAGTGAGAAATGTGGGGATCGATTCACCGCTTCCAGACGCTAAAATTGGGTTCGGCGACTGGGCGGAGAATCAGTTTTGGCGCCAGAATTGGGAGCGGCGGCAGTTTTTTAATTCTCTGCCGGCTGAAAATCGGCATACTCGAGGGGTACGCTGCATCGAATATCCAGCGCCTCAGGCCATTGCCTGAGGCCCGCCGCCGATACTCCGTTGCCGACCGGCTGAATTCCCGGCGGCGTGGGATACGCGAGCTCACACCGTGCGGGATCAACGCGTGGCGGCTGCGGGCTCAGTCCGGCGCTCGCACAGTCGGGGGAGGGCCAATCGGTGGGCGGGGGGGCTTCATTCAGGGCTGGGGCAATGTGGGTGGGCGGTCTGGGGCTCGCGAGCGGTCGGAGGGAGGCACTACTTTGGCGGTCCAGGTCAGCGGGCTGAGTCCGCCATGGAGCACAGCATGGCTGCAGGAGGCATGCGCAGCCTCAGAACCAGAAATGAAGGGGATCATATCAGCAGCTAGAGTTGGGAGCTCTACGCCGGCTCCCTGCTAGCCCCCAGCAAAACGGGGAATCGGTAGCCTTTTGATGCCAGTGTTCCTGCCGTGAAAGACCACCGTTTTCACGCCGGCGTGGGGACTTAGTCTCCAAAACGGAGAATCCAGTCCGTGGTTCTCAAACTGGGGTACAGAGAGATTGTCTTTTTAAAAATAATTTTAGAGTGCCCAATTCTTTTTTTTCCAATTAATGGGCAAATAATCAGAAAGTGCTTACTGAGTAAAGTCATTCTTTTGGGTGGGCAATTTGGACGACTCCCAGGTCGCCATGATGGGTTTGCTTCTGACATCGCCAGCACGAGGCCACTCAGGATTGCCTGATGCTGCTGAAACAGCTGAGCTCACGGTTTAAAGCCTTCCCAGGGGTTATATTAGCCGGCTGCACCCCCTTGTATTGGGGCACTGTCGTTCAAGGAGATGTCAGACTAGTCTCACCCTCTCCCACAGCCAGTTTCCCAGTGCTCTGCACAGCCAATATTTTATCAGACTAAGTAAATTTCAGGCAAAATACAGCAATAAATCTGAAATAAAAACAAAAATGTTGCAAATATTAGGTTGGTGCAGACTCGAAGGGCTGAATGGCCTTCTTCTGCACTGTAGGGATTCTATGGTTCTATGATGATCTGGCAGGTCCAGCATTGCACAGAATTTTTGCAGGTGTTTTTGTCAGCTGCATTTTGAAATTCCACCCAGTTTTACTTAAAAAGCTGATTTATGATCTTTGTCAAACATGGCACCAAGAATAGACGGACTCTGTAGGGAAAAGCAGGCAAAGCTATCTGATTGGTGACTAAATAAATACCCTGTTTCCTGAAAACATTCTTTACATGTGGCACTTTCATAATATGAGTATTATATGTTATAATTCAAATGGGGGTCTGTGATTACTAATCTAATCCTCAATACCCACTGATCTAGGAGGGCAAAGATGAGTTATTGGAAGGGGAACAAGAGAAGGAAAAGAGAGACAAACAACCGCATGAAATTAGTAGCAATGGGGAAGACATCGGGCTGGATTCTCCGTTCCTGAGACTATGTGCTGACACTGGGGCAGGATTCGTGGACTTTCACGACAGCAGACCTGGTGCTGAACCTGGATTGATTCAGCGACTGTGGAGGGGCTAGCGAGAAATGGTGCGGATTTGCCAGGTCCATGATTGACATTCGGGAGGCTGACAAGCAGAAGCCGAACATACACATTACAATCCCCACAGATACTCATCCCAACCAACAAGATGGTACAGGTTATGCTGGAGCACGCCCATACAGCTGATGGGTCGACTGGGGCCAGAGGACATCGAGCGGAGTACCCTGGGGGGGAACCTATATGACCTGTGGCCCTACGTTCGCAGTGGGCTGTCAACGGCATGCGCAGTTGCATGGCTGCCTTTCCGGTTGTGGCACTGGTGTTCCGTGGACGTCGATCCGGACCCCACAGCCCACCACCTGGTCACCCCCCTGCTACCAGCTCCTGGCCAGCAGCACTATGGCGATGTTGAATACTTTCCGTACACCCTCTCTCTCTCTCAGCAGCTGCGACGCCAGTTTCACCATTTTTAAAAGCGCAAGTGAACTCAGCCCATGGGAGGCGGAGCATCATGGAAGCTAATGATATGCAAACGGTGTTTACTGCACGTGCGTTCAGGACCACATTGACGCCACTGTTGAAGTGACGGGGAATTGCGATTTGGTATCAAGTCGCCGCCCTCCACGATTTTAGCGGCGGAATCTATTCTCCACCCAATCGCGTTTCCCAAATTTGGGTCAGCCAACGGAGAATCCCGCCCATCATATCTTCGGACTTGCCATGCAATACACTGGACATCAATGAGTAATACATTAAAAATATTACGTCTACACACACTTCCTGAAAATAATTTCCAATCTAAAGTTCTTGGACTGGGTTCTCCCAAAATGGGACTATGTCCCCACGCCGGCGTCAAAACACTGGAGTCTCACTCTAGAGATTCCTGCAAAAAATTACAGCTAATTCAATGCCCTGCAGGGGGCTAGCAGGGACTTGGAGTAATTCACGCAGCTTTAGCTGCGGATACGGGCCCCCGCACTTCTGATTTTGAGTCCGCGCATGCGCACGGCGGCGCTGCCCAGCGGCTGCGCCAAGGGCGATAGCGGACTTGGACCACAGATGCAGACTAAAAAATTATACCCCACCGACCTGCCGTGTGCCCGTGGATCTTAATGCCGGCTGCCTATAAGGGCGGGGGGATTGGACCAGTGTCCAATCCCCACGCCCCCCCACCAGGGCAACTGAGTCCGCAGCTGCCACACCAGCATCCCGACCAGAAATGCCAGGTTAGTTCCACGCCGTCGGGAACTCGGCCGGTCGGGAGCGGAGGATCGTTGGGCGAGGCTCTGGCAATGGGCCCCCAGCCGTGCGCCGTTCTCCACAATCATGCCAGTTCTAGGGTCCTAATTCGGCATGAAATTGGATTCTTCGCCCCTGTGGTGAATGCGATTTCAGCGCAGGGCTGCGGAGAATACAGCCCCTTATATCTACAATAGTGATGATATTTTTCTACACAAATGGGGTGGTACAGTGGCAAGCACTGCTGCCTCACAGTTCCAGGGTCCCAGGTTCAATTCCTGCCTCGGGCGACTGTCTGTGCACTTTCCCCCCCTGTCGGCGAAGGTTTCCACTGAACCTTCTGAACACTTAGGATACCGGAGCATCCGGAGTATACACACCCAGACACGGGGAGAAAGTGCAAACGACAGCCACCAAAGGCTGAGGTTGAACCTAGGTCCCTGGTGCTGTGAGGTAGCAGTGCTAACCCTCTGCTGCCATGCTGTCCTCCATACAGAAGGGAAAATAGACAGAGGAAAAGATTAACCAACATAAAAATAGTGGTTCAAAAAGAATCAGAAAAGAATGGAGATAACAAGGGCAAAACATAGACAAACACCAGAGTGTGGATGACTTTCTAAACTGTAAAATATTCTGTAAAGCTGCTGTGATTAATATATTGAATGTTCAGAAGTTTATTATTTCACAGGAAGCTTCCCAAGACAAGTATCAACTTCATGAGACAATGTTAACAACCTCACTTAGCAGAGGCCTCCTCTATTGTAAGTATAAGAGTTAAAATTTAAAATAAGCTCCCCCTTTGACTCATTTGTTTCAGTCAGTAAATATAAAGCTAAACACGTCCCATATTTAAACCTTGTTCTGCACTTACTTTTCAGCTCTCCAAGTCCAGCAACATGGATACTAAAATTGGCCTTGATGTCCCAAAATGGAGAACAGAAAACACAATGGGGTTGATATTTAGTGAAGGTAGAGAGAGGGGGCTTTACATAGACATAGAACTTACAGTGCAGAAGGAGGCCATTCGGCCCATCGAGTCTGCACCGGCTCTTGGAAAGAGCACCCTACCCAAGGTCAACACATCCACCCTATCCCCATAACCCAGTAACCCCACCCAACACTAAGGGCAATTTTGGATGCTAAGGGCAATTTATCATGGCCAATCCACCTAACCTGCACATCTTTGGACTGTGGGAGAAAACCGGAGCACCCGGAGGAAACCCACGCACACACGGGGAGGATGTGCAGACTCCGCACAGACAGTGACCCAAGCCGGAATCAAACCTGGGACCCTGGAGCTGTGAAGCTGCCCCCACAGTTCACTAACAGGACCACAGTCACTGCCTAGGCTTTCACGTGCAAACACTTACTTGGCACACCATCAGAAGGCATTTTCACAGCACTAAACTGCATTATTAGTGCTTGATATGGGTTTAACTAAACAAGATTTACCTTTAAAGAATAGCCTGTGTTTGCAGAATCTGAGAATTTAATGTTAAATTATCAAATATAATTTCATTTATGGTGATGCCCGTTTATCGTCAATTTACACTCCTCAGAAATAAGTCAAATTTTAGACAAACTTCCATGCATCATCTGACGTTATTTGGAAATAGAGAGAGAAGATGAATATTTTGATCAATTTCAGAATTTATCAGTACTTACTGAAAACTCTCCTTGATTAATGTTAATTCACAGCTCAAATAACTACAACAATTTTACTAAATCGCTGCAGTCAAGATAATTGATCCAATGGGTTATAGGGCATTGATGTTCTTGGTGTTAAATGTGGGGAGGAATCTTGTGAAGCTCCCAGGAGCAGGAAATGAGGCGGCAGCGACACATTACTGAGCAGGAGGCCAAATGTCAACTCTCCAATGGCAGGGTGAAAGTTGGTTAAGTTAGTGGCAGATTGCACACGGATTGAACTTCCCCACAGCAAGAGGTGGGAACGTGTCTTCAATTCGGGAGCATGCCACACGTGCTCAATGCTTCACCAGATTAAATAGCACCTTGTAAATTAAGTGCAACAAATGAGAAACATGTGTCTTCAGAGTCACAACTACATGCTATAGTTGTATAGAACCTTGGTACGGCCACACTTGGAATTATGCGCACAATTCTGGTCACCACACTATCAGAAGGATATGGAGGCTTTGCAGAGGGTGCAGAGGAGGTTTACCAGGATGTTGCCTGGTCTGGAGGGTGCTACCTATGTGGAGCAGCTGAATAGACTCGGACTGTTTTCATTAGAATGACAGAGGTTGAGGGGTGACCTGATAGAGGTCTACAAGATTATATGGGGCATGAATAGAGTTGGTGGGCAGGCACTCTTTCCCAGGGTGGAGAGGTCAGTCACCCCGGGGCATAGGTTTAAGGTCCATGGGGCAAAGTTTAGAGGAGATCTGCGAGGCAGGTTTTTTACACAGAGGGTGGTGAGTGCCAGGAACGTGTTGCCAGGGGAGGTTGTGGAAGCAGAAACATTAACAGCTTTCAAAAGACATCTCAACAAACACATGGATAGGATGGGTATAGAGGGATACGGCACAAGGGAGTGCTGAGGGTTTTGGCCACGGGTGATATCATACCGGTACAGGCTTGGAGGGGGCAAATGCTGTATCGTTCTTTGTTCTTTGGTTAAAGTGGCATGCAGCAGATGAGATAGTCTTCCCAGTGGACTTGCACAGAGCAGGAGCTGCTTTTCTTGTGTGGCGAACTTTGATGAACGCGAGGCAGAAATATTAAGGCATTCTGAATGGGTTGTGGCTGTGAAAGGGGAACAGGCATTGCTGACCGAGGGAAGGAGGGAGCTGGCAGCTCTATGAAGACTTGTGGTTTACACATGGAAGGTCATTGTCAACAAGCATGGTGGTGGAGAGATCAAGAGTTATACAGGGAAGGTTAATGGTGAGGTCCCAAAAGTCAAGGGTAACAGAGGGGACATCAAGGATGATAGAGAGAGGTAAGAGGCTTGTTAATGACAGATGGCAGGCTGAGGGTAATGCAGAAAGGGAGGGGGTTGACCAGCAGTGAATAATAGTTGGTCAAGGGTGATGGGGATCACAGAAAGTGGAGCAAAGATGCTGGAGCAACACAATGTACAGCCCCTTGACACCCTTGTTGCATCCAGATTTCAGCCAGAATGAGGCCCCTGCAAGGTCTCTTGATCACCCCATAAAATGTTGCTGTGTACGTGTGAGCAGATCCAGGGATTGCAAACTCCACACAAACAGCCTGACTGATGCTGCTGGATGGCAACAGAGAGGGATCCCTAACTGAGCGGCTGGACCTTTGACCACATGAGTTAACAACGGGGCCAGGAACACGATTGGCTGAGGCCCTTACCTCTGCATGTCTATTTAGATGTCAGCTATGTAATTGTGCATGGCCAGCAGTTCTGAAGGCCCAGTGCGACCCTCAACATGAGAAGAAGATTCTGACAGTGTAATGCAGTCTATCTGTCTTTCTGCTTCATGAACTTGGATTCAAATATAATTGACGTTGACAAGATATTTAACAGCTATTAACAATCCCAAACTAACAATTAGTAAATCTGGCAACTTTCAATCCAGCTTCTAAAATTCACAGGTTCACAGCCAGATTTTTCAAATTCAAAATGGACTGTCGTGAAAACAGCGTCATTCGGCAAGACGGAATGGGAGTTGTAAGAAGGATTCTTATTGAAATCATAGAATCATAGAATTTACAGTGCAGAGAGAGGCCATTCAACCCATCGGGTCTGCACTGGCCCTTGGAAAGACCGCCCTACTTAAGCCCACACCTCCACCCTATCCCCATAACCTAATAGCCCCATCTAACCTTTTTTGGATACTAAGGGCAATTTATCATAGCCAATCCACCCAACCTGCAGATCTTTGGACTGTGAGAGGAAACCGGAGCACCCGGAAGAAACCCACGCAGACACGGGGAGAACGTGCAGACTCTGCACAGTCACCCAAGCCGGGAATCAAACCTGGGACCCTGGAGCTGTGAAGCAACAGTGCTACCGTGCCTCCTCCACACCCTTCAACACCTCCCCTTGCTCCCGCATCGCCGTCGACATCTTGCCAAATCCTCCTTCATCGGGGCAGAATTCCTTCAGCGAGGTCATCATCTCCATTCGATGCTTGTCAAAATGTTTCAAAAACAACCGTTCAAACGCCCCACCATCACTTCGGCCAGCTTATCCACAGTAATGGGCACGGCCCCACTCAGCAAGCTTACTCCCGCCATCTTTCCTCCCGTCAAACTCCTCACCAAACTCGTCAGCGTACTTTCATTCGTCCCTGTGCTTTTTTCTGGGTTTTTGACATCCATTAGTTGCCTTAAGCTTTCCCACGAACGATCATATGAAATACTCCCCAAAACACTGGGTACAAATGACCAAAAACCAAAGGCTCTAAAGGATCCACCAAATATACGGACTCCGCCAACAGGCCGCCACCGCCAGTTGGGAGGAGTTAAAGAAGGAAGCAGAGCTTGGGGGACCAGATAGTTCAGATAATTATCGGTGTGAGACTTGGTTTGGGGGGCATTTCCGGAGGCACCAGCATCTACCTTGCTGGAAAGATACTCACGCGTGTGTGTGTGAGGGCGGGGGCAGGTTTCGGTGGATGAGGTAAAGGCCAGCTGGGAGGAGGAGCTGGGACCTCTGTTGGAGGAGGGGATGTGGAGTGAGTCCCTTTGTAGGGCGAATGCTACATCATCGTATGCCAGGGCCAGGATGAGACGATTATTTTGAGGGGTTGAGAATAAGTGTGAGCGGTGCTTGAGAAAGCCTGCTCGCCATACGCAGATATTTTGGTCCTGTCCCATGCTGGTGGGTTTTTAGGGGTCCTTTTCCCCCTCCAGAGATGCCCTATCCTCCACCAGAATCCTCCCATAAATCGCCGAGATGCCCCCCCTCCAGCCCCATTACCGACAACATCCCCTCCAGCAACGAGGTGTTAGTGAGGCCAGACCTGGAGTATTGTGTTCAGTTTTGGTTTCCTTACTTGAGAAAGGACGTACTGGTACTGGAGGGTGTGCAGAAGAGATTCACTGGGTTAATCCCAGAGCTGAGGGGGTTGGATTACGAGGAGAGGTTGAGTAGACTGTACTCATTGGAATTTAGAAGGATGAGGGGGGATCTTATAGAAACATATAAAATTATGAAGGGAATAGATAGGATAGATGCGGGCAGGTTGTTTCCACTGGCGGGTGAAAGCAGAACTAGGGGGCATAGCCTCAAAATAAGAGGAAGTAGATTTAGGACTGAGTTTAGGAGGAAATTCGTCACCCAAAGGGTTGTGAATCTATGGAATTCCTTGCCCAGTGAAGCAGTTGAGGCTCCTTCATTAAATGTTTTTAAGATAAAGGTAGATATTTTTTTGAAGAATAAAGGGATTAAGGGTTATGGTGTTCAGGCCGGAAAGTGGAGCTGAGTCCACAAAAGATCAGCCATGATCTCATTGAATGGCGGAGCAGGCTCGAGGGGCCAGATTACCTCCTCCTGCTCCTAGTTCTTATGTTCTTATGAACGGTGCTCCTGGAAAAGTCAGACAGTATCGGCAATTCTGAGCTTAAAGCCCTGTCTGTTAGTCGCTGTATTTGGGGTGTTGGACCAACCAGAGTTGAGGAAGAGGCGGGTACATTGGTTTTCGCATCGATGTTGACCCGGCGACGGATACTGCTGAGCTGGAGACAGGCGATGTCACCCAGTGCCGAAGCATAGCTGGGTGATTGGATGGAGTTCTTGTACTTCGAGAAGGCCGGGTTCACAGTGAGGAGGTTCCGTCATAGATGGCAGCTGTCTATATTGCACTTTAAATATCTGGTCACTGTTAGCTGTCAGTGTGGGGAAGGGAGGGACGGGATTGTTCTCGGTGACATTTTAGCCATTTGGGGTTCCTGTTACTGTTGCTGCTTGCATTTCCTGATACATGTGTTGGTACAACTTTTTGATATAAAATGTTAACATTTCAGTAAAAATATTGTTTAAAAAATATATATTTGAGAGTGAAGCTTCCCCTTACTTATGCTGCAGATATGAGGTGGGGAGAAAGTGGAGCAGCAGCAAGACTAACTGACCACCATTCCTTGCTATTAGCAGCATCAGGTATCTCAGTACCACAGGAACAAATCTTGATTTCATATTTTCCTGTACACTGCAATCTAAAGAGGCACATCATAAGAGTAAACGAATCTCAGCGAGTCCCAAACCAGCTGTTCCCTCCCAAAACAAAACAATAATTGTAAACTATTAACAAACGAGAATGTCCTAAATGTATTAAAACCTATGTAACGATTTGTAACAATTTCAGCTTTGGCTCTGTTAAACCTCCCACCACGCTTGCAACCAGAAAGTTTCTTCCCTTCGCCATCAGTCAAATTACGTTTTTGGGATCTGTTGGACTTTGCTCTTTGCAATCTCATGATGCCATTTGCAGCACAATGGAATATACTAGTAATGCTCCAAACTCAATCACATCCAAAACAGATTTGGGGGAACTCAGAAATGTACAAGAGGGTAGAAAGTGTTCAGGAAATGCTTCATCCTTTGAGTTTGCTTGATTGGAATGCAAAATACGACAATGCTGCTGCTTGTATTTGGCACCGTATTAAACACCAACAACAGTCAGCTAGACGTAAATACCTTTTTTTTAAAAATAATTTTTACTCAGATTTTCAACAGATTTTAACCAACAAAACAAAGAAAACAGTTACCACCCCCCCCCCCCCCCCCCATACAAAAGCATTAAATTAACAAAAATAATGAGCATGAAACCATGAAACCACACACCCATCCCCCATAGCGAACAAGTAACTCTTCCCCCCCCCTCCCCCGGGTTGCTACTGAAGTTGACCGCCCCCTAATGCTCCGCCGGAAGAACCCTTGCACCGACCCCCTTAGGGCAAACTTGACCCTCTCCAGTTTGATGAACCCAGCCATGTCGTTGATCTAGGATGCCGCAGCTTGGGGGCTTCGCGTCCTTCCACTGTAAAAGAATCCTGCGCCGGGCTACCAGGGACGCAAAGGCCAGAATTCCGGCCACTTTCGCCTCCTGCACTCTAGACGTAAATACCTTAAGCATGAACAATACACAAAGGAATATTCTATATTCTCGACAAATATATACTCTATAAACAAAGAGTAAGAATTAATGTGTCTTTTTCAAATTGGCAGTCAGTGACCAGTGGGGTACCGCAGGGATCAGTAGAGGACCCCAGCTATTCACAATATATATTAATTATTCAGATGAGGGAACACAATGTAATATCATCAAATTTGCAGATGACACTATGTTGGGTGGGAGGGTGAGCTGTGAAGAGGATGCAGAGATCCTTCAGTGTGATTTGGACAAGTTAAGGACGTGGGCAAATGAATGGCAGATGAAGTATAATTTGGAGAAATGTGAGGTTATCTACTTTGGTAACAAATTCGAGAAGGCAGAATGGCCATTAATTATCATAGAATATACAGTGCAGAAGGAGGCCATTCGGCCCATCGAGTCTGCACCGGCTCTTGGAAAGAGCACCCTACCCAAGGTCAACTCCTCCACCCTATCCCCATAACCCACCCAACACCAAGGGCAATTTTGGACACTAAGGGCAATTTATCATGGCCAATCCACCTAACCTGCACATCTTTGGACTGTGGGAGGAAACCGGAGCACCCGGAGGAAACCCACGCACACACGGGGAGGATGTTCAGACTCCGCACAGACAGTGACCCAAGCCGGAATCGAACCTGGGACCCTGGAGCTGTGAAGCAATTATGCTATCCACAATGCTACCATGCTGCCCGACTATTAGGAGAGGGGACTGTGCAATGATACCAAGGTGTCCCACTAGTCACTGAAGGTAAGCATGCAGACACAGCAGGCGGTAAAGAAGGCAAATGGTATGTTGGGCTTTATTGCAATAGAATTACAGTACAGGTGCAGTGATATATTGCTACAATTATACATGCCTGTAAGGCCTGGAATATTGTGTGCAGTTTTGGCCTCCTTATCTGTTCTTGGATGTTCTTGCTCCAGAGGGAATGTGAGAGAAGGTTTATCAGACTGATTCCTGGGATAGGGGACTGATGTATGAGGAGAGATTGAATTGGTTAGGATTGTTTTTGCTGGAGTTCTGAAGAATGTTGGGGGATCTCAGAGAAACCTATAAAATTCTAACAGGACTGGACAGGATAGATGCAGGAAGGATGTTCCGGATTGTGGCTGTGTTCAGAACCAGGGATGACAGTCTGAGGATACGGGGTAGACCATTTAGGACAGAGATGAGGAGAAATGTCTTGACCCAGAGAGTGGTGAGCCTGTGGAATTCCCTACCACAGGAAGAAGGTGAGGCCAAAATATTGCATGTTTTCAAGAAGCAGTGGGATGTAGAATTTATGGTAAAGGGGATCAAAGGCTATGGGGGGAAAGGGGAATCAGGCTATTGAGTTGGATGATCAGCCACAATCATAATGAAAGGTGGAGCAGACTCGAAGGGTCTGTTACTTTTTTCTAAGTTTTTATATGCACAGCTGACATTTCATTTGAGGTTTCTATACATTGGGGGAGATATATTATTGACACAAAGCATCTCATCTCAGCTGGAATAAAAACTGACCACCCATCAGCCTCACCCAGTTAATTGAGTTTTAATCCACATTGCTGTCACAAATAGAGGCGTAAACAACAAGCAAATATTTACCTAAATCAATGAGAGATGTGTGCCTCCAGGTGCTTTATATCTGCATTTTGTTGGAATGCAGTAAAAATAAATACAAAGCCTTTCATAACTGACCCCACATAATATAAACCAGTACAGATGCTGCCAAGGGTTTACTGGATCCAGTTTAGTATAAAGGGCCCTTAGATACCTATGCACTGCAGTGGTACTGGTTTAGTACATTCTCACATGGCTTACATCTCCTAATTTATGAAATTAGCAGCTTGAGCCTCAGGGACATTCATATCCAATGTTAATAAGTTGGATGCAAATTTTCTCTCCTCTCAATTTGATTGTCCATTTAAAGTAGACAACAGAGAGGTGCAAACCTGTCAGAACAAAAGAAAAATAACTGTGCCAAATGTATGCAGTAAGAACATTAGCTGATACCCCATGGAGCAGATAGTTTGTCTTAGTCCATTTGAATAATCAGACAGAGGAGCCTCCAATCAGGAAATGAGTTTTCCATTTTTCCCAATACTGTTTCCTCAGAACCCCTTTAGAACATAGAACATAGAACAGTACAGCACAGAACAGGCCCTTCGGCCCTCAATGTTGTGCCGAGCCATGATCACCCTACTCAAACCCACGTATCCACCCTATACCCGTAACCCAACAACCCCCCCCCTTAACCTTACATTTATTAGGACACTACGGGCATTTAGCATGGCCAATCCACCTAACCCGCACATCTTTGGACTGTGGGAGGAAACCGGAGCACCCGGAGGAAACCCACGCACACAGGGGGAGGACGTGCAGACTCCACACAGACAGTGACCCAGCCGGGAATCGAACCTGGGACCCTGGAGCTGTGAAGCATTTATGCTAACCACCATGCTACCCTGCTGCCCCTTTCCTGAAGATGATGCCATGGGGACTGGATTTATAGGGCAAGCTGGTCCTTAGCTTAAATTTCGGGCAGGGTACACACCCATGATCCCACTGGCTAGCCCCCAGCAAATTAACACTGGGAGCAGGATTTAAGGCGAGAGCTCTGTCCCTAGCTTGGTAAGAAATCCTGCCTTAGAGAACTGCTGACCTGTAATGAATGGTGGCCACTGCTGGGACTACAGGCAAGCCAACTATGCCAGGTGGGAAGGGTTAAAGGGATACGACAAGGGGGGTGGGCGGAGGGGGTACTTCAATCCCAAAGATGCTTTCCCACCTTTGTTCGACACCAACCCATGCAGCTAAGTCTCCAGTAAAGCATGTGCTGGCCCCACTGCAGATAAAACACCATTAATTGGCTATTTAGGGTTAGGGTTTATTAACAGTTTAAAAAAACATTCACGGGGTGGGTGGGGGGGTGCGGTGAAAGAGAAGCCTACTTTGCGTTTCCAAACGCAATTTATAGACCCATGAGGGAGACAGGTCATCCGATACCTCCCCTTGCCATGCTATAAAATTTCAGACAGGTTGGGGATGGGCTGCTAGCTGGCAGGAAAGCCTCCCACTTGATTTTACATGCCCCTCCTTCAAACGGGAGAGCGTAACATCCCCCACAGGTAATGGTTGCTTACTATTCCATGCTCAGATGGTGCCCCACTTAAAAGTCGGGACCTGCACAATTTCCTGCAGGACAATTGGGCAGTAATCAAAAGCAGGAACCCTGACTGATTTTTTTTTGACCCACATCTAGCCCAAGATTACAAATATAAAGCCATGCCCCTCCTGAATTCCTTGCTGAGGCAAGCCAACTCAGCAGGTGGACAGTATTGAGTTTACACAGGTGAAAATGGTCAAAATTAGATTGATAGGTTTTTGGTGTGGAGGGTATTAAGGCAGTGTTTTTGAAACTTTTTTTCCCGGGGACCCATTTTGACCAACCGGCCAACCTTCGGGACCCAACCCGGCCGACCTTTGCGACCCACGCCGGCCAACCTACACGACCCACGCCGGCCAACCTTCGGGACCCAACCCGGCCGACCTTTGCGGCCCACGCCGGCTGACCTGAGCGACCCATCATTTTCTCTTAACTTGTTTTTGGCGCCAATGGTCCCTTTGGCCCCCTGAACTTGTAAACAAAAAGGCTGCTGTATAAAAAAAATGCGGCCGGACTGCACATGCGTGGCCGATCGTGGCCATTTTGAAGGCCGCTTGCAGCCGGCATAGTTAAAAGCTGGCTGCTGCGGCTGGTGCACGCGGAACTGCGCGATCGAGAGCTCCGCTATGGACGGCTCTGCGGCCCTCCCGACACCCGCCCACGACCCACCCGCGGGTTCCGCCCCCGAGTTTGACAATGCCTGTATTAAGGGATAAGGACCCAAAACCAGTCATGAAAGTTAAGCTGAAAGTCAGCACTGATCTAATTGAATAGTGGAACAGCCTCAGGAGCCTATCTGGCCTCCTCCTTTTCTGATGTTCCATTGATTTTCCCGGCTATATGACAAAGCTCCACGTGCACAGTGCTTTATCAAATGAAACACTGGAGTTACTACGGAAATTAAAATTAAACTAGGGAATTTGTCAATGTTCAGTGCTCCCATGTTATACAATTCTGCTGACTCTCAGAGCATATCGCCAAACCAGTTCGTCAGGTTAAAAAAGTGCCTGGAACAGAAAGCTAAGGGAAATGGAGATATAAATAATAACTTGTAACTTGTGGGGATCATAAATTGAATATATCGAACATCTCCTGCAGCACAATCATTTATTTTGTTTCACTAATAAGAGTCAATAAGTTGGGTTTCACACATGCCAAAAGGTGCACCCAGCTCATGATCACGTTCAAACTAATTGGTTGATCTTTTTCATTTATCTGCTGCTGCAGTCAGGCTCTTCCAATGTATTTCAAAAACAATAGCAGTAATGTATACAATTTTCACACACTGATTGCTGATCCAGTTATTTGGACCAATCCATTACCAGACGTAAACACATAGATAGAAGCAAATTACTGTGGATGCTGGAATCTGAAACAAATAGATGTATATCATACAATCAGCAAATACGTTGGGAAAGGGAACTGTGAGCTCAAAGCTAAATGTCCAATCTAAAAAATGGTTGCAATGAGGTTTTCAGGCCTGTGGCTCTTCGCAAACTAAATAAAGACCATAAACCAAAATTTGACTTCACAATTAAATCTAAACACAAGTTTCAAAATCGGCAACTCATGTCTGCCTAGACTGTTACAATTTGTCATCTTGTCATCTCAAATGATCCACATGTTGGAATCTCATTTCTGGAGATACCTTATAAATACCTCAGCACAAACCGACCTGAGTGAGCGATTTCGACCGGTTGAACACACTGTTCTCCTCCATACAGGAAACAGTTAAAATCACCATGAGGTCGAGGGTCAGCACTTTTTTTATGTGAAAGGAAATGATAACAATCGAGTGAAGGAGAAGTGATGAGTTCCCTCAGCTCACAGCATCATATGTAACTGTCACGAGAGTTAATGGATTAAAGAGCAAAATAAAGACACTGGCATGTCATTTAAAATGTCAGCAATTTTAGTTTTGTGTTAAAATTAATATCTATTCTCCCATAATCTGTGCATATAATCGTAGGTGAATCAAATGCACAGACTGAAAATACTTTGCCATTCACACAACAAGAACCATTCAGAAATCTCAGATTAAATAAGAGCATCAGGAAAATAAATGAAAATCATTCCACTTATTGTTTGTTTGTTTTGTGTCCACTAGCACAGAATATCTGTACAATTAACTATACTTCACCACACCATTTGTGAAAAACAAATGGACATTTTTGTTCTTCTAAAATATTTGCACAACACACTAGTGGGTACTTAAATACCATAATCCTGAAGCCCCTAGCAGCAAACATATCATAGTCAGAATCTGTGCACACAGAAAAAGCACAGCAAACATGAATGCACATCTGATACTAGGATGTCAACCACACCCACATTCAGTCATGAAGCACACTACACCTGAGACTGCCTTTGGTTCGGGCCCTCAGTATTTAATGCTAAACATATCCAAGTGTCTTTTACTTTGACAGGTGCGTTTCGGTCACGGTGCAGCAGCCAGTTGTGGGTCAGCTTTTACAAAATTACTCATCAGAAAACTGAATTCACATTTATGCTTATTATGTTTTGCAGATAACAAAAGCTGGTGATGCAGCATCACTGTTGGCATATAAACTGATTATGTAAGTCACTGACTCAAAATGCTCAGACAAAAATAAAAAAAACTGAAGAGTTGAATAAAACACAATTTCAAAAATGAAGTAAATAATGTAACCATATGTTTGGCAGGCAGGTTTTTATAATTGTGTATTTAACACACGCACACACCCTAACCTCACCCCACCCAACAGACTGTGGAAGGTAATGAGATAGGCTGTATCCTAGTGCAATGTTGTGAGAAGCTCTGTGTGTGTATAACAACTGGAATAGCAAATAAATCGGAGATGGGTAAGAAGCTTCGCGTGTTTATACTAGGATAAGCCCAAGATCCACACCAGGATCAAGTGTCTTGCTTTCCAAAGAGAGGAATGATCATCTGGTGGAGGCGGGTTGCTGTCAGACAGGGCCTGAGCTCCATCACCGGAATGAAGAGCTATAGAAGAGAAATGTGATGTGCTTCTCGTCGCTCTTCCTTGTCCGTTTTGGCGGGGTGGGTGGGGGGTTCAGTCAGAAGTAGAATTGATTTTAAAAAGCAATGAGCACACACACACACACAATAAGGAGGTTGATTGACAAGTGATCACAACAGGCTTTTCCTATCATCAAATTCGTCTCAAATGAAGAGGTCTGCAACCTGTGACTAAAATAAGCAGCAGGGATGTGAGGGTGGGCCCGGATTAACCCGGTGAACACCTTCTGCATCCCTGAGGGAGGGGAGGGGAGGGGAGGATGTGTAAACATTCTGCTTACTTTAGCATCGCCTCTTCCTTCTCCTCCTCCTCCCGCTGCCTCTCCAGCACGGCCATGATGATGCTCCTCTCCTCCTCAGTCAGATGGCTCAGGTCGGGCATGGTGGGTGGCGCGGCGGGTGGCCGGGGACCGCGGGGGCCCAGCGGTGCCGACATCTTCCCCTCGCCCTCAGCCACCGCCACCACCCCGCCGCCGCCGTCCCCGTCCCCCGAGGGAAGCACAGCCGCCTTGTCCGGGGCGGGCGGGTGGTCTTCGCAGGCAGGGAGGGAGTTCTCAGGCGGCCAGCCCGCCTCTCAGCATCCTCTCCCCGCAGCCTCTCCACTCCGCCATCCGCCTGCTCCTCCCGAGCTGCCTCCAGCTGCACCTCCCTGTCTCTCTCTCTCTGCCGCTGGAAAAGGATGGAGAGAGGGAGGAGCAGGGGATGGAGGTGGAGTCTCTCTCTCTCTCTAGCTCTCTGTCTCTGGTCCAGCTCCGGAGTGAGGAGAGCACAGTGGAGAGGAATGGTCGGACTCCCTCTCTCTGGCTCCCACTCGGGAGGGAGAATCACTGGACCCCTCCCCTCCCAGCCCCACAGCAGCACCAACTCCTCTCCAAACCCCTATGTCTCCATAGACATCAGGGCAGCAGCCCTGTCATAGGTTCAATTGATCGTTCCTGATACAGAAGATTCTGAATTGCTTAAAGACTGTGCTCAAAGCTTGTTGTATGTATGGGAGGAGCGGTTCCTGTGTCAGTGAACCACCTCCTCCAACTCATCCAGTCTGAACACCCAACTTCAGCTTCATCTCCTCCCAGCTTTGACATCAGTAAATTACCTAGTTGACCATCACAAATAGTGGTCTTTTATTTTTTTTGTTTCAAACTGAAGTTTCGTTAATTAAAACCTACGCCCTTTTAAGTATTGCCTGACTAACCATTCTGTGTACACATTTTCCATAATAACATTAGGTACCATTTTTCCTCGCCTCCGACTCCCACCACTACTATTTCTAATTCCTCTATTTTGTTCCCAATTAATGCCGCATTATAAACCCTCAGTATAACCTTAGCATTGTTTAACTCTATTATTCCAGGTATACAATAACAATTTGCTGTCCATTTTTTTATCAGTTACCACTTCCATTAAAGTTTTGTGCTCTAATTATATAATGAACAGTTTATTTTAACATTCTCGAAATACAAATATTGCTCACATAGGTTTGAAAAGGAATATTCAAACATAAATGAAGCTTCATTCCAATGCTCTTAAAAAAAGCAAAGTGAATTTAAAAATCCAGCACAACCCTGATAACCTAAATACATATATTAAGCAACGGAACAAATGCTGGTGTCCAAGAACACGGCAGTACGGTAGCATTGTGGATAGCACAATCGCTTCACAGCTCCAGGGTCCCAGGTTCGATTCTGGCTTGGGTCACTATCTGTGCAGAGTCTGCACATCCTCCCCGTGTTTGCGTGGGTTTCCTCCGGGTGCTCCGGTTTCCTCCCACAGTCCAAAGATGTGCAGGTTAGGTGGATTGGCCATGATAAATTGCCCTTAGTGTCCAAAATTGCCCTTAGTGTTGGGTGGGGTTACTGGGTTATGGGGATAGAGTGGAGTTGTTGACCTTGGGTAGGGTGCTCTTTCCAAGAGCCGGTGCAGACTTGATGGGCTGAATGGCCTCCTTCTGCACTATAAATTCTATGATAAACACTGATATAATGCAAATTGGATATAATTGTTCTTAAAGGGATTATGTACAGTCAAGATACAAATTTAATAACTTCAGTCTCATTAAGGACAATTAACAAGTTCCTTAATGAAGTTTCATGAATTTCCAACACTTTTAATTCAATGGTGATTTCAGCTGACCTCCTCGGGTTATATTTTCAAAAAGAGAATAATCATCTGGTGATGTTTTGTAACTAACTGAAACCTGTAAATCATATTAACTAAATATATCATGATGTGGAGATGCCGGCGTTGGACTGGGGTGAGCACAGTAAGAAGTCTTACAACACCAGGTTAAAGTCCAACAGGTTTGTTTCAAACACGAGCTTTCGGAGCACGGCTCCTTCTTCAGGTGAAAGAAGGAGCCGTGCTCCGAAAGCTCGTGTTTGAAACAAACCTGTTGGACTTTAACCTGGTGTTGTAAGACTTCTTACTGTAAATATATCATGGAATATTATATATATTGTGGAACAGAATTCCACTTCTGAGGTGATAATAACTTCCTTACTCATGAGGCATGACGATTTTTGATTACAATCATGCTTCTGTTAATTCTTATCTCTGTTGCCCTGTTACAGAAAGCGATCTCAGTCACAAAATGAATAACTCAGAAACATTTTGAAATAAAGTAACAGAGTCCAGAATGACTTGTTCAATGCTGATATTGCAGATGACACGATGGTCGGTGGAGTTGTGGATAGTGCTGAAGGATGTTATAGGATACAGAGGGACATAGATAAGCTGCAGAGCTGGGCTGAGAGGTGGCAGATGGAGTTTAATGCGGAAAAGTGTGAGGTGGTTCACTTTGGAAGGAGTAACAGGAATGCAGAGTACTGGGCAAGATTCTTGGTAGTGTAGATGAACAGAGAGATCTCGGCATCCAGGTACATAAATCCCTGAAAGTTGCCACCCAGGTTAATAGGGCTGTTAAGAAGGCATATGGTGTGCTAGCCTTTATAAGCAGGGGGATTGAGTTTCGGAACCACAAGGTCATGCTGCAGCTGTACATAACTCTGGTGCGGCCACACCTGGAGTACTGCGTGCATTTCTGGTCACCACATTATAGGATGTGGAAGCTTTGGAAAGGGTTCAGAGGAGATTTACTAGGATGTTGCCTGGTATGGAGGGAAGGTCTTATGAGGAAAGGCTCAGGGAATTGAGGTTGTTTTCGTTAGAGAGGAGAAGGCTGAGAGGTGACTTAATAGAGACATATAAGATAGTCAGAGGGTTAGATAGGGTGGACAGTGAGAGTCTTTTTCCTCGGATGGTGATGACCAACATGAGGGGACATAGCTTTAAATTGAGGGGTGATAGATATAGGACAGATGTCAGAGGCAGTTTCTTTACTCAGAGAGTAGTAGGGGCGTGGAACGCCCTGCCTGCAATAGTAGTAGACTCGCCAACTTTAAGGGCATTTAAGTGGTCACTGGATAGACATGTGGATGAAAATGGAATAGTGTAGGTCAGATAGGCTTCAGATGGTTTCACAGGTCGGCGCAACATCGAGGGCCGAAGGGCCCGTACTGCGCTGTAGTGTTCTATGTTCTATGTTCTATGTTGGACGTGCAGCACTACATGATTGGATTTTCTCAATAGAACTCTTTGAGAAATTAATGCCTTCTTTATGGAACTGTTAAAATGCTATTTCCTTATTGTATAGAACATAGAACAGTACAGCACAGAACAGGCCCTTCGGCCCTCGATGTTGTGCCGAGCAATGATCACCCTACTTAAACCCACGTAACCCGTATACCCGTAACCCAACAATCCCCCCATTAACCTTACACTACAGGCAATTTAGCATGGCCAATCCACCTAACCCGCACATCTTTGGACTGTGGGAGGAAACCGGAGCACCCGGAGGAAACCCACGCACACACGGGGAGGACGTGCAGACTCCACACAGACAGTGACCCAGCCGGGAATCGAACCTGGGACCCTGGAGCTGTGAAGCATTGATGCTAACCACCATGCTACCTGTGAGGCCCCCATAGAATCACTGCATTAGCATCACATCAACTTGCTATTGAAGGATCTTTAAGTACATTTGCTTTGTAATAATAAAAATACACAGGGGCTTGATCAGCATTTTAGAAGGAGGGAATCATGTTGGAGGTCTAACCATTCAACGTTTAATTTTTTAAAAAGCTCCACCTATTTCTCTTTAAGCTACCATCCTTTATTTTACTTTTACTTCATACATGACTTTTTTAGATTTTAAATTTCGACACAAAGTTTGATTGTAAAAGCAATTGGCAACTTGATTTGCAAGAAGAGCCAGTAATTTACATTACAGCCTTAAAGCTGAAGTAGTCCCACTGTAAGGGCTCTTCCTGTTGATTCCCTTATTTCCCCTTTCTTTAATTTTGCTGATATAATTTTGATCCATGGATGCTGAATGGACATACATCTTTACGTCAAACAGTGGAAGTGAGGAACTCCAAAGATTACGAAATAAAACACTGTGCTAGCTTTGAACAGCAGAACTTAGACTTTTCGGCACCTGAAAGATCGGTGGGACTCGGTTCCATTGGTTGGCTGGTGGCCAATGAATTGGCCAAAAGTCCATAGTTTGCCTGGTAACAGGCAGTGATTGGATCCTGCCTGAGTGGGATGATTTTCAGAGAGCCAGGGGAAAGACATTTGGAGTCCTGGACACTCAGAGGAAAGGACTTGCTATCTCTTTCTCTCTTGTTTTCTCCAGAAAAGCTGTATAGCTGCTGTATTTCTAAAACTGCAAAGACCTAAAATGATTTTACAGTGGATTTACAGACTGGAATCAGGAAACTGAAGAAAGGTGTTCTCGAAACAACCATCTGAAACAACGACTCTTATTTTTTTTTACTTCCATTATTTTTACACCCCTCTTCTTTTCTCTGTGTTTGTCTGCCTTGTGTGTATGTATAGAGAATGGGCGAGTTTGTCAGGAGTTAGGAATTAGATAATAGTTAACCTGTTGTATTTGTTGCATATTTAATCATAGCTATTGTTATTAATAAAATTAGTTGAGGACTTCCGGTTGCGGCTATGCGGATCTAAGCCGCACGTTCGGCAGCTCCCGCTAGGAACGGACTTTTGGGCTCTTTTTAGGGCCCCCAGCGGTACTTGATCGACGGTTCCCGACGTGGGAAGGTGTCAGCGGCAGATCCCCAGTGTTCTATGGTCTGGACCAGGAGTGGGGCCAGCAAAAAAGCGGTGGCAGCGCCTAGGAAAAAGCAGGGAAAGAAAAACAAGATGGCGGCTGGTGGAGGCCTCGAGGAATGGAGGCGGTTGGCGCAGGAGCAGCAGGAGACGCTCCAGCGCTACTTTCGGGAGCTCAAAGTGGAGCTGCTAGAATCGCTGAAAGCTACGATTGACAAGTTGCTGGAGACGCAGACAGCCCAGGGGGTGGCAATCCGGGAGCTCCGACAACAAAACCTCCGAAAGAGAGGATGAGGCCTCGGCCCTCATGGTAAAGGTGGAGATGCATGAGGCGCTCTATAAGAAGTGGCAGGAGTGGTTCAAGGAGATGGAGAACCAGTCGAGGCGGAAAAATTTGCGAACCTGGGCCTCACGGAGGGGCTGGAGGAGTCAGACCTGGGGGCCTATGTGGTCGTCTTACTGAACTCGCTGATGTGAGCTGGGTCCTTCCAGGGGCCCCTGGAGCTGGATGGGGCTCACAGAATACTGGCCAGGAGGCCCAAGCCGAATGAGCCTCCACGAGCGGTGCTGGTGCGGTTCCACTGGTTCGTTGACCGAAAGTGTGTGCTTAGGTGGGCCAAGATTGAGCGGAATAGCAAGTGGGAGAACACGGTGGTGCGGATCTACCAGGACTGGAGTGCAGAGGTGGCTAAGCGGAGGGCCAGGTATAACCGGACGAAGGCGATGCTCCACAGAAAGAGTGTGAAGTTTGGAATGTTACAGCCGGCGCGTTTGTGGGTCACCTACAAGGTACGTCACTTTTACGTTGAGTCCCCGGAGGAGGCCTGGGCCTTTGTGCAGGCCGAGAAGTTGGACTCTTACTGAGGGTCAGGGGCGGGGGTTTGTATGTAACTGGTGGGGGGGGGGGTTCTCTGTTTCATGCTGGTTGTGTGTTGTTTCTAGGGCGGGTGGGGCGCTGTCTTTTTGCGTGGGTTCGGTGGATGGGCTCGAGTCGGGGGGTAGACTTGGAGTGTGGGGAGCTGGTGGTGGGGGCCGACAATGGGAGCTACCCTAGAGGAGGCGGGGTCAGGCAGGATGAAAGCATGAGCTTTTCTTTGGTTTCCCGCGCTGAGGGTGGATGGGGGCGGGGTTGGAGCTGAGAAGCGCGGGCTTTTTTTCCCGCGCGAGAGCGGGAGGGGGACGAGGAGGGTCTGCTGATGGGCATGGGGGAGGGATAGGAGGTGTGGCGGGAGTCGCCGGGGTCAGCAGAAGTTAGCTGGCTCACGGGAGTGCTATGGAGGGAGTAACGCGGCTGGGAGGGGTCCTAGCCTGGGGGAGGGGGGGGGGGTTGGGGGAGGGTACCGGGTTGCTGCTGAAATGGCCAGGAAGGAGCTGGAGGATGCAGGGGGGGCCGGGGTGGGGGTTTGCCGCCGTGAGGAACAGGTCGAGCAGGGGGTGCTGGCCTGGGGCGGGCAGGGGATGGGTTATGGCTAGTCGGCAGGGGAGGGGGCAGGGAGCCCTCTGATCCGGCTGGTAACTTGGAATGTGAGGGGGCTGAATGGGCCGGTCAAGCGGGCCCGGGTGTTTACTCACCTGAAGGGGCTGAAGGCGGACGTGGCTATGCTCCAGGAGACACACCCTCTGAAGGTGGCGGACCAGGTTAGACTGAGGAAGGGATGGGTGGGCCAAGTGTTTCATTCAGGGCTGGGTGCAAAGAACCGGGGGGTGGCGATCTTCGTGGGAAAAAGGGTGTCGTTTGAGGTGGTGGCTGATAGTGGCAGGGGTTTTTTAGACGGTGGCAGTCTTTCCTTGACTTCCTGGCAGAACGGTAGGGAAATTGGCTGGCAGCAGCAGCAACCCGGGGGTGGGGGGTGGGGGGTGGGGGGGGGTGGTTGTTCGGTGGAGGGGAGGAATGTGTACATGTGTTTGTTGAATATGCCGGGTGCTAACCTATTTCTTCTTTTTGTAATTAATTTTGTAATTTTTTTGTTTTTTTGTTTTTGTTGTTAATACTGTTTTCTTGTTGACATTTTCTGTTTTTGATATTTTGTGAAAATCTCAATAAAAATTATTTTTTAAAAAATTAATAAAATTAGTTATGTTTAAATTTACAAATCTGGTGACTGTATGTATTGGGAAGCCAACGGCCAAATACGTTGGGTGTTTTTCTAGTTATTTATTAATTTAAATTGTTTTATGACTCAGGGTCAAGTGAGGCTGGAATTCACCACGCACTAGCCCAGGTGTCGTAACACCCACCATAAAGTAAGGGATAAGGAAAAACTGTCTCACATGACTTACATTTGAGATGTTTCTCATTTGCAAGAAGTACTTATCCTGATCAACACCTCCTTCTAGTGATATAGCTGAGATTAGGAATTTGTCATGTTTTGAATTTTGAACACAACACCATGCATTGTCATCACTGACATGTTGCATTCAAACAGTATGTCCATTGTCACTCGTCATTTAACTTAAAATAAAACAGAAACATAAGTATTTTAATAAAAAACCTTAAACCCGATAAGCCATCCAGTTGTGATAGACCTACCTGCCATCTCATCTTAGCCCTTCACCCTTTCTCAAATAATGATTTGCTTATTGGAATTGTCTATACAGCGTGTTCAAGGGTTTCCATCTTTTTCTTCCCATCTTTCTTCTGAAAATTTGAATTAGAATGTTTCAACTGAATTCTCTAATTGTTACAAAAGGAATTATTGCTGATGCTGGAATCTGAAACAAAAGTAGAACATTCTGCACAATCTCAGCAGGTCTGTCAGCATCTGTGGAGAGAGAATGGAACTACCATTTCGCATCTGGATGGCGTTGACAAAGAGTCATCCAGACTCCATTCTCTCTCCACAGATAGAACATAGAACATAGAACGATACAGCGCAGTACAGGCCCTTCGGCCCTCAATGTTGCACCGACATGGAAAAAATCTAAAGGCCATCTAACCTACACTATGCCCTTATCATCCATATGCTTATCCAATAAATTTTTAAATGCCCTCAATGTTGGCGTGTTCACTACTGTTGCAGGTAGGGCATTCCACGGCCTCACCACTCTTTGCGTAAAAAACCCACCTCTGACCTCTGTCCTATATCTATTACCCCTCAATTTAAGGCTATGTCCCCTCGTGCTAGCCACCTAGCTGTCCACCCTATCTAACCCTCTGATCATTTTGTATGCCTCTATTAAGTCACCTCTTAACCTTCTTCTCTCTAACGAAAACAACCTCAAGTCCATCAGCCTTTCCTCATAAGATTTTCCCTCCATACCAGGCAACATCCTGGAAAATCTCCTCTGCACCCGTTCCAAAGCTTCCACGTCCTTCCTATAATGAGGCGACCAGAACTGTACGCAATACTCCAAATGCGGCCGTACTAGAGTTTTGTACAACTGCAACATGACCTCATGGCTCCGGAATTCAATCCCTCTACCAATAAAGGCCAACACACCATAGGCCTTCTTCACAACCCTATCAACCTGGGTGGCAACTTTCAGGGATCTATGTACATGGACACCGAGATCCCTCTGCTCATCCACACTACCAAGAATTTTACCATTAGCCAAATATTCCGCATTTCTGTTATTCTTTCCAAAGTGAATCACCTCACACTTCTCCACATTAAACTCCATTTGCCACCTCTCAGCCCAGGTCTGCAGCTTATCTATGTCCCTCTGTAACCTGCAACATCCTTCCACACTGTCTACAACTCCACCGACTTTAGTGTCGTCTGCAAATTTACTCACCCATCCTTCTGCGCCCTCCTCTAGGTCATTTATAAAAATGACAAACAGCAACGGCCCCAGAACAGATCCTTGTGCTACGCCACTCGTAACTGAACTCCATTCTGAACATTTCCCATCAACTACCACTCTCTGTCTTCTTTCAACTAGCCAATTTCTTTTTTTTTAAATAATTTTTATTGAAAGAGTTTTTCCATACAAACATTTACCCCTACTAATTTTTAAATTATTTACAACACAATCCCTCTAGGCAAATGTCCCTCCCTCGCCCGCCCTCTCGCGCGCACCAGTCCTCCCCCCCCCCCCCCCCAGGCAACCTTAACAAACAAGGCAGCCTACAGTTTCAGACATGAGCAGCGAGCAGACTTGCCCGCGTTACAGTCGTGCATGTCCCCCCACGACCCTTGCTGCCCCCCCCTCCCCTCCCCCCCCCCCCCCCCCGGGTTGCTGCTGCCACGACCCCGAACGTCTATCTCTGATCTAAAAAGTCAAGGAAAGGTTGCCACCGCCTGGAGAATCCCTGTACCGACCCTCTCAGGGCAAATTTGATCCTTTCTAGCTGAATATAGCTAGCCATATCGTTAATCCAAGTTTCAACGCTTGGAGGCCTCGCGTCCTTCCATTGAATTAATATCCTTCGTCGAGCCACTAGGGACGCAAAGGCCAGTATTCCGGCCTCCCTAGCCTCCTGTACCCCCGGTTCTACCCCGACCCCAAAGATCGCAAGCCCCCATCCTGGTTTGACCCTGGACCCCACCACCTTCGACACCGTCCTTGCCACCCCCTTCCAGAACCCTTCCAGCACCGGACATGCCCAGAACATATGCACATGGTTCGCTGGGCTTCCCAGACATCTGACACACCTGTCCTCACCCCCAAAGAACCGGCTCATCCTTGTCCCCGTCATGTGAGCTCTATGCAGCACCTTAAATTGAATGAGGCTCAGCCTCGCACACGAGGAGGAAGAATTGACCTTCTCCAGTGCATCCGCCCACGTCCCGTCTTCTATCTGCTCTCCCAGCTCCCCTTCCCACTTGGCTTTCAGCTCCTCCCCTGATGCTTCTTCCGCCTCCTGCATTATCTTGTAGATGTCTGATATCTTCCCCCCTCCGACCCAGACCCCCGAGAGCACCCTATCACTCGCCCCCTTACTGGGGAGCAGGGGGAACCCCTCCACCTGCCGTCTAGCAAATGCCTTCACTTGTAAATATCTGAACATGTTTCCCGGGGGGAGCTCAAACTTCTCCTCCAGCCCTCCCAGGCTCGCAAACCTCCCCTCTATAAACAGGTCCTTCAGCTGCCGTATGCCCACCCTGTACCAGGTCTGAAATCCCCCGTCGATGTTCCCCGGGATGAATCTATGGTTCCCTCTTATTGGCACCGCCAACAGACCTCCCATTTCCCCCCTGTGTCGTCTCCACTGCCCCCATATCTTGAGGGTGGCCGCCACCACCGGGCTCGTGGTGTACCTCGTGGGGGGGAGCGGCCATGGTGCCGTTACTAGGGCCCCCAGGCTTGTGTTGCCACAGGACGCCCTCTCCATTCGTTTCCAAGCTGCCCCCTCCCCTTCCATCATCCACTTGCGCACCATTGACACATTTGCCGCCCAGTAATACCCCGAGAGATTGGGTAGTGCCAGCCCTCCACTGTCCCTACTCCGCTCCAAAAAGACACTCCTCACCCTTGGGGTGCCGTGCGCCCACACGTAGCTCATGATGCTACTCGTCACCTTTTTGAAGAAGGCCCTAGGGAGGAAGATGGGCAAGCACTGAAATAAAAACAGGAACCTTGGGAGGACCGTCATTTTGATTGACTGCACCCTCCCCGCCAGCGACAGCGGTACCATGTCCCACCTCTTAAATTCCTCCTCCATCTGTTCCACCAGCCTGGAAAAGTTCAACTTGTGGAGGGTCCCCCAGTTCCTTGCCACCTGCACCCCTAAGTACCTAAAGCTCTTTCCTGCTCGCTTGAAGGGGAGTCTCCCAATACCCTCTCCCTGGTCCCCCGGGTGTATCACAAAAACCTCGCTTTTGCCCAAATTTAGTTTGTACCCCGAAAAGTCCCCAAACTCTGCTAATAGTTCCATTATCTCCGGCATTCCCCCTTCTGGGTCTGCCACGTACAGCAGTAGATCATCCGCATACAGCGATACTCGATGTTCCTCCCCTCCCCTAGTCAGTCCTCTCCACCCCCCTGAACCCCTCAGTGCCATCGCCAACGGTTCGATCGCCAGTGCGAAAAGTAGGGGGGATCGGGGACATCCCTGCCTGGTCCCTCGGTGGAGCCCGAAATACTCCGACCTCCTCCCGTTTGTCACTACACTCGCCATCGGGGCCGAGTAGAGCAACTTCACCCACTTAATAAACCCTTCCCCAAACCCAAACCGTTCCAACGTCTCCCACAGGTACTCCCACTCCACCCTATCGAATGCCTTCTCCGCGTCCAGCGCTACCACTATCTCAGCCTCCCCCTCCACTGCCGGCATCATAATTACATTCAGCAATCTCCGCACGTTCGTGTTGAGCTGCCGCCCCTTCACGAACCCCGTCTGGTCCTCATGGATTACCCCTGGCACACAATCCTCTATTCTAGCTGCCAGGATCTTTGCCAGCAACTTGGCATCCACGTTCAGAAGCGAGATAGGCCTGTAGGACCCGCACTGCACGGGGTCTTTATCCCGCTTCAGTATCAGGGAGATCAGAGCCTGCGACATTGTCGGGGGCAGAACCCCCCCCTCTCGCGCCTCATTAAAGGCTCGTACCAGTACCGGCCCCACCAAGTCCACATTTTTCTTGTAGAATTCCACCGGGAACCCATCTGGCCCCGGCGCCTTCCCCGCCTGCATCTGACCTATTCCCTTGACTAACTCCTCTAGCCCTATTGGCGCCCCCAGCCCTTCTACCAGCCCCTCCTGGACCCTTGGGAACCTCAATTTGTTTAGGAAGTCCTCCATTCCCCCTCTCCTCGTCGGCGGCTCAGACCGATACAACTCCTTGTAAAAATCCCTGAAGACCCCGTTCACTTCTTGCCCCTTCTGTACTACCTTCCCGCCCCTCTCCTTCACTCCCCCAATCTCCCTAGCCGCATCTCGTTTGCGAAGCTGGTGTGCCAGCATCCTGCTCGCCTTTTCCCCATACTCATAGACCGCGCCCTGTGCCCTTCTCCACTGCGTCTCTGCCTTCCTGGTGGTCAGCAGGTCGAACTTGACCTGCAGGCTGCGCCGTTCTCCCAGCAGCCCCTCCTCTGGTGCCTCCGCATATCTCCTATCCACTTCCAATATCTCCCCCACCAGCCTCTCCCTCTCCTGCCTCTCCTTTCTTTCTCTGTGTGCCCTTATGGAGATCAGCTCTCCCCTGATCACTGCCTTCAGGGCCTCCCAGACCATCCCCACCTGCACCTCCCCCGTGTCATTCAAGTCCAGATAGCTCTCAATGCTCTTCCGGACCCTTTTACGCACCTCGTCGTCCGCTAACAGCCCCACATCCAGCCGCCACAGCGGGCGCTGGTCCCGCGCCTCCCCCATTTCCACATCCACCCAATGTGGTGCATGATCAGAGATCGCAATGGCCGAGTACTCAGCTTCCCGTACCTTCGGGATCAGCCCCCTGCTCAACACGAAGAAATCGATTCTGGAGTACACTCTATGGACGTGGGAGAAAAAGGAATACTCCCTCGCCCTCGGCCTACCAAACCTCCATGGGTCTACTCCTCCCATCTGCTCCATGTACCCCCTCAGCACTTCTGCCGCTGCCGGCCTCCTATTGGTCCTTGAGCTCGATCTGTCTAGCCCGGGGTCCAGCACTGTGTTGAAGTCCCCCCCCATGATCAAGCCCCCTGCCTCCAGTCCCGGAATGAGGCCCAATAGGCGCCTCATAAAACCCGCGTCATCCCAGTTCGGGGCATATACGTTGACCATCACCACTTTCTCCCCCTGCAGCTTACCCTTCACCATCACATACCTACCCTCCTTATCCGCCACCACCTCCTCCGCCACGAACGACACCCTCTTTCCCACCAGAATCGCCACCCCCCGGTTCTTTGCGTCCAATCCAGAGTGGAACACCTGTCCCACCCACCCCCTTCTCAGGCGAACCTGGTCCACTACCTTCAAATGGGTCTCCTGTAACATTGCTACATCAGCCTTCAGTCCCTTCAGGTGTGAGAATACCCTTGATCTCTTGACCGGCCCATTCAGCCCCCTCACGTTCCAAGTGATCAGCCGGGTCGCGGAACGACCCGCCCCCTTCCCCTGCCGATTAGCCATGTCCCGTTCCCTGCTCGCCCCGAGTCAGCCCTCCCCCTCTGACCCGCTCCCCATGGCGATGGCCCCCTCCCCCCACCTCTCCAGTCCTCCACTTCCCGTTTCTGGTCTTTTCAGCAGCAACCCGGTGTCCCTCCCTAACCCCCTCCCCCCCCTCCCCCCCCTCCCCCCCCCCCCCCCCCCCCCCCCCCCCAGGCTAGGACCCCTCCTAGCCGCGATGTACCCTCCATCGTACTCCCGTAAGTCAGCTGGTTCACGCTGACCCGGCTGCTCCTGCCACTCTCCGACTCCCCCCGGCTCGGGGGGGGGGGGCCTCCCCCCCCCTTGCCACTCCTCCCTGGCCCCGCTCCAGCGCGGGAAAGGTCGCCATTGCTAGCCACGCCCCGCACTCCTCCCCTCCCCCCCTCCTCTGCCCCGCGCGCGGGAAAACAGAGGAAAGCCCGCGCTTTCGCCCTGCCACACCCCACCCCGCCATCTTCAGTTCCACCCCCGTCCCCGTCCATGCCTGTAAAGAACCCCCCCTAGGAGCCCATATCCCCGATCTGCTCTCCCCCCCATCCCGCCTCCCCAACTTAACATTATAAATAACAGATAAATAACAAATAACAATGTACTTAACAGTCGCCCTCTACCAAACAGCATAAATAACCATAAATAACCATGAATAACCACAATAACAATAACTAAGGGAAGTTGGCAAAGGGGGAAAAAACATCAGAAGAAAAACCACAGCAAGAGTTCAAAATCCAAACAAAGAATTCAGCTGAAAGTACCCGAGCGGCTACGGCCGCCAAGTATCCCCTGGGTCTAATTCGAGTCCAGTTTCTCTTCCTGTACAAAGGCCCACGCCTCCTCTGGGGACTCAAAATAGTGGTGTTGGTTCCTGTAGGTGACCCACAAGCGCGCTGGCTGCAGCATTCCGAACCTGATCCGTTTTGCATGTAGCACCGCCTTCGTCCGGTTGTACCGGGCCCGCCGCTTTGCCACCTCCGCACTCCAGTCCTGGTAGACCCTCACCGTCGAATTCTCCCACTTGCTGCTCCTTTCCCTCTTGGCCCACTCCAGCACTCTCTCACGGTCGCTGAGTCGCTGGAACCGCACCAGCACCGCCCTCGGGGGCTCATTTGCTCTTGGCCTCCTAGCCATGACCCTGTAGGCCTCTTCCAGCTCCAGGGGCGAAGGGACGGCCCCTGCCCCCATCAGGGAGCTCAGCATTTCTGCTACATATCCCGGGAGGTCTGACCCCTCCAGGCCTTCTGCCAGGCCCAAGATCCTCAGGTTCTTCCGCCTCATTCGGGTATCCAGCTCCTCAAAACGGCTCTGCCATTTCAGGTGGAGTGCCTCGTGCACCTCTACCTTTCCCACGAGGACCGTGGCCTCCTCCTCCCTCACAGTCATCTCCTGTTGCAGCTCCCGAATCGACGCCTCTTGGGTCGCCTGGGCTCCCATCAGCCTGGTGGTCGTCGCATTCATTGACTCCAAGAGCTCCATTTTCAGCTCCGTAAAGAAGCGCAGGAGAGCGGCCTGCTGCTGGAGGACCATTCCTCGGGTGCGCCACCGGCCGCCATTTTGGTCTTCTTCCCCCGCTTTTTTTGGGGAGCTGCTGTTGCTTTCTTTACCACCCCACTCCGGGTACCGACCATAAAGTTGGTCTGGTTCTCTTCAGGGAGCCTTCCCCCACCGGGATTTGTCCTTACAGCGCCGTTGGGGCCCTCCAATCGGCCCGAAAACACCTTTGTAGCAGGAGCAGCCAAACGTGCGACTTAGCTGGTCATAGCCGCAACCGGAAGTCCAACTAGCCAATTCCTGATCCACATCTCTAAATCACCCTCAATCCACAGCCTCCGTATTTTCTGCAATAGCCGACCATGGGGAACCTTATCAAACGCTTTACTGAAATCCATATACACCACATCAACTGCTCTACCCTCGTCTACCTGTTCAGTCACCTTCTCAAAGAAATGCTGAGATTGTCAATCATTCACTGTTTTTGTCCAGCATTCAAACTCCTTTTTCCATAATCAATGATTTGTCTGGATCAACTCATTCCCTTAATTATCTTGAAAAGTTAATTCAGTTAAGTCTTATTACTAAGAAAATAACCCTTTTTTAACCTTTCGTCTGTGTTCAAAAATAGCGAAATCACTCTCTTGGACTTGGCTCTCAAAGTGGAGAGACCCGTCCACCAGCTGCACCAGAAGCAAGTAAGTCCAAGGTCAACGCTCACTACCAGACGGACGACCTTAGCTCTTTTCCTGTACCACTTCGAACCCAGCAACCTCAGATCCGAACAACGGCCATTGTTCCTCTGACTGAGTGGGCACCCGAAGCTAAGTATAGGCGTTAGCGTTAGAGATAGTTTAGTTTGTAGTATTTTGTGCATGAGTAGATATTACTGTGTGTGTAAATAAATAGTATTGACTTTGAACAAACTAACTGGTGTATTGGCTCGTTGATCAGTATTCGGGTTTGAACCTTGTGGCGGTATCGAGAGATACCTGCCAACTCTAAAGCAAAGATAATTAGGATTAAGGAAGGCGACTATATTGACCACCATATTTAGAACCTGAGAAACAGAGCAACATTACTGCTGCCGTCAGGACCCACCACGAATGCAGTAAGTCAGTCTGACTGAGTATTCATCCACTGTGTTCTGAGCATGGATCTAGTATTGGATGACCAAGGCTACCTCGGTCGACCACCTTGAGTAGCATCTTGAAACCATGGCAAATGCATAATCACCTATCACTGCACTCCATCCACCCTTCCCCCGTAATTCCTACCCCCCAACCCCCCTCAACCTTTCCCCCCGCTCCCCCCAGCCCCTGTCCCTCTCTCTCCAGACACACCAAGCTGTCTAAGACAGTTCCTACTAAGAATTTCCCCAAGCAACATCGGGAGAAACGGGATTCAGTGTAAAAGTAGGATTCCATTAAGAAAATGGATGGTTGGTACGGGTTCGGTTTGGGAGTGGATGGAGGCGGCTTCGTGCAGGGGCACCAGTTTGGCAGCCTTGGTTGTGGCACCTCTGCCGCTCCCGCCGGCACGGTACTCCACCAGCCCTATAGTGGTGGCGGTTCTACGGATCTGGGGCCAGTGGAGGAGGCATATAGGGGAAGTGAGAGCATCAGTTTTGTCCCCAATCTGCGGTAACCACTGATTTGCCCTGGGAAATATGGACGGTGGGTTCCAATTATGGTGGAGGGCGGGGATTGCGAGGATGAGCAATCTGTTCCTGGAAAGAGCTTCCCGAGCATGAGGGTGTTGGAGGAGTCTCCCCTTCCTTGGAGAAAAAAAAACAATTAGGTGAAAACAAAATTTCAAGAAACTAAAACACACACGTGATTTCCCCCCTTCTTTTTTTTCCAGTTTTTTTTTGTTTGTTTGGAAGAGATAAAAAACAGTCACAGAAACAGGCGCCCTTCATCAACAATATCCAAAAGTTTCCGTGAACTAGCCCCTCTTTTCATAAAACAGTCTGACAGTTGATAGCTACTGTCGACCCATTTAATTTTTGTTATTTAACCTCTGTCCAACATCTGCTTCAAACTTGCGATGTCTATCCGTAACCTCTTTTCATTGACACTTTTTGTAGAGTGCACATTTTCCCACAGGGATTTATTGTCAATGTGACAGTCAATAGGTATATTACCCAAATCCCCTAATCCCAAAATTTCTGTCAATATCTGACTTATATAAAATGCCATATCCACCGCCTCTATAAGGTTTAATGTCTCAGCAGCCAAAGTGCTTTTGACCACTCTCCTTATTTTCTTTGTTTCCCACACAACAGGGCAACATTTACCATTGTTCCCCAAAAGGAAATTTGTAAAACTTCCTGCGCTTGAAACCCCATCACATAAATTTGCATAGGACGCATCATTATAAACTATGAGTTTCAAGTGCCTAAGGTCACCTAAAACCGGGAACTTCAAAACACACTCCTGCATTTTTAGTTTGGCCAATGCTTTATTTGCTCTTATGATGTCTTCCACTTTGGGATCATTCATTTTTGTACTCAACTGTAAGTCTGTCTACCTAACCAGTTCAGTTTCCCAATTAAACTTCGCAGTTGCTCTTTTTCTATCTTTGAAACCATTGCGTCTTTTTGTGAAACCCGGCCACGACTAATTGCTATTGGACTGATGCTTTCCAAATAAGATTGTTGACGTAAAGTTGCCCCTAACGTAGTCTGTCCGATTTCCAGTCCAATATATTTTAATGCACCGGAAGCCTGAGTTCCAACCCTGAATTCTTTTCTCAAACCAGAGATTACAATAGCTTCAAAATCACTAGTCCCACCCCACAAAAAATCATCGACATGCATCATAAAGATGCCAGAAAGCTTTCCTTTATAGTGCCAGTAAAACATTGCAGGATCTGCTTTCAACTGACAACAGCCTAACTTTAACAATGATGTGGAGATGCCGGCGTTGGACTGGGGTGAGCACAGTAAGAAGTCTTACAACACCAGGTTAAAGTCCAACAGGTTTGTTTCAAACACGAGCTTTCGGAGCACGGCTCCTTCTTCAGGTGAATGAAGACTGAAGAAGGAGCCGTGCTCCGAAAGCTCGTGTTTGAAACAAACCTGTTGGACTTTAACCTGGTGTTGTAAGACTTCTTACTGTAACTTTAACAAAACTGACCTTACCGAAAAGTACCAGACTCTAGATGCATCATTTAATCCATATACACATTTGTTCAACTTCCAGAGTACCCCTTCTGTGTTAGCTGCTTCTTTAGGAGGACGGAGAAAAATGTCTCTCTGGAGTTGATGCCCCTGTAAAAAGGCAGCTATTATATCTATAGATTTGCAGTCCCATGCCTTTGTGGCTAATAGAGCCAAGAAAATCTTTAAAATAACCTTTCCTGCTGTAGGTGAATCTACCCTTAAATCCTAATCTTCTAAATTTTCTTCAAATCCCCTTGCCACAAGCCTGGCCTTTGCCTTCTCAGTTCCATCCGGAAGAACCTTTTCCATGCAAATCCATCTGTGGGATAGAGGTTTTTGTCCCCTATTCGGTACTTCCGTGTATACCCCAAATTCACTCCAACTATGCCGTTCTTGCTGTTTAGCATCTTTGATAACGTTTTCATCTAATTTATTTGAAGCCACCAAAATCTCACGTGCATGTGGGCTTCTACTCCTATTAGTATTCGTAGTCTGACTCATATTCCGAGATCTTGATAAACTACGTCCCCTCTCCCGCCTGGTATCTCGTTCTGTACTGCTACTGCTTGATCTTTCCCTTCTGTTGTGGGATGACCTTTCAATAGCTCTCGACCTTTTCCTGCAAACCTGTTCACTATCCGATGTACTATCTGAACTGGCACTGCGTTTCTGTGCCCTCCATTTTTGAAATTCATTTTCCCAATCCATTGTCTTAACTCCCTCCACTGAATGCTGTACATTCAACCAATGTTTATACTTTCCAGTGGCCTTCCCTGCTCTACTAATAACAGTTGCATCCTTTCATTGACTAGACCTTTCAGGCAAGTATGTCACTTTTGTACCAACCTTTGGCAGTTGCCTTTTCGTAAAAATGGCCTGTTCTAATTTATCAGAAGTGTTGTGTTCCTCGACAGAAACCCTGTCTATATCAATTAACTGGTCCTCATAGTTCTGTAACACGTTCGTACTAGATGACTCTGGTTCCTCATCATGTCTGTCTGCTCTGTCTAAATTTTGTAATCGATATCCATTATCCTTGATGAATGTACCCTAACAGTTTGATTACCATGTTGCAAAATAATTGTTTTGCCATCTATGCCTATGATCTTCCCTGGGCCTTTCCATTCATTAGAATTGTCTCTCTTATAGTATACCACGTCTCCTTGCTGAAAAACGGTATCTGATGGCCGCACATTATGTCTTAAAGCTCTGCAAATTCTTTCAGAAACTTCTGCTTCCAAAAAAGCTTTTCTACTGCTATGTAATGCATTTAAATGCTCAGCAAAGGCAGAGCTAATTGTCGTCCCCTCCCAAGCTAGAGGCTGGTCATCCAAAATCAACGGAATTTTAGGATTTCTACCAAACACTAATTGATAAGGACTATAGCCCCCAATCATCTGCAATGAATTCTTTGCATGTACTGCCCATGCTAAAGCTGAATTGAGCCTGTAGTTTGGTGGATTTTCTAAATTTTCCGAAGCATAAGACCATAAGACCATAAGACATAGGAGTGGAAGTAAGGCCATTCAGCCCATCGAGTCCACTCCGCCATTCAATCATGGCTGATGGGCATTTCAACTCCACCTACCAGCATTCTCCCCGTAGCCCTTAATTCCTCGCGACATCAAGAATTTATCTATCTCTGCCTTGAAGCCATTTAGCGTCCCGGCCTCCACTGCACTCCGCGGCAATGAATTCCACAGGCCCACCACTCTCTGGCTGAAGAAATGTCTCCGCATTTCTGTTCTGAATTTACCCCCTCTAATTCTAAGGCTGTGCCCACGGGTCCTCGTCTCCTCGCCTAACGGAAACAGTTTCTTTGCGTCCACCCTTTCTAAGCCATGTATTATCTTGTAAGTTTCTATTAGATCTCCCCTTAACCTTCTAAACTCCAATGAATACAATCCCAGGATCCTCAGCCGTTCATCATATGTTAGACCCGCCATTCCAGGGATCATCCGTGTGAATCTCCGCTGGACACGCTCCAGTGCCAGTATGTCCTTCCTGAGATGTGGGGCCCAAAACTGGACACAGTACTCCAAATGGGGCCTAACCAGAGCCTTATAAAGGCTCAGTAGCACATCGCTGCTTTTACATTCCAACCCTCTTGAGATAAATGACATTCGCTTTCTTAATCACAGATTCAACCTGCATGTTTACCTTTAGGGAATCCTCGACTAGCACTCCCAGATCCCTTTGTACTTTGGCATTATGAATTTTCTCACCGTTTAGAAAGTAGTCTATGCTTGGATTCTTTTTTCCAAAGTGCAAGACCTCACATTTTCTCACGTTGAATTGCATAAGCCATTTCCTGCACCACTTTCCCAAACTGTCTAGATCCTTCTGCAGCCTCCCCACTTCCTCAGCACTACCTGCCTGACCACCTAACTTCGTATCATCGGCAAACTTCGCTAGAATGCCCCCAGTCCCTTCATCCAGATCATTAATATATATGGTGAACAGCTGCGGCCCCAACACTGAACCCTGTGGGACACCGCTGGTCACCGGCTGCCATTCCGAAAAAGAACCTTTTATCCCAACTCTCTGCCTTCTGTCAGACAGCCAATCCTCAACCCATGCCAGTAGCTCACCTCGAACACCATGGGCCCTCACCTTACTCAGCAGCCTCCTGTGTGGCACCTTATCAAAGGCCTTTTGGAAATCCACTGGGTTTCCCTGGTCTAACCTACTTGTCACCTCCTCAAAGAATTCTAACAGGTTCGTCAGGCACGGCCTCCCCTTACTAAATCCATGTTGACTTGTTCTAATCCGACTCTGCTCTTCCAAGAATTTAGAAATCTCATCCTTAACGATCGATTCTAGAATTTTACCAACAACCGAGGTTAGGTTAATTGGCCTATAATTTTCCATCTTTTGTCTTGATCCTTTCTTGAACAAGGGGGTTACAACAGCGATCTTCCAATCGTCCGGGACTTTCCCTGACTCCAGTGATTTTTGAAAGATCTCAACCAACGCTTCCGCTATTTCTTCAGCCACCTCTCTCAGAACTCTAGGGTGTAGCCCATCGGGGCCAGGAGATTTGTCAATTTTAAGACCTTTCAGCTTTTTTAGCACCATCTCTTTTGTAATGGCAACCATACTCAATTCAGCCCCCTGACCCTCTATAATTTTTGGGATATTACTCATGTCTTCCACTGTGAAGACAGACGCAAAGTACTTATTAAGTTCTCCAGCCATTTCCTCGTCTCCCATCACTAGCCTTCCGGAATCAGTTTGAATTGGCCCAATGTCTACTTTGGCCTGTCGTTTGTTTCTTATGTATTGAAAGAAACTTTTACTATCATTTCTTATATTACTGGCTAGCCTGCCTTCATATTTGATCCTCTCCTTCCTTATTTGTCTCTTTGTTAACCTCTGTTTGTTTTTGTAGCCTTCCCAATCTTCTGATTTCCCAGTGCTTTTGGCCACTTTATAGGATCTCTC